>NW_022987720.1:3574777-3924777 GCF_902827165.1 Trematomus bernacchii | reverse complement strand
TCGCTTTTGGGGTGACTTTAATGAGCTAATTAGGACAGCAATGTAGCGTTAGCACCTGTGTTATCCAGTCTCTGACCAAAAAAGGGGAATTCTTATATCAGGGATCGTAACCAGGGGTACTTCTGCAGTTGTAAGGGATTCAACATACTTGAAAGAATATCTAAATTCAAAGAAAACCACAGACTAGAGTCAGATATAACACTTGAAAACCATACGTAAGAGTGAGAACTTATATAAAGCTAGCAGACACATTTAAACTGCTCCTAGAAGTAAAAGCAAAAGGGTTGCAATAGCTAAAAACATGATTTAAGGGTTAAACAATTAGATAGAGAGCTAGATGGTTGACATAGTTCACTGAGGGGATTTTAAATGTGAACGCGACCAAAATATCCTTAACATTGATCGATTCATCAGGAAAGATTTTAACCAATGTACCAATAACCAGCCTTATATCCTAAATGTTATGTTTTGTTTAAGATATGACGTCATTCTTCATGATGGTAATAATGGGTGGACCCAAATACTTATTGTGTTCACTAGAGACATGAGAGAGACTTGGTTTGCAAATATGTGTATCACATGTTTCTTAAAGAGCCTGATTTAATAATCTCCCATCCCTCCCTCCTCTTTTTCCTTATTCTCCATCCCTCCTTCCCCCCCCGCAGTGTCTCTTCAGGACATCACCATGAGGAAGGCTTTCAGGAGTTCAACCATCCAGGACCAGCAGCTGTTTGACCGCAAGTCGCTGCCCATCCCACTGCAGGAGTCCTACCAGACCTGCGAGGAGCCGCCCCCCCTCAACATCCTCTCGTCCTACAGGTCAGAGTGCAACCTGTTTTACTCCCTTTAAAAAGGGCTTTTATGGGTATGACGGTTACTAGAAGAGTCACATTTAGGCTTAAAGCTAATGATCATTTGCTTTTTAAAACCAGATTTTTCAAAAGGAAATCATGAACTCCCTACAATGGGAGAGAAGGAGGAGGTCGGCTGTTCCGTTCTTTAAAGGGGACCTATCATGCAAAATGCACTTTTGTACGTCTTTTATACATGAATATGTGTCCCCGGTGTTCCAGGGAACTCACCAAGTGTCAGAAAACACAACCCTCTCTATTTTCCTCCATACCCAAATCTCTAAAAAAGGGGCTGCAACGGATCTGATAAAAACTGATCCAGATTTGAACACTGTCCTGACGTCAGGACAGTGGCGCTACGGCTATTGGGCCAACTCCACCAATCAGGAGGAGACAGCCACGGCCATTGCCGTTCGAAAGCGCTGGAGACGCTGTAGTACATATGCCAGGCCTGTAGATGGTGCTGTTCTCACAGAATCTGCCCTTGCAAAAACAGAGCTAAAAAATGTCAAATTGAGCAAAATGAGGCATGGCTAAAATGCATGATCTGTTTGGTATTTTGAAAAAAAAAAAGTATAAATATGCCTTATATAGGTATGGTCCTACACTATATTATTCAAATATAGCATGATAGGTCCACTTTAAGAAAAACCTGACATCACCTTTAACTGGAAGGTTTAATTGCCGCCCTTTTTTCTGAGCCCAGCATGGCACTAACTACAGTATATCATACATTTGTCGGTTTTCATTCTCCTCAGTGTAGAGATTGGGGAAAATGTCATTTGTATTTTATCAATAGCTAAAAGAATCACTGAAATGGTCTTGAACATTGGCTGGTATTCGTCCTATTCTTGCTATAATACTTCTCCTAGCCACTATTAAAGCTTGTATTACTTGTATTGCTCACAATGATGCACAACATATAAGAAAACAGAAGACACCATTATCTTGGTTGCCCTGACCACAAATGGATACACAGTTTCACTCTGCATGTATTGAAATATCTTCTTTTGCACCTTGGTTGGTGGGGATATTTTTATCTGCTTGTGATTTTTTGCACCAGACAGCTCTTGGCTCTTGAGTGTTGAGCAGAGTGATAGAAAGAGTGTTCTGAAGATGAATAATCCATAAAAACCTCCTCTGGCTAGCACTCTGCCCTTTTTTTCACAGCCCTCTCACCCTGCTGCTTTCTCACTCCATTTTTCTCTCCCCTCTCACTCCATTTTTCTCTCCTGAAGCATTTTATATGACCTATTACTGTGCACTTGACCGAACCAGTTGGAGAAGGTTACAGGCCGAACACTTTTAATCTATTTTAATCTCTTAACTTTGTGTGTGTAGACACGTACATCATTTGCACTGTATTGAGGCAGGTGAAGCCTGTGGTATTTGAATGAGTCGTGGTGGCGGTGTTATTTAATGTGCGAGCCAAGCTAAAGGCATGCGTGGGCGTCTACCTCGCTGACTTTATTTTTCCAATCTTACTTTAAATGTCTTGTTTCGCGCTGGCCGAAGGCTACACGTCTGTTTTATTCAGACAAGGATTAATGGTGATATTTGAACCACACGTAATAACATGCACTATTAAAGCCTTGAGGTCAGTTCCCAGGCTGGATGGAACTGCTCTCACCTCTCCTTGAAAAACAATTGATGGAGTACCCCTGAGCACACTGTCTAGTAGAGTGGATTAAGTTCCTATTCTAAAGGACAGTGGCTCTACTGGTGTGTCCATGAGAGGAAGAGTCTATTCATATTAGAAGCAATACTTAGCTATTAGTGTTATCTTGTCCCTTGATCAACCATCTTATTTGTTCAGCTATAATTGATATTAAATAGGGTAAAGTTGACAGAAATGCAAGGACAGGAAGCCATCACAGGATAAAAAAAGGTTACAATATTATAGGAGATTTTTACTTCCTGTACCAGGGGAACCACCCTTTGAGTTTTCACCTCGTCTCTCCTTCTCTCCTCTGTACTTGTCTCATCTCCTCCACTTCACTTTCCTCTCCAAATGTACTTTCACCTCTCCTCTCCTGTCCTCTCCTTTCCTCTCCTCTCCTTTCCCCTATATCCTCCTCTGTCCTTGTTTCTCCTCCACTTCACTTTGCTCTCCAAATGTAGTTTCGCCTCTCCTTTCCTTTCCTCTCTTCTTGTCTCGTCTCTATCCTGCCCTCGTCTCTATCCTCCCCTCCTCTCTATCCTCCTCTCTCCTCCACACACCAGGAGTCTCCATGGGACGCCTCCCCAGGCTGTTATTTCTCAGATACCCCTGAACACAGCTGCTCAGCTGCTTCTATCTCTCCCTCTCCCATACAGTACACACAAGACAAAACCAACACAAAACACACGGCTCAAAAACCCACAGAAGGAATAGCATGCATAATGATTTACATAAACACTTTCTACCCGCAGTGCACACACTCTACGGTAGCTCTCTCCCTCTCTCTTCACGCTTTTGTTATCCTGTATTGGATTGGATTTTCTTCCCTTTGCTGTGTTGCATTTGATTACACTTTACACTCTTGCCTTTTGAAGCTTTTCCCTCTCATGTTCTGTATCCTGGCTCTGATCGGAGTCATCATCAAATAATTGACTCCCTTAGCGTTGCCCTCGCTGGGTGATTGGACCTTCGCATGGCTGGAGACACCCATTATAGTGTCAAAGGAGACATGAAGTACCCTTTTATGTGCCCTTTAGTTCTGAACAGATACAGTACTGATTAACAATCAGAAGAGATAGAATGACTATGTTGGTTTACAATACAAGTTGAAGTAGAAAATAACACTAAGGTTAGATCAATATTGTTGTTTTGGAGGAGAACACCTGGTATTGATGTTAATTAGCCCACATGTGGACTGCAGGGTGCCAGACACAGCCATTTTCTCTTTGCTGCTCTAAAGGTGTTTCCTCTGGAAGATATTTCCCAGGAGACTAAGAACCTCTTTAGAACTGTACCTGTGCTTTGACCGGAGGACACAGTATATATTTAGCTCTTGCATAAATATCTATAACCATATAGTTAGCAAGTACGTTAGGTCTGGGTGCCTAAAAAGTCCTTCCTCGTGGAGGAGTATTCTCTCGTTTTTAAAGAGCTATAGTCATTGATGCATCTACCAATCGTGTAGAGTTGAATTTACAATACAAGAAACGGACAGTGTACACCTTTTTTCATAGTTTGAATAAATATATTTTAAAAATATAACTTTTGAAAGCTCCAATAAAGAAGTGGAAAGACACCAGCAGGGCCATTTAGGAGGCTTATCCCTGTAATGATATGATGTGTGTGTGTGTGTGTGTGTGTGTGTGTGTGTGTGTGTGTGTGTGTGTGTGTGTGTGTGTGTGTGTGTGTGTGTGTGTGTGTGTGTGTGTGTGTTGTGTGTGTGTGTGGTGTGTGTGTGTGTGTGTGTGTGTGTGTGTGTGTGTGTGTGTGGTGTGTGTGTGTGTGTGTGTGTGTGTGTGTGTGTGTGTGTGTGTGTGTGTGTGTGTGTGTGTGTGTGTGTGTGTGTGTGTGTGTGTTGTGTGTGTGTGTGTGTGGTGTGTGTGTGTTGTGTGTGTGTGTGTGTGGTGTGTGGTGTGTGTGTGTGTGTGTGTGTGTGTGGTGTGTGTGTGTGTGTTGTGTGTGGTGTGTGTGTGTGTGTGTGGTGTGGTGTGTGTGTGTGTGTGTGTGTGTGTGTGTGTGTGTGTGTGTGTGTGTGTGTGTGTGTGTGTGTGTGTGTGTGTGTGTGTGTGTGTGTGTGGGTCCTTTCCTCGTCCCGAGGGACCCTTTTGATGTGCTCCTACCTGTGTCTGTCCAGAAGCCTTTTTCTGTTTCCCTCCCAATCATCATGGCACTGTTCTCCCCAGTGAGCGCCAACCACAAAGGCTTCTGTAATGCGAGTGAAGAAGACAGAGAGTGCGGCACAGTTGAGAGGGAATGAATGATAGAGCAGGACATAAGCTATTATTCATGGCAAATGCTAAACAAATATGATCTCTGGAAGGAAAGCAGACTGAGACAGGCAAGGGCAGGACATAGGAGAAGAGAAATTGTTATCAAACATTTCCCTCACTTTCTATTTTTCAGGAACGTCCAACCGCTGTAGCCTGCCGCCTGCAATTTTAGAGGAAAGAGAGCTTTTAGTAGAGCTGAAACAGCAACGACAATTATTCTTTCTGCCAATTTTCAAGCGTAGTAATTTGCTGCTTTAATTAGCCTTTTGAGCTATTTTGGGATTTTGTACTGTTTGTCCAACAACACAAGACATCCGAACTTCCCTTATTGAACTCTGGGAAATTGTGAGGGCTATTTCCCACAATTTCTTTAGTGAATTATGTACTTATTAATCAAGCAAAACAATTGACTAAATACATCAACAATGACATTATTGGTAAGTTGCAGCCATGCAATTGATTTGCAGTCAATTACAAAAGCTTTATTGCTTTATCAAATGCAAAAGTCTTGTCGATTTCTTTAGTGGAAAATAAACAAAACTGAATTTAAAAATGTGTATGGTATCCTGCGGCTAACAATAATTCCATTATCAATTGATGTGCCGATCAATTTCTTGATTAGCTGTTTTGTAACGAGATATTGGTTTCTTTTGTCCATCTGCAGGGACGATGGGAAGGAGGGTCTGAAGTTTTACACCAATCCGTCCTACTTCTTTGACCTGTGGAGAGAGAAGATGCTGCAGGACACAGAGGACAAGAGGAAGGAGAAGCGAAAACAGAAGGTACGTCTGAACAATCACAAACACAGGGACCTGGAAGAACACAGCACTTTGTACTTTCTCTTCATGAAACAGTTCAGGACTGGGCTGGTTCTTTAGTGGCTGCAACAGATCGAGGTGTCTGTGATGAGAAGCAGGCTGAAGGTTAGCGAGTAGGAAGACATGGAGTGAGAGTAAGCGAGAGGCTCCTAAGATACGATGTGTCCTGCTTGAATAAACTGATAGGGTGATTCACTGATAGGCCTGGCTTCAGACCATGTAGTCTCATGCATTAATTAGCCACCGCTCATAGATGAATCCGTTATTCCTCCAGTCAACCCTCTTAGTTATTACTTGTGTGATCATTACATCTAATTAACGGGAACATCTGCCGTTCACTTGCCCCTGCACTGTGCCATCTCTCTACCACACACACACACACACACACACACACACACACACACACACACACATGTAGAACCTCTGTACACACACATTTAATTTAGCGTTAGGTTTTTTTATGCACACAGACACTCACAAATTCGAATAAAAAGAGCTCTTGCGCATCTATAAAGAGCCCCTCTCCCACATGAAATGCAAAGCTGTGACCCCACTTCTCAGAACTCAGGGGTTTCCCACCCCCGGCATCAGGAGCTCTAATCAGCACCAGCTTGCATTTCCTCGCGTGGGAAGCAGGGCGTGCTCCACATTGTGCCCCCTCACAGTCAATCAAAGCTTATTACAGCCGTTCCAATGTAGAATAAGGAGAGTGGTTTTCCTGAATGAAAGAAGATATCATTTGGTTGGTTATGTGGCGAATTTATCCAATAATTAGTTGGGAGTGTGTAAAATGAAGCATATTTACTTTCAGTTGTTTTCCTGGTTTTGCATCATCACAATATTGACAGGTTAATAAACAAAACACAGAGGTGTAAAATGCAATTGCAAAGATCATTTGCAACAGCAGCAAGACCTTATTTTCGTCACAGGGTTAGGTCGATATGACCGCTTGTAGTCGAAGCTAATTCTGATGATTTCATTCTAATTAAAGCCCCGGGTGGCCTCAGCTTGTAAAGCTGTGTTCATTTCCCTCTTCACCACACTGGCAGATAGACAGACCCCATGGAAAGGCCTAGAGGACATTCACAGGGGGAGCAGGATGGATTAGAGGAATTACGAACACATATTTGTAGGTTTGTGTAACCGTCCTGGTGGATAAGTGGTCTGAAGAGGATCAGGGTGGATACAGTGTGGAGAGGACATGCGTGCTCTTATGGAAAAGCATGCAGAATCAGCGATTGAAAGAGTGAGGGATATCAAATAAAAAGTTATGCACACACACACACACACACACACACACACACACACACACACACACACAGATGGAATTGAATGTGTTAATCTTTGATAGATTTTCACTTTGTCACTTAGCTCACTGAGTCATTCTGCCACATCATCTCATGTTCTCTGTCACGCTGTTCATAAAGTGTGTGTGAGTTGTTCAGGTTTATCATGGATATTCTTTGTACAGATGGAGTCAAAATCCTTATCTGCCACTTATTTCCTATTTTTGTATAAATAGCGATCATTAACTCAGACACAAACTCAGGAACAGAGGCAGGGATTCACACAGACAAATGCCACGCCGCCTGTCAGGCACTATCTGAGATTGGGTGCCAACACATTTTGTTCCACGTCACTTTTGCTCTCCTCCTAAATGTCTGTGTTTGTATCTCCCTACAAATCATCATCTAAAGTTTAAAAATCGCCCATCACATGACCTGCTGTCACATTTACAAAGGAAAGAAAAAAGGAAAGGAAAGAATCAGACTGTAGACAAGATACAGGTCATCCAGGGTTTCTACTGTTGAAGATAAATAACAAAAGGACAATTCAAATAAAGAGCTCCTGACTTGACATTTTTTGGCAAACAGAGATCAGGAGCTTGTCTTAAGGGAACTTCACTTCACTGAAGCAACAAAAAAAAGTGTTTGGTTGCATTCCAGCTAGTGGGAGGAGTAATTGATTTCTGCTGGCGTGCAGGGGGAAGCAGTTCAGGGGTTCAGGTCAAAGTTTCTTCTTACAGCACAGAGGAAAGACAACAAATCAAATATTATATCCCAGCGTGTCGTACAGCCGATCGAATGACTCTGAGCAAAGGGCATTCGTAAAAGACTGATGTACAGATTTAACAGTACAAGTGTATAGTTGAATAACACCTATTTTTAACAGTATTTAAGAGACTATTCAGCTAAAATAGGTTGAGTTCATAAGCTACATTTGCTCAGGTGACATTACTCTGGATTGTATCATACATCGCAGAATATAGATCTTTTCCATGGGGATTATAATGATGTATGCCCTATTTCATTTTACTCAATCACCCGCCATTTTCCTACCAAGTCACATCACATTCACACACACTGCGCTGCACACAGGCACACACCGATTAGCAGGCAGTGATAGATGGAAAGCAGTACAGGGCAGAGAGAAGGGAAAAGAAGCCGACAGTGTGCTAATCTCATCAGCTCCTGTGTTAGCTTCGCTCTCAGTGGATTAGAAGACTTTGTGCTGAGCCAGTCACAAGGAGACAGAGGGAGTGGGAAGAGAGTCCCAGGGATTGAGGAGCAAGAGGGAGAAAGAAAGCATTGCAGCTGCTCTTTGATGTCAGTGTGTGAGTTTTACACTACATCAAAGTTTGTCCCTAGCATTTGGACCCCCTCTGGAGAAGCCCCCTTCGGCTATGCCTGCCTACTCCTGTCTCATTATAGCCATGGGCAGCTGGAAATGCCTTTACATTGTAATATAATATATAAAGGCAAATCATTTTCTGCCTTTTTTGTTATATTGTCCAGTTCCAGAAGTAAGGAGATATTTTCTGGATTTGTTCAAAATATAGTCCTTGCTACAGTCCACTGCTACATCTTAAATAAACTGCTTGGTTAAATAACGAGCCAGTAAAAAGGGTTTTGCCCACATTGTCACAGGTTACTGACCCTGATTTAAATTGCAAAAAGTTCAAGCCTATCATACATTATCAGGCCAGCTAATAATAGGAAGAGAGGTGGGTGCATCAAAAACGTATAAACAGGATATAGGAAGTCTTTGCACATACGATCAACACTGATACGATACATGCTGAAGGGTCTGCACATCTTGGATGCTTTGCTCCAAGGGTCATGTATGAAGAAGCATTGATTCCATAAATCTGCTAAATACTACTAAATGTACATGTGCCAAATGGTTTCTTATTCGCTAAGAAGGTTTCTACATTTGCACACTTTACGACAGACACTTCTCAGCCTAAGGAGACCTAGTTGTCTCTTTGCAGCTGTTTGCAAGCTAGTGCTAGTTTGTTAGCTTGTCTTTGCAGGTGCAAGAGGAGCTCAGGAACGTGACGTAGAACAGCAATTCTCTAACTTTTGCCTGGTTTAGAAACAAGTCTGCTATTACAGACAGCGCATTCGCAGTATTGAGGCGTGTGGTGCAGTGGGTTGTGCGTTGGTGTTCGGATCAGGGGGTCACCGGTTCAAACCCCACTGCAGTCAGCATGTCGTTGTGTCCCTGGGCAAGACACTTCACCCCAAATTCCTCCTGTGGGGATTGCCCACAGTACTGAGTATGTAAGTCGCTTTGGATAAAAGCGTCTAACAAGTGACATGTAATGTAATGTAATGTAATATTGCCCCCACTTTTTACTAGAACACTGACTTGCCTTGACAACATGATAAAACCTCTGTGTGTGCTTTGACCGTTTTTCATTGGATCAGTTTAATGTCCTAAAATTGTGTAGTAAAAATGTTGTAAAATACTGCTTTAGGATCTCTGTCCCCTCTCTGCCTCACGTTCTCTTTTGTGAATCCCGGTCTAACTCTTGTCGGACTCTGCAGCTGGAAATGCCTTATCTTGTGTGTCCCAATGGCCTTATAAGAGTCCTCTCTGAAACCCCTCCTCCCTTCCTCACTGCCCCAGAGGTAAGAGCTTTTTCCCCTCGTCCTCCAGAGCATCTGCTCCCCAGCTGGCAGCCTGCAGCCCTCCCTCAATCACACCCCCCCACCACCACTCTCCTCCCTCTATCCACTCTCCCTCTGGTTTGCTGTGGACAAGTGAGCTCCCCACCTCCACCCTAACAACTAACCAGCCTCCACTATTAACCTGCCTGACTGCATCCCAGTTCTACTGTAGGGATAGAAGATTAGGAGTCAATAGTCCTCTGAAAACGAGGAAAATTGGTGGGCAAGTCTCGATGTGCTCGAGTATATTATCGAGATTGTAAATGTAATACCGGCATTATGTTATAATGTTCACATCATATTTGAGGATGGATTGTATTTCAGTGTCAACAGCAAAATATAAACGTGTACATGCAGTTCCAACCAAAGGGAAAAAGGTTGAATTTGGGAAACAGACATGGAGTATTATTTCACTAACAGCAAGTCACCTCAGTCACACGATGATCGAGGAATTAACTGAAACATTTTTGGAATGGGATCCTCTTTAGATAAATGGTTTGCCCTGCTGGCGTTGGGTTTTTGTGGTTGAACTAACTCTTCCTGACACAAGTTTGAGCAGAGATGTCCTTCACTTTGTTGCAGTTATCAAATCATAATAGCTATAGATAAAATATTGCATTGTTTAAATGTACAAGGATTATTACTGTACAGTGTGTACAACCCACCTCCTATAGATTAGCCGCAGCAGAAATGTGTGTATTGTGTGAGGGGCTTGTGTTATTGTCAGCAGCAGGGTGGTCTGCGGGCCTCCCTGCGGGGGTCATTTACAGTGTTACACAGCCATAATTCTGCTGAGTCTGTCACATTGAACATGCACAAAAACATGCAGAGACACACAGGTGCACACACAGAAAGGCACATGCGCGTGTGAAGGGATGTGTACGGACAGAACACACTCTGCACATAAATCACATACATTTATAACTGCTGCATTACACACACAGCAGGGCTAACGCAGGATTTCTCTCCGGTCAGATTTACGTGAAATTAGCTGCATTTATAATAACTGTGATGAACACGTGCACACACACTTGCACTGTTTCTCATTTTCTCTCATATGCAAACACAGTGTACCTCCCTCCTTGTTCACTCTGTCTTCACATTTACGTTGCTGCATTACCACCGTCACTCTGTGATGCTTTCTATTGGACAGATGGTCGTCTGCTGGCATTATGTGTTATGTATTTATTCTCCTTTATATCTGCCTGTCATTCACCATAGTAATATCAATACAATCAAATCCGCATCATTTTTGACTCTGCCAAGGAGGGTTTGTAAGCAATTACAGAAAAAAATCTACTGGCCCCATTGTTTATGGGCCAGACTGAAAAACCCATTACAGTTTAAACTGGATCAAAGTCAGGGAAGCAGCCTTGCCAGACGTTTGCTCTCAGAGTGCCGTTTTAGTTTGCAAATGTGCTCTTTAATGCTTCTTTAAATATTGCCAAGACGCGATAACTGCAAACCTTTTAGGAAGTCAGAGGTTAGTTGCACCAAAACTAATCTTCCAGCAGAAATTGCAAAGCGAAGCTCGACAGTGTTTGGAAAACCGGAGGACGATAGGTTAAAATATTCAACCTTCTAATGCCGCTCCTTCTGCCTCAGCAGACAGAGCTGTCAGGGAGCGTTGTTGTTTCATGTTTGGAGTAAATGATATTCAGTTTGTCAGCCCAGATATATAAATGTGCTGCGTGTGTGTGTTAGAGCGCAGAGGCCTCCCCCTCGGCCAATGCCTCATCAGGAGTAATGGGCCATGCTGAATCAGATCCTAATCAATGTGCATTAGCATTAGGATTTATTCCCATGCTCGCTCTGAGCGGCCTGCCCACAGCAGTGGACGGACAAAATCATCATCACTCAGCCCAGGCAGAGGATATTCTGCACGCTACCCACACTGAGCCGAATCAACCAGCATGTTTTGATTTAAAGACCAGCACAATCACACATATAAACAACGTCTAGAGCAGTGTCCAAGTCGCATAAAAGATATTGATTAGTATTGGCTTTAATGCTGAGGTGATTATTTGTTAGGGGTCTATTCACCACCATATAAGCACAAATAAGTAATCTCACAAACCACCTGTAATGTGTTTCTGCCGCTAAATAGGATCTGAATGATTGTTTTGAAGCCAATAACTGGGGAAATGTGATGTGCTTGTGAAGGCAGTTTGCTGAATGTGTTCACTTGTTGTACTGCAGCTTGCTTATAACCTGATTTGAATGACCTACACTTTAAGACACGTCTGGCGATATTCTGTTTACTTTTGTTAAAAAGATCCCACAAAAAGACTGAAACCTTATCGTATCCTTCTGTGCCTGTGTACCCAAAGCCTATTGTATCTTTTTGTGTGAAAATGCACAATGTGCCAAGGGGACATGTTGCTCCATTACAATGAAAATCTATATGTATTGTTAAATGAATCCCTCCTACAGTACAGCTAAGAAATATTTCCCAGCAAAGGCACTGTTAGAAAAAGAACTTCTTTTGATAATCCATCAATGGATGAAATGATTCTTCATGAAAAACATGGCAGAAAATGCTGTTTTTAGACTAAAAGAAAGAAATGTCCTTGATTTTTATACGATTATGAAAATAATTTGTAATTACAGATCCTATTTTAAAATATCAAACCATACATTTGTGACCTATTAGATTGATATCTTAGGTATGAAACGAGAGGGCTTAAAGCTAAGTGTTGCAAGCAGGGTGGGGAAGTCAGAAGGTTGCCGTCTTTTCATGAGATTTGTTGACATTAAAAAAACAAAATAACACCAGACTGCCTACAACTATTCACCCACAACGGTATAAATATTTAGTTTTGAATTGAGTTGTTTGTGTCAGTATTTGCCTACTATTTTCGAACATGAATGCATAAAGTGTTCACCACACTGAATCATCACATCAATATTTTGTTAAACTGTGACATGTTATCTTCCCCATGTTTGTGTTGTTGTGTTTTTACCATTGTATCTATTATTCTGTGTTTGTTTACATGTCAGTCTTCAATGTGAGGTGTTTAGTTTTCCTCACTTTTAGAAAAACACCTGTGTAGTTTGTCCTCCTTTTCCAGTGAGATCTCTCTCTTTCTGTCTGTGTGTGTGTGTGTGTGTGTGTGTGTGTGTGTGTGTGTGTGTGTGTGTGTGTGTGTGTGTGTGTGTGTGTGTGTGTGTGTGTGTGTGTGTGTGTTAGTGTGTGTGTGTGTGTGGTGTGTGGTGTGTGTGTGTGTGTGTGGTTGTGTGTGTGTGTGTGTGTGTGTGTGTGTGTGTGGTGTGTGTGTGTGTGTGTGTGGTGTGTGTGTGTGTGTGTGTGTGTGTGTGTGTGTGTGTGTGTGTGTGTGTGTGTGTGTGTGTGTGTGTGTGTGTGGTGTGTTGTGTGTGTGTGTGTTTGTGTGTGTGTGTGTGTTGTGTGTGTGTGTGTGTGTGTGTGTGTGTTGTGTGTGTGTGTTGTGTGTGTGTGTGTGTGTGTGTGTGCGTGCCACCTTCATTGTGACCACCCCCCCCCCCCCCCCCCCCCCCCCCCCCGAGAGCTGTGCCATGTGTTGTCATTTTCTGTTTAACAGCACTTTTCTTTCCCTTTTGTCCCACCTTCTCTCACCGCCCACTCTGTTTTTGTCCCCGTTGACTGTTACTCAGCGGTGTTTTGCTCAATCCTGTGCCGCCGTATTGATTTGTTGACCCTCCTCCCCTCACACCCGGTGCTTCTCGTGTGGTTTTTGTTTTTCTTCTTATAGTTGCAGGACCCCCGCATGTATGATCAGGTCTATAGGTACCTAGACCTTCCAGGGCAGGTATGTGAAAATACAGCGATTTCAATCTTAAAACAATTGTGTGATTTCTGCCACAGCAGCTCTATGCTCCGATTCTTTACGGATATGTCTATGTGTTGAAAGTCAGTCATGCTATGTTTAGGTGGCAGGAAGTGCTGTTTGTTGATGGACCAGATTAAATATGTAAAAGACTAAACCAAATGTCCATTTGAAAATGACTTTCTCAGTCATTTTCTGCAGTAAATATGGATAATATGATTTGGTCCAAATCAGTCAGAGCACTCCCTGTTCCCCAGCTAGTACGACGGTATTTGGATAAATATCTGTGATTACTCTTTAGAAGCTAATTCATTCAAGTCTTCATCACCTAGTTTAAAACGGATACATGTTTTGACAGTAGCTGCTATGTAATTATATGGATATTTATGTGGCACGTGTTCAGTTAAATAAAGAAGGTGTAGCATCAGAAAAGATGTCCAACATAGATACATTTTTAAAATGTGGATTTGTTTATGTGTGTCTGAACGGTAATAAAATGCTTCGTTTACTCAGCTTACTCTTTGTACCTATAAATCTGCCACCTGTGCCTGTTGTGATTTTCGTTTTGTTTTATAAGATGTTAAATAAATAAATGTAACAGCAGCTAATCTGTTATGTTTTCTCTCTCACCCTCTCTCCTCACCTTTTGTTTTTCTCCATCCACAAACCATCCTTTACGGATTCCTCCTCCCTCTCCCACATCTCCTGATTTGTCCCTTCCCTCTAACCCCCCCCCCTTACCACCATCACCCTCCTTGCCGCTGAAGATGAAGACGCTAGACCGTCCCCACGAGCAAGAGAAGATCCCGCGGGCGCCTCACGACCGTAAGAAGGAGTGGCAGAGACAGGCACTGGGCGCTGAGCTCGCCCAGGACATACCTGAGGACAAACACAGAGAGGCTAACGGATCTGCAGGTTACCACGACAACAGGTATGTGGGATGGCTTCATGCACCTCAAGAGCAGACAAACATTTCAATTCACATAAGTTATCATTTATTATTGTTGGAAAGTAAGTACTACCTGGCCTTAGTCAAATGCTCGGCTTTACATACACGGTAACCATGGAAATACAGCATGTATAACTTCTAATTTAAAGTATATATGCGTTTGAAAAGTCCTGATTGGTTCACTTATTTGTCAGCATGATGTAATCTACAAAAATAAATTGCGCCTACTCCACAGAGAGAGCAAGATGTTGCAATTTACACTTGAGCTGCGACGGCCACTATTAAGGTTATGGTTGCGTTTATTGTTCCTCAAAGCTCCGGCGCCACTCATATTCAATCATTTCCCTGCAGGTCAATGTGATTAATAAGAAAAACATTTTTGCAAAGTACTGCTTTGCTTTGATTTTAGAGTGCCATGAATAGCTGACAGTATTTCTTTCCCAAGCAATCAAGTGCAGTGTCGGCACATATAGATGGTTTGAATGCACACTCTTAGAGGTTATTAACTAAATATCCACAGTGTGATGAAATGGACAGTGTGCTGATGAAACGTCGTCTTTTTGTAGCTGAGGCACGTTAGCTTTTTTCGCTCATAAATAAAATATAAAACTGGTGCAAGATGCTGAAAGACGCCGATAAATAGTTGTTTCTAGAAGTAACTTAATTCAATGTGGAAAGAGGGATTTAAAGGCTTGACCTGAGCCAAAGTAGAGTGTAATACAGCCTCCATTGATGCTTCTTCCTGTAGTTAATTACATTTTGAATGTGTTCAAATATCTACATCAGATGGGTCTACTCATTGCATTTCTGATCTTATTTATATAACAGATGAGAGGGTGGAATGTTGTTAACATGAATACTAAAAAATATGAATACAGGCTGCAACATGTTTCCTTATTACCACTCTGCTTCGTAAATACAGGATTGATCAGGAAAAGGGGTATTTCTTAACTTATTAAGACATTTTTCGATTTAGAGTAGGCAGACTGTTGTACCCTTTTACATTTACATCAAATCGATTATGATAGTTCCCAACCTGGGGGTAGATCATCCTCTTCCTATCAGATGATTACAGGATAGGAAGAACACAAGCAAAATCATATTCATTTTTTTCTTGCATGTTTGTTTTTTGTGAAGTGGCTGTTTTATCTCTTCATGCCTCCAAACTGTATTCAAATGAATCCAGAAAGGTTATGAGAGAAAATGGTTATTCTTATTCTTCTTATGAGAGAAAATGGTTCTTCCTGAGTGAACAGTAAAAAGGGCTCACAGGAAGACTTTGCTGGATGGTAGGGGTCACTTGAAAAAAAAGCTTGTGCAATAAATGTGTGGGATAATTGGGGAGTAACATAAATAATAATAATTGATCAACAGTTGTTTCTCAATGGGCCATAAGTGAAAAAGGTAGGGAAAACTGGGTCAATTCTCTATGTAGCATGACTATGTTTAAGCTCTTTCAGCAGAAAGTAATTGGTAATAAGAATACAATGGACAATAGAGGCTGGATTAAAGCAAAAAAATCAGCGAGGTAAATTCAAAGTTTGTGAGTTAAGGACAACGCCTCTCTCTGCTCAGGGCTCCCATGTACTTGGAAGATATGGAGGGGCCCTTCTCTCTGGCGGCGCTGCCCTACAGCCAGATGAACGAGCTGCTGAACCGTACCGGGGACAGAATGTATTCGCGGCCCCACGACCCTCCACCGCCTCCACCCCTCATGCACCCACTGGGAGAGATCAAGCCACCCTCTGTGATCAGGTGGGAGAGTAGACCACACATAACCTCAGATTTACGACCCCCACGGAAACCTTAAATCATATACTTTGCATAGAAATTGCAAAAAGGTGATAGTTGCTCACCCAGGAAGTTGTAGCTCTGATTTCTAACTTACCTGAAAAGGGAGTGCTACTCATCTGGTGCAGAGAAAGTCATTCACTGAGTCTCTTTTAGGTTTGTTTCCCTCTTCCTGGTGAGTTACATTACTTTCCTTTTGATTCTGCCTGAGAGGACGAGGATTTTTCACTCTGTTTGAGCAAAAAAAAAGAAAGGATGGATGGATAGACGGAGGGTTTGTGGACCAAAGCTGAAGAAAAAAGGAAAAGTCTCAGAGAAGGGCAGGATCAATAAAGTGTTAAGGCCACTGAGCGCATTACAGGTTGTTTTGAAGGAATGGAGAGATGAGAGGGAATGATTAAGGATGTGGTTGCAAAACAAATCTCATTGAGTCTTTGCAGCGATCTTCTTTGATTCTAGATTTGATTTACTTCTAGCCTTTGTGTGACCTTTTGATTCTGGTATCTCATGGTTACTTTCTTTAAAAAGTTATTGTTATCAACTTCTATGTCCAACTTTCACACTATACCCCTTCCCTGCCGCTTTAATGTAGCACTTAGAGGAAATACCCCCCCCCCCCCCCCCCCCCCCCCCCCCCCCTTCATCCTCGCTGTGCTTTTTGTGTGCTGCAATTTTCTCCGTAGGAAGAAAATTGATTGTGAACATGTCGATCTTTGTGTTGTGATGTCCTGATCCTGCCACACAGCTTCAGCTGCAGTTCATGTCCTATAGTAAAAACATTCTGACTTTAATGTACGAGCTGCAGCAGGTCTACAGCCAGGAAGATTTCAATTGTCTCTAAATCTCTAGACTTGTGTCAGTCTTTGTAAACATGATAGTTAAAGTATGCCGAAGCGGATCCATAAAAGCAAATTGGTAGCTACATGTTATTATTTTAAAAGCATATTTATATTTGAGGCTGCTCCAATGTTACCCATGTATTAAGGTGTCACCCTCTCTCTCTCAGACTTCTGATTCAGACTGTTTTCTCACTGCTCAGCACTCGTCCTCGTCATGACCTTCTTTTCTTTCCTTCTCTCTCTTTTTTTCCTTTCAGTTCCAGTTCAGGTTTTTCCGACAGCAGACCCCAGTCTCCAGCACGGACATCAGGGTTCAACTCCAACACTCCCCCTCCACCGCCCCCCCCCTCTCCCTCCTCCGCCTCCCCCGTTACCCTCCTCAGGCCTACGGGGCACTCCTCCTCCTCCCATTCCTCCTCTTCCAGTGCATCAGCATCCCCCGCCCATCCCCCCCCCTCCGGCTCCTCTCCAGATCGCCCCCGGTGTGCTGCACCCGGCCCCGCCGCCCATCGCCCCGCCCCTCCACTGCTCCCCGGCCCGTCTCCAGCAGGTCCTGGAGAGGGGGCTGCCCTCGGGCTCTGGCACCCAGTCGGACGGCAGCATCCTGCCTCCCCCCCCGCCGCCTCCCCCTCTGCCCCTCACTGGAGGACGGAGCTCCTCGCCCTGTCTCTCAGGCCCCCCACCCGTGCCGGCCTTCCCCTCAGCAGGAGCCATGGCCACTCCGCCCCCCCAGGGCAGCAAGAGGCACCAAGCAGCCAGCCTGCCCCCCATCAGCGACGCTCGCAGTGTCCTGCTGGAAGCCATCAGAAAAGGTGGGTTGTGTTTTTCCAGAAATGTGGGAAGGTTCCCCAGTAAACAGTGAGGAGTCATGCTTTCTCTGGACAAAGCACACAATTACTTTTTTAGGGAGAAGTGTGTCTTTGTTATTGAATTGTAATTATTTTTAGAAAAATAACCTATACAATTTTTTCAGACTCTAAATACGCACTTTTTTAGAGAGGGTTAGGGATAGTATATTTTTGAGAAAATGGCTATATGATAACACACATCTGTATTTGTGAATAAGTTGGAAAACTAAATTAAAATTGGCGACAAGGGTAAAAAAAGTGGCGACAGATAACCCACAATTTCCGAAAAATGTGTCAATTGATGGAGGAAGGGTAATTAATTGACAGAAAAATGATTAATTTTAAAAGCCAATTTTAAGCAAACAATTATGAAATGTATTCCAGCTTCTGAAATTGTAATATTCGGTGATCTCATAGTGAATAAAATGTGATGTTTCTGGGGGTTTTGAACTGATGGACAGACATGCTATTATGTCATCATAACCTCTCTTTCTCTGCTGCTTCTTCCAGGCATACAGCTTCGGAAAGTGGAGGAGCAGCGAGAGCAAGAGGCTAAGCACGAGCGCGTCGGCAACGACGTGGCAACCATCCTGTCCCGCCGCATCGCTGTGGAGTACTCCGACTCCGAGGATGAGTCCGAGTTTGACGAAGGAGACTGGATGGAGTGATGGAGATCAACAGATGGAAGGGGGGGGAGAGGAGGCAGAGGAGGAATGTGTTCAGGTGCACTCCACACCTCGCCATCACAGTCCTTTCTACTCTGGGAAGAAGCAAAACATTGTTGTTGCCCACTCTTCCTCTGTCGCGCTTCATTCTTTCTCAAATCTCTGTCTTGTGCTTTGTCTTCGGAGGAGAATCTCCATGTCCTGGTCTGTCTCTCTAGTGTTCCAAGAGAAGTTTTTGCATTTATTCTTTTCTGCACTACCACATGACATTGTTTCTTCTGGATTTCTTGTGATGAAGTCCCCCATGTTTACTATTGTTATACATGAAAATAACTTTTTGAAGAACCACTTGTTTTGTTTCTTATCTGTACGTCGATGTAAAAAAAAAAACAAGAAAAGGAAAAATGAAGGCATGTTGCATTCTCCTTAGTTCTCCAGCACCATTTTGCCACCCGGTGGCACAACATGGCATTGAGTGGATGCTGGTTTATTTTATGGTCTTTTCTTTACATTTTTCTGCGGACACATTTGCCGTTGTAACGGGACAGTAGTTGCTGATACTGACCACTACATGAACTCAGCTTTTTTGTTACTTGTCATCAGGACTGACTTCACCACTTAGAACAAGCTAAAGATTGTGTTGGTATGTCATGTGATGTTTGCTATATAGGTGAAAATGAAGAAGGGGAAGCTTGTGCATATCCATTCACTTACATCCAACTTTTACCCCAGGGAAATGTATGCCAAGAGATTGAGCTTTTTGTCTGTCAAGGTTCTACAGAGCCCTCATGTGGAAGAGAAACACTGAGCCATCGGCTTTCTGCATATCGAGCTCCCATCATTTTTCAAGTTCTTTGCCATAGAAATGGACACTGGAAGTGGTTAGATGCTGTACATGTACGTCAGATCTCCTGCCTGTTTACTGTTCCTGATACATTTTCAGTGTGCAGAGAAGAAAAGTGTGAATTTCAAAAAGGAACCCACTCAACAGAGTCTGACCGACACCAGGTAAACCCACTGAACAGCACTGAAGGCAGCTCTTCCCTCAGATCCCCTGTTACTGAGTCCCTGCCCAATAACAAGAAGCCTTACCTCCTTTGGTTCTGCAGCAACAAACACAATAATACATGTTCTACGAGACTGCCCTTTCAGGCATGAAAGAGAAGGATACATTATGCCTTGTTTTGGCTCATTTCAAAGAAAATGTCTGCCATCCTTTTCTGTTCGTCGTTCGTTCGTTCTTTCTTCTACTTGCCTTATTGTTCGTACAAAACGTATCGTTGAGTTGATGAATGTATTGTGCTGTTACTACTTACTTGCCTGCGCTTGTATGGATTTGCTGTTTCTATGTTTGGGGAGGGGGGGGGTGACGGGAGGGTACAGTAACCCTGGTTTAAAACAGAAAAAAATTAGATCAATACTGTATACCATGTAACTTATGTAACTGTTGACTGTAACAGTTTGCTTGAATTAATAAAAATCTAATGTTATGTTTTAGCCCTAAATGTTATGGGTCTGTTGTTGTTGTTGTTGAGTTTGTCTCCACAGCCAACAAAAGTGTTATATGGAACATCACCAAGACATAAAATCAATTAAAGGCATTCATTACTCCTTTCATTATGGCCATTAGCAACATCTTGTTGATATAATTATACTACATGAGATCATGTTTAGAAATTGTCCAAATCTGTGATGTGTAATAATCAAACATCTGTTCAGCTAAGAAAAATAACCAATCCTAGTTTAGTTTTGGGGTACTATAAGCAAAATAAATATGTTCAAGTTAATATTCCTGATTGCTGCAAGCATATCATAATAAATGATGTCTCTTTGAAATGTGGCATCATCTATCTGTGCAGCTGCCTTAAAACAATTCAATAACTCTGGATCAGTTATAATTAACATCAAATCCGAGGATGATTTATTTGCTGGGCATTTTGTCATATAATTAATATCAAAAGATGAATCTGCTTTATAAGGAAGTCTGCCAGGCACTCAAAGTTAGCTAATGAGAATTAAGAGGATCATTTTATCCGAATAAGCAGTTTAGCCTTATAATGTCTTGGCCATGATCCACGTAACAGAACAGCTCTGGGTCATTTTAAGCCAGCTATGAAGAACGGAGAAATCCCTTTCAATCAAATAAAGCTAACTCACTTATCCATATTAGAAGGAATAGTGCCGTGAGTTTATCCCAAATGATCCACATCTTGACTTTTGGAGGAGAACCGTCCTGAAGGGAAATGTGTTTGTCCGGTGTGGATAAAGACTAACGGTTATAATTAAAAGCTCACAATTACATGTGCCATCTCACTCTCACCTCCCTCTGTTCCCATATTGATCATGTCTTCTCCCCTACACTCATCATGTCTCCTCCCTCTCCTCGTCTTCTCACCTCTCCCCCTGTTTATAGAGAGTACTGAGAAGAAAGAGAAATATGTTGTTCCTGGAGTTTTCATATTTATTATCCTGTCAGCGTCACTCTTTATCCTGCGCTTTCAAAGACGCGTTGGGCATTCGAGCTTTTGTGTCAGGGTGTCACATGACAACTGCGTCTCAAATTCATGTCAGCTTTGTGACCGGGTGGATTTTAACTTCAATAGGCCTACATCGTGAAGTGCTCTCATTGCAGATGACAAGCATGCTGGGAGGAGGACGAGTGTCAGTGTGTGACTGTGTATATGGGGGCTGTACATACCAGATAGTATTATTTTCCCCATGCTTGGAAGATGTCCCACTGTTTCACCACGGGGGAAATTACCTGATTTGTTTTCTTCCAACATATAGTCAACAAACCTTAAATAGCTTTTGTAAAAAGAATCATCAGCTGGTGTACTTTGTTATCACCCCGATGGGTTTTGTCACATTGGGCAATCAATTGTTCAGCTGTTCAGAATTGTGCTTATGCAGAATATTCCACCTGCCTGCAGTAATTGACTGTAAAACAAAAGCTAAAAATAATACCGTCCTGCTCTAAAGTGATTATATGTGTTCCTCTTTGCTGTAATCTACACAGCAGCAGACAGTTTATTGGAACAATCCCCCTCAGTGGAAGTAGTTTGCGTAGAATAGAAAGCCTTTTGTGAGAAATAAACTTTATATGAATAATTGTTCTGAGGGACTGCACAAACTGTTTAATGCCCTTATTTTTACTTTCTCTGTACAGTGTTTTCGGGAACAGACTGAAACACAAAATACACATATCTGCACATCAGCTGTTTCATTTTGTTTTGTAATATTGGCACTACTTTCTACTGAGACTAATCTATCAAAGAATTGTTCAAGTCTTCAAAAAAGGGGGATGAATACAGATACAGAATACAACATGTGTAGAAACATAACTGCACCCACAACTCTAAAAAAGAGAAGGCATGAGCAGAAACACTGAAATGTATTTACAACAGAATTCATGGAAGACTACTTCAGTCAGGAAGCATTTTCTTATACAGGACTGACGACTATCAACAAGTCTAATGATATGAGAAATTGAATAAATAAAGGTGAAATACAGTGATTTTATACTAAATTGAATCATTACCCCAACTTTGAGTATCTTCATCCATAACTACTAAGCACCCTTTATTTGCCAGAGTTAAACATGAACACATTATACAAGTACTTCAGAAAGCCCTTTAGTCTATTAAAATATATCTAAAAAAGGAAAATATATAAACATTTCTTGCAAAATCAACACATTTCTTAGTTAAAGGTAGGGTAGGTAAGTTTGAGAAACCGGCTCGAGATCGCTAGAATTTGAAAATACACAACCGGAGAAAATCTGCCACTTCCTTATAGAGCCCCTCCTCCAACACACACGAACGCGCACATGACCAATGAGGGCACGAGATAAGTTTGTGCCCCGATGGAAGGCTGACAGGCAGGTAGGCCATCCAGTTATTTTAGCCGGGCCGGCTAAAATGATTGGTCGTACTTTTTACAGTATTACGGCTTCCACAGATGACATTTAATGGATTTTTTGTCAAAGCACTTAAGATATTCATTGCTATCGGGATGTTAAGAGCATTCCATGGAATATAACAAAAAGTGTATCTCGAGCCGGTTTCTCAAACTTACCTACCCTACCTTTAAAGTAACTACTGAGAGAAAGAAGGGCTCACACACACTATAAACTAAAATAACAGATTTGCAGGTATTGATCTTATACCGTCAAAATGTATCTGTTGGCATGACTGATTCAGGACTTATTTTGCTGCCGTATTGCAAAGGAGAAAATCTCTCTGTCTGTCTCGTCACTTTACTTTGAGAGGGTTCCCCTTCCTTCGCGGCAGCTCCTTCTGGACCTGACGGGCCCGGGTCCCGAAGCCCAGGGACTGCAGGGACTCTGTGACGTAGCGCTGCGTGGGGGAGACGCACAGCATCACCAGCAGCTTGGCATCTCCGCCTGGTGGAGGGGATGGAGACAAGAGGGGATGTTCAAGACTGACATATTAAACACCACCCAAAAATTACATTAGAGTTCAATTCAGAAACAAGTAGGTTTACACATATGAGGATGTTGCCTTAGTGTATATGCTGCATACATAAACACAGCTGAAGAAGATACATTGTAAGAAAATCTGAGAAAAATAACACCAATCATAAAACACGATTTAAATAAAAACTATTATGACGATACGATAAGCTAATACTTTAATGGTCTGAAATTTGACTTGCATCACAGCAGCTCCATGTGTAACATCAACATAGACAAATATCAAGACACAATACATGAACAACAAACATTTAACACAACAGCATATTCACTGTGAGAAAACATGCTCAAAGAGCCTTTAGCGTGCATTTGATCTGGGATTTAGCTCTGTAAATGTATGACATTAAGATAAAGACAATTATTCACAGGAAATATAGATATACCAAAAGATTACACTAAAAATGACAAAATACAATTTAATTACATGTGTCATACTTTTCTTTTCCTTTTTAGGGCAAGGACAAATACATTATACAGACATATCTTGGCGTAGTGTTTTGGATGATTCAGTGTTGTCTGAGTTACAGACAGTACTGGTATGTGGAATCTCTCAGCTAGGTGAAGACATGTTGGTGTCAGTGACTCTTTCCCAGGAAATGCAAACCCAGAAGATATGAATCACAGGTGTTAGAAAAAGAGAGTGTGAGTGTGTAAGCGTGTGTGCGCCTCACCTATGGCGTCCTGTAGCAGATGGGTGAGTTTGCTGTTCCTGTAGGGGACGTGTGGTCTCTGCTCGGCCAGAGCTCCCAGGACATCGGACAGAGCAGAGAGACTGCGGTTTATACAGGACACCTCCCACAGAGCGGCGCCCGAAACTCCAGACATACCTGACACACACACACACATTTTTTAACAGTCTGCACGGAAGCTGATTGATATGCATAATGAACAAGCATCCGTTCTACTTGGTTCAGTGACAGTGACCCATACACATATAACAACAAAGACTATACTATAACACCCCTTGTTGTGTAATACCAATTACGTGCAATATATATATGCCGTTAATAGCTGTGCAATATATACCTGGCTGCTATATCTCTCAGAACTGTTACAGGATGTGTATTTTGTAAATGGTGTTGTTTAATATTTTTTATGCATGCTTCTTGGTTATCATTAAGCTGTCTTTGGCTCTTTTCTTGCTGTAACAAATTCAAATGTCCCCTCTGTGGGATGAATTAAGGTATTCTGATTCTTATTCTGACCTTTTTTCTGTGTAAATACAGGTTCATTACCAACACCTGCATCCTCAGCTGTGTTTGTACAGGCTGTACATGAGCAGGTTGAAATCTGCACAAAGCAGCATATTATCCCCAGCATCTGAATGAGACATGCCACATGACTGTTTTTCAATTATTTACATAAAAAAATGTATGTTTTCCAGGTTAAATGTGGCCAGATGCATCTTTAAACAATCACAGACCAAATTTCCCACGACACTAAACTAAATTCACATCCTTGAGCCCCTCTCACCGACACTCTCGCTCCCTGCCAGGTCCACCAGCTGCAGCTTGGTTTTGAACAGAGCCTGGGAGACGCTGGGCCTGGGGGAGGGACAGGGGGAGTGTGAGGGGGAGCGGCTGGGAGAGGAGGCCGTGCTCGCGAAGAAATGGTCCTCAGATGATTTGCGCGCGGCGAGGTTGGCACGGCGACAGCGTGGGCTCCACCATTCCTTCTGAGCGGCCAGCTGCATGTCCTTCTTGGCACTCTGGAGCCTGCGGGCTGAATGGAAACAAACAGTGTATGAGTGTGTGGCCAACAGGTGTCATCAATGCTAACGTGTGTGTGAGTGTGTGTGTGTGAGTGCGTCTCACCCAGGGCCAGTGCGTTGGGGCTTTTGGAGGAAATGGTGAGGGTGACAATGAGGTGAGAGCGAGAGGAGTCGGGGTGGACGAGGGTGGGACAGTGAGCCCTGAGCTTCAAAACCCTGCTGAGGATCTGCATCACCTCAGAGGCATCCCGCACGGGCCTGGAGGACATATGAAACACATCCGACATGAAGTGATAGCTGTTCAAATCAGTATTGAACATGGATGAAGTGACTATGTCTATGGGAACAATATAACTCAGTGACCAAATTACGACCCAGTGCAGCCTGTATTGGTTTTATCTTATAGTTTTACTGCATTCAACTTTACTGTTTGGTTCACCCGCCCCACCCTGATAGCGTCATTTTCAGCCCTTTCCCATTACACATCATTTGATACATTTTACATGTCAAAAAGCATTGATTATAGGAATACAAAACAAACGGGCAGGCTTTTTGCCATAGTGCAAACATTTGATTTGGTTGGTTTTAATAAATTATATTTGACAAAGGTACTAGTATTTATATTTGATTCATCTGTATTTGAGCTGTTTTATTTGTTAGGGTTATAGGCAATATGAAATTATTTTAATTAGTGTGTTGACTGTTAAGTGTATACCTGTCCAAGGACTGCAGATGGAAATGTGCTTTTAGCTATAATCTGGCATATAGCATTTTTTCTCTGTTTGAGATTAATGTATTTGTATGCATGGTACCTGTTCAATAGAGATATAAAATAATAATAAATAGAAACACAATCTTATATTCTGGTTCTTCCTCACTTAGAAAATCATTGTGTCTCCTCAGCTGCGGCTGTACTCACTGGTATTTGAGGGCGATGACCTGGCTGGCCCCATTGGAGGTGGTGATGACGTCGCAGCGCTGCTCCACCGGGTTGCCCTGCGCATCTTTGGCCAGAAGGTCGAGCACCTCGTTGTTGTACACCTCCATCACTGACACCTCCACTGTGTGGCTGTCTGCTGGCTTCTCAGAGATCATCCTGCACACACACAGGAATAGGTACAAAACCACATACATGAAAGAAAAGACAAAGTTCGAATATATTCTATTTTGACACACTAATGGATCAACTTTATCTCTACACAGTAAATCAGACCAGATCTACTTTGGATTCAGCATGTCATAAAAAAACACATCTCGCAGAGTTTAGTCATTATAGACTGTAAATATCAAACAAATGCTTTTCTTCCTTACCGAAAGAGTTCAGCAGCCGCCTTGGGGATGATGCCCTGCTGCCCCCCCGAGTGCTCCTCCAGCAGCTGGGAGCCCATCATGGTGTGAGTCTTCCCACTTCCTGTCTGCCCGTACGCCATGATACACACATTGTAGCTGCAGGGCAGGAGATGACATTCAAGACATGCAGTCACATTATGCCATTTGTCCCATTTTTAATTGTTAGTTCTTCATCCCCGCAGGGTGGTTTTTCAATTAATATAGCTGAATGAACATTTGAATGGCATGTGATTTGATATAGCCTTTTTTTTTTAATGCTTCCGTACTCACCCGTCCAACAGAGATGTGAGGAGCGGCTTGACTTCCTCGAACACTGCATCCTGGGATTCCTCTGGTCCATGCACTCTGGAAGAAACACAGAGGAATCATTGATACTTTTGAAACCAACTAGAGTAATTGCGCCATGACGGTGTTTGTTTTTACCTCTCAAACTCATACATCTTGTTGTGCACTGGCATTCCTGTTTTTATGCAATTCACCATCACTGTGTCCTAAAAAACAACAAATGGGGCAAAACAAAAATAGGGTGAGGACACTGAGGCTGCTAGCAGCAATTAAATATTGTAAATGTTAAGAAAATGTAAAACTCACATCACTGACTGTAGATACCACTTCCTCTGATAATGCAGGCCTGACAGAAAAAAACAACACATTATATTTGATATTTTTAGCTTTTCAAGTGCAAAAAAACTCTTAATGATCATAAAGTATTTCATATTGTCATGATGGATCCTGTAATGCCCCACCATGATCCAGGGGTGGAAGACGGGACGTGGTCAAAGGGTAAAACTGGTCGCACCCTGCAGTGAACCCTGATGTTGCCTCTCAGCTCCTGTACACATTTAAGAATAACAAAGCAAAATATCAGATATGCTTAAGGTTTCTATGAACCCAGACTATAACCCATTATCTTCAGACAATAATCTGTCCTCACCACCAGTGTGTTATGGAGCTCTTTCCTCCTCTGCCTCTCCGCCCGGCACCTCTCCCGCTCCTCCTCCAGAGAGCGCTCTAGAGCTGAGACCACAGCTTGTAGGTCTGGTCATGGAGAGCAGAGAGATAAATTAGAGAAAAGAGGTTCAAGCTTATTATTGTGTTAGTTTTGATACAACAAACAAATAAGGAAAAGGACAGACACCATCTGTTCTCTGGTTTAAATCTTTGAACTCAGGCCAGGTCTGTAATCCTGGAGCACACATGTTAGTGCTGTTAACCCGGCACTAAACAACTCCATTCACTCTGAGAACTTTAAGGATAGGCTTAGTTGAACGCAAATATAACAAAATCTTTATTTTTGTATCTTTAAAGATGATTTCAAATGCAAATTATTCTTTAAAAAATCCTCCCCAAAACAGCAGCTAAAGTGCTTTTATTTTAATGTACATATATTTCTGTACTTAAAGGCCTTAAGAACACAAATTGGCTGCGCAAACCTGTCATTTGGTTATTTATAGATGCATTTCATTGGCATTTTACCACAAAAAACATTTTTTAAAGTGCCTTGGTGTTGTTGCTGCATCCAAATTCATAGTTTGTTAATCATATAAGTCATTTACATTTTTACTAATGAGATAGTTATTAGATTTGCAAGGTTCTGTATCGATGCATATTTGTGTCTGATTTCAGATTGATCCCTTTATAAATATTGAAATAGAAGTCAAAAAAACAATTAACAGCCCTACAATATAAAAAAGTATTATAATCAAACTAGCAAATAAATTGCAAAATAAATGTAATGTAAGAGAAGTCTCCAGATAGTTTGATACTAATAGAAAGGAGAGTACTCTTTATTTAGTGCAGGTAAGTAGGTGAAGTTTGCAGCATTTTGCACAGCATGTTCTCAGGGAGATCAGTTGTCACAAATCTTCAGAGCCATGGTGAGTAGCTGACTTGTGGGACTGAATTAAAGCAAGATAGTGAACCCTGGGTAACCTCGCAGGGCGGGGTGAGAGAGAGGAGGGGAGGGGCAGTGTGAGAGGATTATCAGCAAACAGCCTGATCAAGAAACAGCCAGCACAGAACCTGTAAACCACTTTAGAGTAGTGAGAAACACAGAGAGGAGGAATGAGTTGGCAAAACAAAAAGCGTTAATAAAAGTGGAAGGTAGAAAATGTCAGACCCGAAGGAAGGCATAAAAATGTTCCTTAATAAAATATTCAACGAATGGTAAATTAACTTCTGACGGTTTGAAACCTCCCCTGTGATTTACATTATGACTTCTACACACAGTCCCCTCAGCTATAATAGCTTTTTGGTATAAATCCAAAATGGCAGAAACAAGAAAATGCCAACATGGTATACGTGCTACAACACTATACTCTTCCAGAAGGAGAGCATGTGGCAGCAAAATGTACGTATTCTTGCCCTGATTTATTTTATTAATCTTTTTAATATAATTCATGCCTATCAATTTTGTGTGTATTGACCAAGTAGCAGAACTTAAAATGCCGCCAATATTTCTTTATTACCAGGCCTTACACATTGACCCTTTGAATTTGAATCTATCATAGGTTAATGTCAGAGTGCCTTGAGAAGCTGCTCTTCGTAAAGCTGCATGCTCACTCCAGCTCACAGCACCCAGGCTCCACCATAACTTTAAAAAAAAAAATGGCCAAAATGGTGCCGAACAGTACACCTAGAAGCCAACAAAAAAATAATTTGCTAAGGAAAATGGGGTAAAAGATGCTGCATTTCTGATCAATTGTTATGCTACACACTGAGACACTTACCCTGAACCTCGTCTCCACGGTCACCCTTTAGAGAACAGCTGGCCTGCTGTACTTTGTCCAGCAGCTGCTTGCTCTGCTCTTCCAGCTCAGTGGAAAAACTCAAATACACTGCGAAAAGTTCACTAAAATCCTGCTTCACGGCCTGCAACCAACACAGAGAGGAGACATGAAGTGTGAAGGGCAGTGCGGATGTGTGTGTGTGTGTGTGTGTGCGTGCGTGCATGCGTGCGTGCGTGCGTGTGTGTGTGGTTCTGCTGTTTGTCTTTTGTTTGTGTGTCTTTCTAAGTTCCTAAATGACTTTCCTTTCTTGCCTTTGGATGGTATTTAGTGAAACATTTCAAAAGATCAGATAAAAAAACTATTAACAAGCTACCATGTGCACAAAGACATTCATTCTGGTGCATGTGTACCTGGACCTCAGAGAGGAGTTTGGCGAGGGCTGACTGGGTGATCTTCTGAGCGTTCCTCTGCTGCAGATGATGCTTCAGGGCCTTGGTCTCCTTTTCATGGTCTCGACGGAGCTTCCCCAGACACTAAAGGATATGACATCAACATACTTATTCTGCACCACTGTACCGTTTTATACTCACTTTATGCCAAGCAACAGCTCAACTGGCAGTTACAGCTAAATTAAATAACCCCCCTTGTATCGTGCTTGTTCGAATTTAACAGAATTGTAATACAACACACGTCTTCGAGAGACTTGTTGGTCAACTGTTGTTGATAACTTATTAAGCAACACATTTACCCTAATAGATGTAAAAGTGGCATACATTGGCAAAATGTTGAGGTTTAGTAGGGAACTATGTGTTTCCCAAAACCCACAGTAAAAGCTCTGGTGCTAAATGATCGCATTCTGTTTCAATGATCAGTGAAAGATGAATAAATAAACAGCATTGGAAGAGAAAATGTTAAATGCTAGAAAACAAAAGACACTCTTCTCAGAGAGCTTATTTTAAACAGTTTTCATTACATTGCACATTTTTAAGTATTATGTAATTATTTGTAAGGTCTATAAAACCCAATAAAACATGTTAGGCTATTTTAGGTAATACTAGTTGCCTGTTTACAACTAGTTTGAGTTTAAATAAATTGAGCATGTGAAGCGACAGTCTACCGGGATTATTTTTGGTATCCATATTCTCATTATATAACAGAGACATAGCCTACTGTACAATACAAAGCTACACCTGAATTCAATGGCAGTGAGATGACAGATAAAATACATAATGTATTCCAATCATGCTATTAAAGAAAATACTGTAACAGTGATCTGGGATTCCCTTAGGCCTAAAAGGTTTAAGCCTGTAAGTAATGATGGCAGGAATCTTCTTACCTCGGAAAGTCTTAAATGAAGAATAGCATTCTCTGTCTCCAGTTCCAGTATTCGTTCCTCTTTACTCTAAAAACACAAAGACATAAGACACAATCTTGGTTTTGTGCGTCGGCTACTAAATGGAAAACAATCAATGCATAAACCTCAAATCCATTAACAATCTCTGATCATATATCCCACATTTGGCATGACACTCTAGCAGTGATTTACCCTCAGTTTGTGCTCCAGCAGGTGTACCTGATGTGCAAATATTTGGTCCCGGTTTATAAAGAGAGGCATTTTTCCTAAATGAAACGGAGCTAGTAGAGAAGAAAATGCATGGCGTCGTTCCTTTTCTCTCTCAGCTGATTGTCCTCTCAGGTCCTTTAATCCGATTAACAACTCTCTCAACTAGCACACACACCTTTCTGCTTTGTAGCAGAGACAGAAGACAGTTTTCGGTCGCTGTTCCTATAGCCATTTATACTTCAAATACTTAAGTTTATGCCAGATCATGTATTTAATATACCATGAATAACACTCCACTTTCTACTTGTTTTGCACTTTTGGTCGAATGCTAACTGCATATCGCTGTCATAATGCAATGACAATAAAGCTGAATCAAATCTAATTTGTTCATGTACAGTCCAATGGTATAACGTCATATTATATGATATTTATGTGTTTTATAAGAGCGAAATAAAGTTAATAACTTTCACTTTAGTTTGACTAATTCAAAGGGGCTGCTGCTGCTGAAACCCCCCATTGTTTTGTTCTCCTGGGACTATATTATGTGTCAGAATAGCGTCAAATAGCATAGTTTAAACTTTAGGTCACTATTAGCACAGGTGACATTAATTAGCCTGACCGCTATGGCCGTGTTACACAGATAGGGGGCAGCACCGCCTTCAAGGAGGAGTGATGTGTCAACATGAAGAAGAAGGAAACACTTCCGTACAGTCAGTCTAACAGCCAGGCTCTCTGAAGTAGCTAGATTCAGCCAGAAAATGACTAAAATTAAAGACAAAAGACGTGAGAAAACCAGTGTCGCCACTGAGGTAAGACGGTGAAAGACGCGTTTTCCTCCTCCAGCTTGCTGGATAGGGGGTTAGCATGTTAGCTCGTGTCTGCTTCTGCATCCTCACATCTCTAATATGCACACATTCAATTCGTCTCTGCATTGTTTGTAGCCTTTATGGTCAATGGTGCAAAGTAACTAAGTAGATTTACTCAAGTACTTGTACAAGTTTGAGGTACTTATTTTAATCATATGGTACTTTGAGGTAAATTGTGCACTTTTACTCTATATAATCAACACTTAAATAGGACTTTAGTTACACCTGAATTAACATTCACAATCTACCCTGCAGTATACAAAAACTAGTTGCACCTTTACCAGCTGTGATAACACTTTAATGCATCACTAATTATATTTAAAACATATCAAGTGTATATCATTCTGAAATGGACCAATCTGCAGAATGAGTCCTTTTACTTTTGTTACTTTAAGTATCTTTTGTAATACTTTTGTACTTTTACTTTAGTAACATTTTGATTGCAGGACTTTTACTTGTAACAGAGTATTACTACACTCTGGTTCTTCTACGCTTACAACCCTGGGCACAAGAGTACTTCTTACGCCGGCCTCTGTTCATGGTTAAGTATTTTCAATCCAACCAATCTTAACTAAACTCACTATTATCTCTGACCTGTAAATATTCTAGATAGACCGTTTGGAGGAGCGGCGGACGCGATGCAAAGACAACCTGGACAGGGTTGAGTTCAGGAGCAGAAAGGAGAAGCTCTCTGAGAAGGACAGGTGAGGATGATGATGGTCATAGAGATGTTAAAACGTACTTTCAGAGATGAAACCTAACTTGAATTGATACAGTTGTTCCCTATAAGGCTTGTCCATGAAGTGAAAACCCTCCTTATGGTGCTGTCTCTCTCTCTCACCCTCACTGCTCCATAGGCAGGACCTGGAAGATGAAATGACCATCATTAATGAGAGGGTGCTAAAGTTAGGTAAGGAAACACTCCTACAAAAAACATGTGCCATTCAAATGTAATAAGCAGTTTCACAAATGTGTTTACATATCTAACTTCACTTTATGTGGACTTGACATTTGAATACTTTTAGAGATATCTCAATTACAATCAAACACACTATGAATGATTATGGACAAAACACAGCTTTGGATTATGTGAATCAGTCTTCTTTTGGACAGTTGCTTCATAGTTGGTCATTCCTAAATATATATAAAAACACAGACATCTGAGATAAATAGTCATTGTTGTGATCTGATTGACTCATTAAGCACATTAAAGTTTTATCCGTGCTATGATTGCAACCGTGTTTGATGTTATTACGGTGCATTAATATAAATAAGCAGTTTTTGCTGCTTCATGATGTTTCAGTTTTGGTGAAAATGTATGGCTGCCACACATTAGTTGATTCACATTAGTTTTTTATTTCCAGACAAGGAGCTGCAGACGTTAAGAGGAGAGAATCGGAGGAACATGCTGATGTCAGTCTCTCTGCTGGTCATCACTGCTCTCTTCTACTTAGTGTTTTTCTACAATGAAGAGGACTCATGATACTAAATGCTGTCATAAAGGGACTTTTTGCTCTTAAAAACCTCGGGACAGTGTTGTGATGAGGTCATGATTGTGTACAGACTTTCTGTGTTGAGGAAACTCCTCTGTTCTGCCTCTAGATGGCATCATTGTCTTAAACTTTTCTGGTCGTCATACTTTATTCATCCTGAGCAGTCAGAACCCACCACAGCTTCTTGGACTAAAGCAACACATTATGGTAATAGTGAAGTGAGCGATCAGTTTTGTATTTTCCTCAGCATGTACACTTGTAATTTTTTATCTATATACAACATTTTGTCACATAAATAACTTATCAAATATAAAGTTAATGCCACAAATAAACACCAAAGTAATAATGCTTTTATACAATATGTCAAAGACATGCTTCACAAAATTGTGCCGATTTAAGTCTGATTTAGCTTTTCAGTCACATGTAAACACGTGTGTGATAACGGAGGTTGCATTTCACGTGTGCAGTTAATGATAGAAATATTTGATACAGAATGTTTTCTCGTTACAGTGAATAAAACCTAAAGAATGCCATTTTTTGTTTTAATACTCATGCTGGCCATGCTGACCTTTCACTTATAATGCAAAACATGTGCACAAATCTCTCTCTTTAAAAAAAGAAATAACCATATGAAGGTTTGGGGTATGAGAATTGGGTTTGGTCTTATAACTGATTTTAATTTTGTTAGTTGGTATTATATATTTTTTCATTTATAAATTAAACAATAAAAAAATTGGAAAATGATTTATCGTCTTGTGTTTGTATTTCCTTGGTTACTATGTGCACTGCAGTGGTTTAGTATTACAAATATTTATAAAATGATTTTGCATGTAGAGTTTATTCCATAACTGCTAGCTTTAAAAGAGGTCCATTGTCACAGTTGGATTGTTTTTAAGTGAGATGTATCTTTTCTTCCATCGAACTAGAACTCAAATAGTATAATGGAAGACTGAAGGACATCACCACTCAGTGGGGGAGATGTGTTCTGATCACAAAGTGTATTGTTTGACACCCGATGAAGAGGAGGCGTTATTCCTCACCCAGTGACACAGCCATGGTGTGAATAGTGCTGAGGGGCTGTCTCAGGACAAGAACATCTGAAAGCCTTCTCTCTGTTTTGAGTATAAATAATTGAATAATGATCTGAAATATATGAAATTATTCTTGTAAAGACATCATTAGCAAGACCCAAATAGAATTAGGGTGACATGATGACTATGGTTCTTTCAACTATTGTATTTTCTTGACTCTCCTGTCACTAAACCCTTCTCCTAGACTGTAACACATAAGTATATTGTCAAGTTTTGAAATGTACTTAAAATTGTACTATAAGGTTGCAGTGATATGCCTTTTCTACATATTCCATACATTTTTCAGTTTTGGCCCAAGTGTAGCCTTCTAGTGTACCAATTCTCGGCTAAGTTTCCTATTTAAAAGATTAAGAAAGATAGAGATAGAGAAAAAAACACGAATTCAAAATGGTGTTAGACTCTCTGCTTTGGATGCAATGGATAGATCTTTGGTTTGGGTGGGAAACCAGTAAAATGTATGACAGCACAGCCCAGCAAATAATGTTTGTTTGCCCTCCCTCCTACACATTCTATTATCACCAACACAGTCCACAGCACACCCACACACTCTCAATCTCTCATCCCCAGATTAAACAAATGTAAACAAACCCATTATGCAACCTTACTGTGGGATTTAAAAGATGATTATGGCTACAGAATATGTTAAATGTTCACATTGTTGTTAATAGTATAGTTCATTAAAACCATTTCAAATGTATCATAGTCACATATCAGTCTGTATATTTTTGGTGAATTACATAGCTTTGTTGTGCTTTTGTTACAGTCTGGACTTGACTTTAGAATGTTAACTCTTAGATGTAATACATTTCACTGATATTTCTCAAAGAACAATTGATAACTGAAAAACCTAAACAAAGCAAAACACTGTAGCCTTTCTGTGAATTGGTTAATTGGCTGTGTTGAGCAGTCAGATGCTGAACTTGTAGTGTGTCCTCAAGTTATATAAGAACACGACTTAAACATATATATATTGTAGGATAGGTCTGTCTGAGCACCAAAATGCCAAATGTCACTTTTAATTATTTTGGTTTAGAGCACATGAGCCAAATCCGGCCCGTGGTGGATTTAATTTCGGCCCGCAGAATAATTTCTAATTATTATTAGATCTGGCCCGCTGGTATATTGCACGAACACCTTCCTCAGCTCAGAGCCTGAGCCCAAACATTGATGAACTTGCACCCAAGATGAGATGCCAAGTATCTGGCTTAAACTAGCATCACAGAGCAGCACACTGAGTTCAATGGATGTTTCCTTTTGCACTTTCTTTCTTGCGACAACAGGGCATGTTTGTTTTTTTCTTTGAGGGAAATTGTTTTTTTGAAGCTGTTGTTGGCCTGTGGAAAAATGTAATCATAAGAAATGACTCCGGAAAAGCTGCAGATAGAGCCATAAGAAATGAATGCAACTGATTATTTAATGTTTAATGTTGTTTTTATAGGCAATAATTTAAGCTTTGTTAGTTCCAGGTTTAATACGTGCAATAAGTTCATTTCAATAAGTTTTGCAATACACATTTAACCAGTCCGGCCCTCGACTAGTACCCATTTTTTCATTTTGGCCCACTGTGTATTTGAGTTTGACACCCCTGCTTTAGAGGCAGGGGGCTGTTTGAGCTCACCTGCTGCAGCGGGGGGGGTTCAGTGTCTGCACTCGGGTCAGCCGTCATTTTGTACGTTTTATTTTTTCTTCAGGTAAAGAAGTTTTCTTGCTGCCCTTATTTTCTTATGCCAGTACAATTTATCAAAAAGGTTTCATATGTTTTAAATATTTGCTCATATTTCAATTTTCAAAATCTCTGCAAAATGATGGAATTAATGAATTATGTGGTAGATGATGCTCAGTGGCCTCGAGCATGGAATCAGGTTTGTGCCATTAAGATCAGGCAAAACGTCTTCAGTATCAAGCCAACATAAGAGTTTGAGAGAAAATGAAACTCAGTGAAGCTATTTCGTTAACTATTTCAGAGGAATGAATGTAAGCAGCTGTTTACCCTTTTAGTTTGTTGTAGTGTCATGAGTATAACATTTTAATAACCACTAACTATGGCTGTCAGATTAATTTATTGGATTAAAAATACAATGTCTGTCATTGAAATGTAGTGGAGATGAAGCATAAAGTACTCAGCTAAAGAAACCTTAAACTTGTGCTTCAGTTCCGTATTTGAGTAAATACACTTCAAATGAAATGAAATGTAATCTCTCCACCTCTTCAGAGGGGTTATCTACTTGTACTTCACCACCCAATGTGAATATCTATGAAATCATTTGTGTTGATTTGTTACTTTTTGAAACTGTGTTTTGTCCATTCTAATTCCTACTGTAATTGGATTTTACTTTAGTGACTACAATGCACAGTATATAACTTTTACACACTGAGTCTTACATACTCATACTTGAATAACACGTCATTTTGTCCTAGCTGACCTATATTTTTTGATTGAAATGCGCACATGCTGTGGTGCTCAGGCACCATTTGTCTTGTTGCATTTTTTACATTAACCCAGATGACATAAAAAGGGACTTGTAAATGAATCTTAAGCTAATTTCATCGTAATTTCCAGCATTAAGAGCAGCTAATCGAGTCATCTTGCTCAGGTAATAATGCAAGTCATCGTCTTGAGTCCTAAGGCTTTGTCATGGCTGAATTTGTTTCCTCTCCTAATTTCTACATCATCGCTGTAGTCCTAGTGAAGAAATAAGTTGGGAGAAGAGTCAAGAGGGGGATGATGGGAGGGCGGATGTCATGGGGGAAGGTCATTTGTCACAGAAGTGCTTCCTAAGATATGGATACTCTGGTCTCTATCTTTCTGATGGAGGTGGGAAGGTCATTTTACGTGAGAATAAGAGCAGTACCAAACAAGGGAAGCTAATGGTAAGTAATGAGGCTGATGAAGGGGTGAGTAATGTAGAGCCTGTGGAGAGTTTACAAAACAGTTTATCTAATTTCTTATTATCTTCTAGGTCAAATTGACCTGTTTCACACAGGAAGGTATTAGGGACATTTATTCCCCCCTTGCCAGAGCTGTTGCAATGAATCTGAAATAAATAATAATAAGCAAGGGCCCCTGGCTTGCCAAAAAAATAATATGAATCCTTAATTATTACCGGTCACTTTGACATGGTTGCAGAAATTGAGGCTGAAGAAGAGTTAAATTGTGAAGAATTAAGCCAGAATGTCTTGTATCTTTGAGTGGCTTACTGTGATTTTCTTTTTTCACAGGGACATTCACAGAGACTTTCACAGAACATCACGGAATCCTCAAAGCTCTTGTTGTGCAGCAGGAGACTACCTTTCATCCCCTCCGACTTACCCCTTGAAGTGTGAGAAACGTTATAATACTCACCTGCATTCTGCAAGGGCGGAGCAGAAGGACCTGGAGTTGTAGAACGTAACCGCCTGTTGACCACGTCAGAGCACTGGAAGAAAGACAATGTGACAGAAGACAATCAAACTTATTCATACCATGTCTTGCATAATTCAAATTGAATAATTACTCATTGTTTGTGAATTGAATAGTTAGATTTAGTGAAATTAGATGGCAGCTAATATATTATTTAGTTTTGCTGCTATATAAATGAATATGATCATTTTGAGGACATGTACTCTAGCCCAGTAGCTTAAATATTGATTTGAGTATGCAGTGGGTGTTATACTGTACATTCTGTCAGTTTGTTTCTCATACAATGTATATAAGATGTTGAACTATGTACCATGAACATGACACAACTAAGTACATTTTTAAGAGAGGTTATCAACAAACCAGTAGGGAACTCCTCCCTGGAAATGTGTTTCTTCAAGATCATTTTGTCAGCTTGTTGCATATTAAATATGTCTCCATAAAGAGGGGGCACCCTGCCCTTTTCACGTAACTTTAAAGTACAAATTATTAGTTTGAGAACAAAGTTAAATTAACCCTGAAAGTGTGTGGCTGTCCACAACACTCATTAGACTCCTTGACACACACACCCCCTGCTACCCAGTGTAAGGTTTATGCTGCACTCTTGATCTCAACAAACACACACACACACACACACACACCGGGTAGACACACACACACACCGGGTAGACACACACATACACACAGCAGACACACACGCATCAGGCACACACACACACCGGGCAGACACACACACACACCGGGCAGACACACACACACACACACACACCGGGTAGACACACACATACACACAGCAGACACACACGCATCAGGCACACACACACACACACACACACACGGCAGACACACACTTTAGCCAACATAAAGGGAGCTCTGGTAAATTACCCATGACAAATCCTTACAGGTTCCAGGCCACTAACAAGCACACCCATAGAGTACAATCCTGTGCCAACATTGGGCCGCTGATAGATGAGAGAGGAGAGAAGAGAGAGAGCGAGAGCGAGAGAGAGAGAGAGAGAGAGAGGAGAGAGAGGGAGCGAGAGAGAGAGAGAGAGAGAGTCAGATAGAGCGAGAGAGAGAGAGCGCGAGATAGAGAGAGCTCTCTCTCGATCTCTACTCTCTCTAGATCTCTCTCTCTCTCTCTCTCTCTCTCTCTCTCTCTCTCTCTCTCTCTCTCTCTCTCTCTCTCTCTCTCTCTCTCTCTCTCTCTCAGACACACACCAACCCACACACTGGTGTTTGAACAGGCCACATGCAGTGGGACGAAAGCAAATGACGATAGCTTTTTATGGCAAAGCTGATTTTACGTTTCTGATGTGGGCCGTGTCACCACTTTCGTATGATTATAAAAGGACAACCCACGAGGAAAGAAATCAGCATTTTGGGTGATGAAGTAATTAATAACACCAAAGCCCTTTCCTCCCCATGCTAATGTCTTACTGAGGTAATGTGCCTATGGAGAGCATTTGCTACACCGCTGTTATTAATGTTATTAATGAGAGAATCATTGGTAGTTGCCTGGAGAGCTGCTCTGGTCTGCACTGATCAAGCTTTACATAATTCAAACACTGCTACCAGCCCCTGGTTAGTCTGGATGTGATATCAAAGTGGAAGCAAATTCCAGTGTTGTTAATATTAACCTATGGAACAATTAATAAGTACGTTGCTGCTAGGAAGAGATTCATGTATTTTTCTTTATGGGATAAGCTTTTGTTGTTTTTTTGGACGTTTAGCTGCAATCAGATGTCAGACATGCATTTTTTGATTACCTTTGCTGGTAAGAAGCAGTAAGCTTTGTGATGGGCGCCTACAGGTGGGACATCTCACAGTAACCAGAAGTAGAACCCCGGCTAAGCAGTGTGTGTGGGACCACCTTTGCCTGATGAAAAAAAGAGAGTTTATTGAGTTTCTTCAACAGAAAAAATAATTAAATTGACGTGTTATCATTGACGGGTGAATATATCCGACGGAAGAAAAAGGATGTGAAAGCACAATAAACTGAGACATGAAGCGTTATCCATTATGTGCAGTTGATTAATACGTTCATTTAATAATCGATGCCAATTCCAAACAGATGTATGGACCTAATTGTGTATTCAGAATATATTACTTATTATGTTTTAGGAGATCTTTGAATTCCTGAATTATGTACAATCCGTGAATAGTTTCCAGAATATGTGAATATAACAAACTGATGAAATTGAAATGCTACTTGGAGGATATATGAATTGTTGAATGCTTATTCACAGGAATAAAATATGTGTCTATTTACCATATGTAAGCTTTAACACTACTACTGTTGCCTATGTTTCACTTCCTGAGTGCTATGAAGGAACAGGCGGCTCCCTAAAATGACAGGTGACCAACAGCAACATCTGCTGAGGTGGAGAATACAACAAGGTGAACAAACAGCAGCCACCAGGCCTCGTGTGCATGTCCATTAGTGGCTTCAAGCATCCTTCACCTTTCCCCCACTTTGTGAGCAACTGACTGAGGGCTTCACAGCTTTCAAAACAGCAGATTATTACAGATGATAGTCCACACGAGGAGGAAGTGCAGTGACTCCCGATTTGCTGTTGTGCGAGAGCTGTTGTTGAGACATCAGTGAGATGGAGCCGCCTGAAGGGAGACTTAACAAGAGTCATAAAAAAGTGTGAAAATGTTGTGATAAAAGCCCACTTGAAGAGCACATGTACCTGTGCCATGTGACTCGTGAAAAGCAGGCCATCATCATTATTGTCTGTAAAGGACCAAAGGTATGGTACATGGAAAAATAACCTGCAAAAGCAATTTCATGTACAGTACAGTCTACATGTAGCAAATCGTATGGAGACTTCCATCTCTTGCTATACCGTGACATTATGGTTAAAATACATTTGTAGTGCATGTGATATTCAAATTTTTTGTAAATACATAATCTGTGATTCAAAATATTTAAATATAAGTAATGTATGTATACAGTATATATATATATATACAAATATTTGTGTGCAAAATGACACAAGTTATCATATTTTAAGTATTTTTATGTATGAATGGAAACTTGTTACAACATAGGAGATTCTCCTTTGGAAACAAATAAAGTTTTTATCTGATTTATTTGTTTATAATCTTTTTAGTAATTATACACTGAGAAAACTGAAACATTGACTTGAAATACACGTATAACGTCACACATGTTCACATAACTGTATTAGGTTAGTTGAAAGCATTAATATGAAGTTGAACCGAATATTTTGTATTTAAACTTAATAGTATTGCTTTTAACTAACATAATACAGTTATATGAAATGTGTTGACATGATGCATTTCATTACAGTCAATGTTGTTTCAGTGTGTAGTTGTATAGTTTGCAAAATGACCATTAACAGTGAATTCAGCTATACATGTGGATTGGTCCTGAACTCTCATTCCAATAACAATGAAGAGCCTTCACCCGTGGGCGATGCAAGGGCCGTGTTCAAAGTTCAGAGGTTAGACTTGGGAGTGGAGAAGATATTGCAAGCAGGGGCAAAACACCATTTATAGTACACATTTGCATAGGAAGAGGGAGGGATTCGCTCTGTGCTAACTTGATTTTTATAGTTGGCTTACATGAAACACTAACAAATATGCCATTTTTACAATAGACTTTTTGACTTTTAGTAATGAAAGTAAACATGTATTAATAATGAACAAAGTGTATGCTGAAAAAAATTACAATCCTTTTCCAATTAGAAACATCATTTGATTAAAAAGAAAACGATGAAACATTTGGTAGGCTGATTTATTATGAAAGCAGTAACAGCTTGATGTGTAGAAGTGCTTATGGGATTATATCTGTGTATGTATCCAAACATGCAGACAGGAGTCCTGTTTAAACATCCCATCAGATAAACTGCTGTGTTTGTGGCTGCAGAAGCTGCCAGGTCACTCAGGGAGAGTAGACAGACTATTATCATGATCACTCTCCTGTCACACAGTCACACATCAATGCAACCAGGCCATTAGGGAGTTATACAGGTACTTAATGTTCTTTACCGTGGGGGGTATGTCAGGTTACGTAACACCTGCACAACCCTGGGGGGGGGGGGTGGTAATCAAAGCTGCTGAGTACACTTGACTACACAGCACATGTTTTTGCACACTTGTGGCAGCTCTATATATATGTCCCTCCCTCCCTCTCTCTTATACATGCACCAACACTCAGACTGAGAGAATTGGGTTCAAATGTGTAAATGTAAGCTATTTTTCTATTCAATTGCTTTATGCTTTCTTCAACAGACCCATCTTCGCTCCTGAGTAAGAGGCTAAGCGAAGAGGATGTTCAAACTAACAATAGCAGGTCAGCTGTAACATAAGAAGTCCTTGGAAAAATGTGCTTCAGTCAAAAAACATGTGATAAGAGTCACGGCTGGATTTCATTTCTTTATTACTCTTGTAGAAAATGTACATCAAAGACAATACCATACGAAATAGAAAAATGGCTCACAGTACTCACACGTTTATACGTTTAAACACAACAACGGCTGTACAATACTGCTTTGGCATTTCAAAAAACATGTACTAAAGTGCAATATTTCCCATTCCTTTTCTCAGTTGACTACATTCACAGGTTTGTTTTTTCTTTTTCACAGGTTTTTGTTCACAGAATCTTTTACAAATCTCATCCTAACTTGTGTGGAGACATCGTAAAGTGCAGATACAGTAGACACGATTCTAGCATCACATCCACTTTGTGTTTGTAAAGCATTCACTGGCAACTGAAAGCAGATTGTCAGCGGTCAAAGGACGCTTTGTCTTTTTTGCTCTGTCTTTTAATCACAAATACATTTACACAAAAGGAGCCCTAGCACATTTTTTTTAGACTTCACTTGGTGACCTGGACCGGTAGGACTTGTTGGTCTGAAAGCAGCCACAGAGGAGCACGTAGAGGGAGCGCTGGATCTCTGCGTTTCTGTAGGCGTAGATGATGGGGTTGATCATGGAGTTGTAGGTGGCTGGCAGCAGTGTAGCATAGGTGTACACTGAAGGATACTCCCTCTCTCCGACCAGGCAGTAGATGGCGAAGGGCAGCCAGCTGGCACCAAATGTCCCTAAGATGATAGCCAACGTGGACACCCCCTTCTTAGTGGCGACATAGTGCGGCGTGGCGAAAAAGTGCTGCTGGAGGGCGATCTGGTGGGCGTGGTGGCACACAATCTTGCAAATCTTGAAATAGAGGGCCAGCATGAGCACGAAGATGACGAAGAAGGAGGTGGCAAGGAGCGTGACGTTGATCCTGGTCAAAGGGCGGACGATGCTGCAGGAGGCCGGGTCGTCCAGGCAGTTCCAGCCGAGCACAGGCAGCAAGCCCAAAAACAGAGACACCCCCCCAGGTCCCCAGTAACATCAAGTGAACGTACTGCAGCGTCTTCTCTGAGAAGTAAGTCAGGGCGTTGTAGAGGGAGAAGTAACGGTCCACTGTTATGGCCAAAAGGCTGCTGATGGACGCAGTGAAGGAGGTCACCAAGAAGCCCACCGTGATGAGGCTGATAGTCTCAGAGGAGATCACGTACTGAAACACAAAGTTCAGGATTAATCCCATGCCGGCTAGAAGGTCCGCTGTGGCCAGGCTCCCGATCAGCACAAACATGGGAGTCCTGAGGGTCGGCGTGTAGAAGATGATTGCTACCACGATGGCGTTCTCACAGGCGATGACGGTGCCTGACATGCAGAGCATAATGTCCCACGGGTTGATGGCGAAATCTGCAGGGGCGGTGGAGAACTGCAGGCTGCTGTTCAGCTCCGGAGAATCAGCCTCCATCCATGGGAGAGCTTCTCCAGCCAAGAGAGTCGCAGAGGAGTTGTTCAGCACCAGAGACTCGTTCATATCTCCGAGCGGTCGTCTCTTTGTCCTGTGAGGAGAATAAGCAGATTGGTTTGTTAATGATAATGTGAAGACACGTTCTCTTGAGGTCTTTTTATGGGGATTTGTTAATGTTTCAGTGGATTACTCAATCACACTTGACAGGCTGTTTTCTTGCCATTTCCTACAAGTCTTCTTACTCAAATACACAATCGCCTAGGGAAAAGCGCATATATCGACGCACATAATTTACTAACACCTACAGTATGATCATTTAAATGGAACTATCCCAAACAAACTCAGATTTTTGCATATTCAAACAGCTGCCTAGATAGTGACTTTACCATTCAAAACACTAAACAATTTGTATTCTATTTAAATTATATTATATTATTGTAATAGTGAAGTGGCAGCAAGAGGAGCTGTCCGTGGTTCTGAAATGCCATCAACTCAAACTAAACACTGATAAAAAACAACATAACATTCGTACCAACAAATGATTTGTAATACTTGAGTTAAAAACTGAACATAACTATGTAAGTATTGGTACTTTTATTCACAAATAAGTAAAATACAAATGTGTGAGATGTCTGTTGTTTTCTTCAAAATGATATGAATTGATTAGGAGGCTAATACTCCAAGGACTTCTACCAAAGCAGAAGCAATGCAAAGTCAAATGAGACTTTAGGATTTTGTCTCAGAAAAGTTACGTACCTCCGAGAATTACGCTGAAACCTCGTCCGGTGGCAGACAGTGAAAGTGTAAAATGAATTGCAGAAGGACTGCCGTCTCTTTTTTATCTCGCTCCTGTGCACCTTCTCAAGTGAAGCCCTTGGTTTTGTTGTGCTTCCCACGCAGGGGACAGACACGCAGGGCAGCGGCAGTGTCAAGCATTGGCCGGTGTTCTGCTCGGAGAGGGAGGTGAATGTGAGGAGCGCGAGAAGGGACCGACGGGAGAAGCGCGAGGGAAGCTTTAAATCCGCCTTACGTCACGAGAGAAAGCGCGCGAGAGAGAGAAGAGAGAGAGAGATGGAGACTTTTGATGTCTCTCTATTTTTCTCTCTCTCTCCCTGGTATCAGTGATCTCGATTTCTTTGGAACTTGGAAAATGAAACAATAACTCCGGCTTCTTCCTCAGTTGCCTTCAGTTCTCTCCTGGTCATTTTTGATCTTGGGTTACTTACCACGTTCTATCTATGGCCACTTTTTGAGGAAAAAAGCCAACAAAACAAGTCCTAGTTATTGGCATCAGGTTTGGGGGAATAAAGGGTTAAAACAAGCCATTCACTACTTTAAAAGCGAAACTTTCTTATTTTTAAGTCAGTTTTTAGTCATTTTTCAATCATGCACTTTGCTTTAGATCAATACTTTCAAAGCCTATCCCAGTTTCATACTGAATAGGTGGAGCAAAAATAAAGATAAGGTTGGCTAATTTCAAGGCAGAATCTGAGCTTCAATAGAAAAATGTAAACAAGCCAGCTGTAAAGTTCTCCATATGTTTTTTAATTAACACATAGTTTTCACACTGAATCAGTGCCAGGATTCAAGTTTTTTAAATTTTATTTCACTACAAGAGTGGGATTTTAGTGAAGAGAGTTAGTGCCACACAGTTTTCCATGTGTGGTTTGCTCTTTTCCTTACAGTGAAAAGTAAAATTCTTAAAAAATAAAGCCATTAAACATGAGTTATTGGCAGGAATAACCAATATCAACCTTCACATTTTTGTGATCAGCAACAAGTCTCAGATTAACATGCTGTTGCTATAGCAACTTGGGATGCATAAAGAGGGCTGGATACAGCGGCTCCTGTTCAGTCCTATGAGTTGCTCACTGGCACTGAGACACAGTTTTATTGCCAGGTATAAAATGTTATACCAGTATGTTTCGCATCCAGGCGGCTAGAGTCAGTTAAAGCTGGTTTTCTGAGCAGCAGTTCGTTGTGCAGAGGGAATTTACTCTGGTTTAGGCACTGATCTTAATGTAGGAACTAAATGTTTTATAAAAGGGGGATATTTAGATGCTTTATGGAATTCATTTACTCATAAGAAGAAGTAGTAAGAAGGGTAGTTGTAATTCAACCCTTTTGGCCACTGGGGGCTTATTTGCAAATTCAACTGGCATCTTCAATAGCAGTTGGACTTCAGAGTTTAACAGACATTAAACAACATTCAGAGCATTAAAAAGGTATTTGGTATTTAAATATATTATGGAATAATGGCATTTTGAGCAGAGGATGCTCATGGGAAACATTCCCTTTATTTACAACTGGCCAGCTGAAAGGGCCAATGTGCACGGCGCTTATACGACTCTGAATGTCGTTAAGCTCCTTTAACGATTTTGGTCCCTGAATGTAAAACTATATTATGAGAAGGATCTCTATAATTGCCTAAAAGAGCAACAATAATGATACAAAGACTGAAATAAGCAAACTGACAACTTCAATGTATACCTTTAAATACATTCATGTCAATGTTATGAAATATAGATGGTTGCCATCTTGTTGAACCATAAAAGCAGCATGTAACGTAAGTCTGAAACACCAGGTAAATGAAATGTCATATGACAATGGATGAGATGTTGAGATAGAAGGAGGTAGGGGGAGATTCAAAGCAGCAATATGGTAACCAGTTTTGGTTTCCAGGCAACAGCTGTTTGGCCACCTTTGTCAGTGGAGAACAGGTTGTCTTAATTCACAAGCTAAGGGGTCACAATAAGTGCCAAGTGACTAATTTCAGGGACCTAGTCAAACCGCTGAGGACCAAAACACATCTTAGAATAATTTGTGATTGTTTTCCATGATGGGTTAAACCAAACTAATTACATTTTCCACCTGAACAGAAGCGATGCACCACACAAACATTCAGTTATTTTTGTGAGCACGACCAAAAACAAAGCTGCACCCAAAAATATATCAGTGACCAGATGCATTTATTCATTCATACCCATGTGAGCCGAGAGGTTTCAATGTAATGAGACACCTGCCATTAGGAATATAAAAACATGAGAAAAACAGGATCTTACATAAAAGACCAACACAGCCCCCAACCGCCTACAGTCCCCCTGACCGGCAAACAGAGACAACACTGCTCTCATTTTCACATGCGCTCACGTGCTCGTTCACAAACAAACCTTTACTTTAATACCCTTGTAGAGACGCTGGAGAAAAGGTATTTTGATAAGCAGAAGAAACAAAGAAAATACTTGTTATGGAAGATGGTAAGGGAAAGGAGATGGATGTGGTTTGAAAGGCGGTAAAACGCTGGGCGGAAGGAGAGAAGAGGAGGAAAACCAGATTAAAAGTATCTGTGAAAGCTGACGAGAACATGGCAGGGACACATTTACTGTAAAAGCTTCAATTTGCTGACAAACGTCTACTTTTCTCTCAAGATAAGTCGTTTGAACCATTTAGAAACACCTACACACATTACTTCTGAAAAGGGTGGAGAGTGGATTGCTCACAAAAAGAGTAGTCACATAATCTGATAGAAGTGTCTGACCCACTGCACTTTAACTACTGTAGCGTTATACTGCCTCTGCATACTAATAATATTATAATAATTTTGTAATCACACAACTGAACGCTAATAGTGTTGAGAAATTAAGCAGAGGCATTGACATTTACATTCAAAATGTCATATTCAAGTGATTTTGTTTGTGTTTCTTTTGCTCACTTGCAGGGCTACCATTGAATCCATTGTTGTTATGTTTGGTATGAAGTTAAGGTAAGTTTGTGTTCAACAATGTTCAACAGTTACACAGATGTTACTTAGTCAATGTCTGTAAATATGATTAGGAAAATTAAAACAAATAAGAACACAGCATTTGGAGCTACAGTATATGAAGGGAGATGTACTACAGACATTATTTGACAAAAATGATTACCATGATATCTACGTTGGACTACAACCGTTAGAGGCATACAAATTCATTACAATCTTAATGTCACAAACCTTTGTTCTAATATTTGAACAAACATTACTAACAAGCAACCCTGTATCAATAAAGAGGCAAAATCCCCCTCCCAAAATCTCTAATCCATCTTTAAAATGTCCTTAGTTTTGATTTAAAGTGGATTTATCATGCTATATTTGAATAATATAGTGTAGGACCATACCTATATAAGGCATATTTATACTTTTTCTTTTTCAAAATACCAAACAGATCATGCATTTTAGCCATGCCTCATTTCGCTCAATTTGACATTTTTTAGATCTGTTTTAGCAAGGGTTGATTCTGTGAGAACATCACCACCTACAGGCCTGGCATATGTACTACAGCGTCTCCAGCGCTTTCGAACGGCAATGGCCGTGGCTGTCTCCTCCTGATTGGTGGAGTTGGCCCAATAGCCGTAGCGCCACCGTCCTGACGTCAGGACAGTGTTCAAATCTGGATCAGTTTTTATCAGATCCGCTGCAGCCCCTTTTTTAGAGATTTGGGTATGGAGGAAAATAGAGAGGGTTGTGTTTTCTGACACTTGGTGAGTTCCCTGGAACACCGGGGACACATATTCATGTATAAAAGACGTACAAAAGTGCATTTTGCATGATAGGTCCCCTTTAATAAAGATCTGTACCTGTATCCAATATGTAAGGGTGGTGGGAAACCAATAGAATATAGATAAAGGAAAGAAAATGCCATCCCTTATATATGCTGTGTACATAAAACATTGACACACTCACATTAACTACACCTTTCTTCGGGCCTAAAGCACACATATCGAGAGGATAGACACTCACTTCTCTTTACATTTCAGCTATCTGTATTGCAGTCTTTTCCCAGCACTCCAACAGTGCTGCAGGATTTGAAAATGAATTCATGTCCCGTTTTCTCCATACTCCCTTGAGTTCATTAGGTTTACAAAATTCAGTGAGAGTGTTTTTTTAATTCCCTGTTGTACACATTCTGTCCAAAAGGCACTGAAGCAGAAACCAATGTTCAGCCATTGTGTTGAATGTGTTTGTGCATTACAGGAAAGACAGTATTCCTCACATTTCCCATCTTCTGACACCTGTGGTTGAAAGCGGAGCGCTAAGAGTGTGACAGCGCAGAGAGAAAGTGTGATCGACAGAACAATGGGAAAAAGGGTGAGTAATGAGTGTAAAACAAACGTGAGGGAGACAGAAGAGGTGGGCGGGAGTGATGAGGACAATTACAAAGACGCAGGAAAGGAATAATAATACATTTTAGTGAACAAAATCGAGCACAAACATGAGGAGAAAAGTGCCAAAAGGAATCAAATCTGTCACATTTTGTTAATAAATAAATGTTTAATTTAGAACTACTGTACAAAATATCCTCTGACATGTCCAAATGCATTTAGACAAAACAAAATCAGTGTGCGGTTTTGTAAACTAAGGATGAGGTTAGATAAAACACACAATATAAAAGGCAGACAAAAGAAAAAGGCAAATGACCTGGATACACATTTACATGACATGTATGACTCGCATAATGACATTTGTTGATCCACATAGTTTTTGAGAGTTTTTGACAACAAAATACAACCCAGGCATGGCGCTATGTTTGAACAGAATTAATACAAAAACATCTCTGAGGTGGAATTTAAAGCATTATAATATGAAGGGATGGATTCAGCATTAAAAAAATCATAATACTGATAGAGTCAAAACAATTCAAATTATTTTGACATGTTCAAAATATACATATAATTGAATAGAATTAAAAAAAAGAATTGTAACTAAAATGTAAATAAAGGAAAATGACACACAGAACAAAAGAAAAGCACCATATACTGTAGGCAGCTTGTTGAGGCACATAATGAAGCTATTAAAACACATTACTTAGATTACAAATAAAAATAAACCTGCATGGTTTCGTACTTGTACATGACACCTAGGCTGTACATGCGCCATTGTCTTCACTATGGACAGTCTACTCCCTGCAGAAACAACCGAAGAAGTGCGAGAAATCTCTTTCGCCTTCTTTACAAACTTACCGTTGTGTCAAAAATGTTCCTACGCGCTCTGATTGGACTTGATGATCTGCATATTGTCTGTGTCTCACATGTATCTGTTCTTGACGTACTCCCTGTACATCATCATGTCCTCCCTGCACAGCACCCTCACCTGGCCCTCCCCCGTCATCACATGGCTCTCAAACTCATCGCGGCTGTCCCTGACCACCTGGGGGGGGGACACGCTGTAGATGCTGTCTTCCGGGAAGCAGGACACCGGCTCTCTGAGAGACAGGGACAGGGGAATTTAAAAAAAAAATGGATTTAGTGAATAACTCAATTTGGACAATTCAAGTGGTGGTGGTGGTGGAGCACGAAGCCATGGTAACCTACAGTTGTTGCTGGTCAAAAAGAGTACCAAGGACTGGAAAAATGTTTTAATCTAACAACATCTTGTGTAAAGCAGCTGGAGAGAGTGAGTCAATGGCTGCTTTTGCAGGAGAATTACTGATATTCCTTGCAGAAACTAGAAAGCATGTCTCATCCTCTGTAGGGTGGATTATTAGCTGGTCAAGTTATCCACTCAGTGCAGCAGCTGCTCAGACACACCGCTGCATTTCAAATGAACCCCCCCTCATTATGGGCTGTAATAAATCCACAACACAAGCTCTGGTAAATCAAAGAGGCCTTGACATAAATTACTAACACAGTAAGTATCATTATTGAGTCCTCGAGTGATTTTTAAAAGGAGTACTTCACCCCCGTAAAGGATCATTTATACATCATTTACTCATCTCTTGAAGAAAATGCTTGAATCCACGGTCATGAGAGAAACATGAGAGAAGTTCCGATGAATTGACATAAATGGGGGGCAGTCTAAACATCCATCAACAAACTCTCATACAACTCTTACAGTACATGGGGCTGACTAAATGATATACAAATGGTCATTTCGTTAAGTATTCCTTTAATGTTTATTAAAGTTCTAACAAGGTCAGAAGATGGCAGAACGGCTGGTTAGGGTGTCGGCTGAATTAAATGAGGTAACATAAGTCTAATTAGGTAACATAAGTCTAATAATGAATACAGGTTGCGTAACATATTTGATAGCACTTTTATCACGCGTGAAAACACTATATTAGTCGGCTGTCCATTCATCTGGAACTGTGACTTATAAGCTGATTATAATTTGAAGCGGGAACAAATTAGCACAGCTCACTGAGGCTCTCAACAGGAATCTGTATTCCGAACACTTCCGCTTTATCTCCAGCTTTGCCTATCTGTCCTCAATAGAGGAACCACACAGAGGGAGGTGTCGGACCAGAGGGCTCCAAAAGGTAAAAAAAAAAAGGGAATAGGGTGTCATAACAGTCTTAGAATAGCACTGTTGCACAACAGAAGAAACACCTGGCTCGTGGACCCAGTGGGCCTGACACGAGGATCAGAGAAACGGACCAATGAACGGCCAGAGAGATGAAAGGTAAACATATAGGCGGACCAGGAGAGATGTAAAAGGATGAAGAGACGTTACGAGTCCCTGCTGACCGAGGTAACTGGTGAACACTAAGCCCTACTCTCAGTCTGCCTCCTGTGTGACATGCATACAAAACTAAATTATACTGTAAATGGCATTTCCTTTGCGCAAACATATTATGTAAAGAAAATGAAAGCCAAACACACTTTTAAAAGTCACTTGACCTCCTGTGAACTCCTGGACAGTTTTGACCAAGTGTTCTCCGCCCAGTTAGTGTCAATTTCACATGACCATCACCAATAGTGATCATTTGCTCTATCTGGCTTTCTAGACATAGTTGTCCTCTTCAAGAAATCTTCTCCTCACCTCTAAACACTGTCTCTAACTGTGCATTCACGTAGCAAAGTGCAGCACAACATGAAGAACCCACAGGTATATCATTGCCTTCTCTCCATACCATTTTTAAACTCTGTACAGGTAACATTTCAACAATTCACCAGCACATCTTGCCTTCTGGATGTATTCTTTCGAACCAAACACTTAAACCACCTCCTTCTGAATCTTCTCGTGAAAGCCTGTGATTTAAATACATACTAAAGTCTATATATTCTGAAGAGCCATTTTTTGCAATTTGAATGCTTTCTGGGAATATGTTAGTGAGAGTGGGAGCTGGAAAGAAAGAGAGCAAGACAAAGAGGGACATGACTAATGCATCTGTGTGGCTGCACATCGCCATGGCACCTGTGGTTGGGTTGTGCAACCGGTGGAGGAAATAATGCTGGCTGTGACACGGCTGCAGCATGGATGCAGAGATGGAGATACAAAAGTGCACGACTAGACGGCTCCTCGGAGATCACTCAGTGCATCAATTGTGTTTAACATGCTGTAAGGCTGATGGGACATCCTGGGAACTCTCTGTCTCTCCTGGCTGGCAGTGCCTCATTCAACATGTTGAATTTGGATCTCTGCTGCTTGACATCCTCCTTGAAGAACCTTTTTTGGTATACGTTTAATACGTTATTTATAATTTCTTGATTGTAATGTATTTGTTTGTCTTCTCTGTACACACATCTATTGCCCTGGACATCGAAGGAGAAGGATCCCTCCACTGTTGCTCCTGAGCTTTTCTTCCCTATTCAAATGTTTCTCCTCATCAATCTAAGGACAGAGGGTGTCGTTTTCTCATACTGATATTCTGCACAAACTGTGCTGTTGTATTTGCTGTAAAGTGTCTTTACTGTAGGGTATTTTTATTATATGTACAGCACTTTGGCTCGACCAAAAATCGTTTAAAAATGTGCTATATAAATAAAACTTGATTTGATTTGAATCAATCAATCAATCAATCAATCAATTAATTAATGGTTATTTATATAGCCCAACATCACAAATGTTACATTTGTCTCAGTGGACTTTACAGTTTGTACAGATCATGAATATGACACTCTCTGTCCTTGGACCCTCACATCGGACAAGAAAAAAACTTCCAAAGAAACCCCACAGATAATGGGGGAAAATGGAAGAAACCTCGATGAGAGCAACAGAGGAGGTATCCCTCTCCCAGGACGGACACACCTGCAATAGATGCCGTGTGTAAATTGAAAAGATAATACATTTACAACATACTGTAAGTAGTCAAAATGCTTGAAAATGCTCATCCTAAGCAAGTGTAGAAAAGACCAGAGGGTGTCAGTTTGCTGTACTGATGTAAAGCCCCCTTTGTGAATTTGTGATATTGGGCCATATAGATCAAATTGACTTGCCTGCTAGGAATGTTGAGTGATATTTGAAAAAGAGTTGGATAACAACAAGCCCATAATGCAACATAAGGCTTGACATCACACGTGAGTGAGGATAAATGACTGTGATAGGTGTGTTTGGGTTCATTTGTCACATGTTTTACTCACAAGCTGATGATGTTTGCTGGGTTTATTTGTTCTGTTCTCTCCACCCTGTGCTGGCTCTCGCCCAGATGTGCAAACCTGCAAAATGAAAAAAGGACAAATATTACTGCAAAAAGAGTTTATGCACAAACTGATCACGTGTCAAGTTCGCATTTGCTTTATCAAAAAGCCATTACAAAATGTAATTAGGCAACAGTGTAATTCATCTCTGAATGACCCTTTCATTTAGGTTTATAATATCAATTTTTCAATAAAAAAATACTCAGACAAACGTATTTGTCAAGATCTTGGAGTCATTAAATCTTAAATTACCCCGCAGGTTATTTCCCTCGCAAACACACAATAATATGCAACAGTTGAGAGTTCCCCTCTGGCTCTTGGTTATGCTTTTTTAATATTAATGCGCTGATTAGCAGAGCTTTGGCTGCAGCAGCTAACATCTTTGGAGCCATTCCAACTGCGTGCCTCAATAATAAATGTGTTTTCATTCTCATTATGTGGAAGGAAGACATGAACAATATTCTCCATGGCAATTTGGATGTGATTTATTTGGGCTAATGTCCCTGCTTCAATCACGCTACCCAATTGAGCCTGACATTACAGACGTTAGTTAAACTTTTTTAAATGTGGGAATGTTAGTTTATCTATTTGTTTACCTGCCTGTCTTTGCTCTTTCATATCTGATCTCTTACATCTCTACACAACTAGAAGCCTTCAGTACATTTGTAGACATAATAGCTTAGAGAGCAAGGACACTTTATGCAAAGCATTGAGACGTATGCTCCATGTCTGGTGTTTATCGATAGACCGGTTTCTTTTCAAAAGTGCATTCCAACTCTCTATATTAGTCATGAAAACCCTATGTGTGGGGTCTGGACAACCCCCCCCCAAAAGATGTCAGCAAAGTCCAAGGGGTCATAATTAAAGTTAAAAAGATACAGAAAAAAAACAATCTTCCAGAAACCGACACAGAAAGGAAAACTTCCTTTTAAGGGATCAAAAGCATTTTTTTGTATTTGTTTGTATCGCAAACAAGAATGTTTAATATAAAAAGTTTGCCATGCTTTATAATTCATTTATAATATGTGCATGTATTTGCTGAAACGTGCATGTGCACAATTCATCTTGTTGATATTGCTTCGATAACAGGGTCATACAGCGAGTACCAAAATAATTCCCTGGACCAATTATCTTCAGTGTGTTGAAGCTATTTCAGCACCATCAAATGCATCACACTGTAACAGATGTGGCGTTTGCTTGCACAGAACAGATAGTTGTGTGTTCATGTTCAGAGCCTGACGACAGCATTTCACTGTGGATCAAAAGCTCAATAGCATCAACAAGGTTGGGAACAAACAGGGAGAAATTACAAAATGCGTCAGAAAGGACAGGGGAAAAGAAAAGAAAACTAAGGTGAAGGAAGAGAGAGGCGGACAGCAAGCAGAAATGTCAGAGATGAGATGCAAACAGCAGGTCAGAGTAGACAATGTTGGCTGCTGAAGCTGACAGCCCCGACCCCCGCTCTGAGTTCAAGGCACGTTGCAATAAAGAGAAAGCACTTTCCTCAGTACCAAGATCAAGATGTATGCTTTAGCATGGTGTCAAAAAACATGCTTCACACTGAGCGCTGAAGGCCAAACAAACACATGAACAGACAGGCAGTTGGAGTACTTAGGTATGAGACACGATAAACATTCAATGTTAAATGGATGCCTCTCTGTCAATCAACACTGAACCTTATTATCTATGTAAAGGCAGAATACATGCCTGAGCTGTAGTGTTGGATTGTGTCTCTACATTCATCATGCACCTACAACTCAACTAGTACAACATTATTTTCTAATGGTGAATTACATTTCATAACTTAAAAAGATTTATAGACACTAATTTTCTGTTCTAAGGGAAATCTGGAGCAACTTTTAAAAGGTGCTAACCACAGAAATTAGTCAATAATAACGTGTTTTTTGACACTAACTATCATTCAATTTGAATAAAACCCAACGTTTAGAAATGTCCATTGTTTAGAAATTGTAAAAAAAACACACGTATAAATTGTGATTGACCATGTTGTATAGACATTAAACATACTGTAAATGTGTAGTGTTGGAGCTTTGGAAAACAACTAGACATTTGTATAGGTTTGAAATAAAGTCCAGTATCGTTGTGATCATTACCTTTCGTAAATGAGCAGGTCTTTTTCAGCAGGAAGCCCAGACAGATTGAGTCCATATGGCTCCTTAGCTGACGGCTGCAGCGTCTCCTGAAAAGGTGAGAAGAGGGTAGGGTGAGAAGCTATGCGCATGTGACTAAAGCACAAACAAATTCAGAAGGATAGTTAGTGAAATACAAAGAACTCATCAGCGGGGGAAGCTGCTTGCTGAGCGCAAATCAAATTGACCGCAACTCGACATATAACATCGCACAGACAAGGTAATCAGGTTCAGCCGCTTCTCTACAACTGATCCTCTACTTAGGAAGAGCCAAGGAGTGTCATTAGAGCATCTATGAATGTCCTCTGATTGTTGGTGTCTGATGAGGTGGCTTCGTGTTCGGGGACAGTGCCCTCCTGGGGGTCTTCGTACGGACATATTAAACATAACAAACAGGAAATCAGATTAAAAAGGTCAGACCGGTTCAAGCTGAGGCTTTTATATGCAAAGTAATGTGTTATCAGAAATTGCCGTCATTACCGCATAAAATAAAATAAAAACACATACATTTATTGTAAACGGGGCATTGATCATGAGGCTATGCTCTGGTAGGAAATACATTATTGCACAATGAATTAAACTAGATCTTAAAGGTCCCCTATTAAACCACCAGACTCAGGGACAGTTTCATCCCACAGGCAATAAGACTGTTAAACACCTGAACTGTTGAAACAACATCCATAATATTCATCTGGCTGCTACTTAGAAATTATTTATCTATTTATCTAATATATCATATTTCAATGACTTGCATATAGACTCTTATTGCACTATTTCACAATTTCACTTTTTTAAACTATTTTTATTTTTGTATTACTATTTACTTGCACTATATTTGTCTGTTTATCTGTTTTATTGTGTTGCACTGTTGGCAGTGGCGGTTCTACGGGGTGGCAGCTGCCACCTCAGAAAAATGCCTTGCAACCCTAGTTGCCACCCTAAATGTAGGCAATTAATTAATTTATTATCCTGTCAGACTGAGGCTCAGTGAACTAAAGGACTCTGATTGTTCAGATAGTTAACTTTAGTCTAAGTTATCTCAGTGGGTCTCAAACGTTTAGGTCACGATTAATGTAAACAATTATATCCGAGGCACACGTTTATATGATCATTATAGTTATAAAAAAATAAGAAAATAAATGAAAAACAGGTTTGAAATACTATATGACAGTAAAAAAAGAATAAAGTTTAAAAGGGTGATTTGTAAAATATCCATAAAGAAAAAGTAAATCTGTTTACAGTTCTGTTTCATATGGGTGTTGGGAGAGGTATCCATAGATCTCTTCATTTTGCTCTCAAAGTGCACCAGATTGATGCATTTAACTTCAATATTTAAAAATAAATCTTCCCGGAGGAGCATGCCCACGGACCCCCCTATGTGAGGTCCACACACCACATATAAAAATAGCACTTTACCCCTGCTTACACCTATATGCCGTGAGCTGATTATCGAGCCTTCATTGTAACAGTGCGTGGGGATTGTTGCAGTAGAAAATTCCACTGTAGCGACCGGTACATTAATGGGAAACCCTAAATGTTTGAGCACCCTCTATGAAACGTCAAGCTACCCCACAGCACCCCCAAAAGAAATCTCTGGCGCCGCCACTGAGCCTGCAACCCCGTTTTGAAGAAATGTGCAGTGCAAAACAGGCTCATGCAGACACTAATGCTGTGATAAGACACACTTTTCTTTACCAAATATCAGCATTTTCTTTCTTTTCATTTCTTTGCACAGATTGCAAAGTGGCAAAGTATTATAACTTATTGTTCTAGCAAAGGGATTGCACAATTGTATTATCAATTTATTTTTTTGACCACACAGAATTATGGAGCATTGTTTTATTATCACTGTTCTAGCAAAGTGATTTTTTTATTTTTTTGAAAGGAATGCTCACGTTCATATTGATGTATTTTAATAAATGTTAACTTGGCCCATTACGTGACTATTTGTGTTGGGGGGCCCGACTTTTTTTTTTCTCCAAAGGGGAGGCCTGACAGAAAAAGTTTGAGAACCACTGCTTTACAGAGAGGGGATACGTGTTTATGTATAAAATACTTGAAAAAGTAGATTTTGCATAATAAGTGACCTTTAAGATTAAACATTGAAGTTAACCAATTAGTATAATGTTGCAAAATCACCAAAACTATGACAACATTTGATAAAAAATGTCTGGTGTGCTAAGGATATTACACAATTGTATGATACCAGGGAAGTACAACATCAAAACACAAAATATTCTTTGGAGTTTTTCCTCATCCGGACATAATATCATTTATGTTAAGCTTTTCAGTAACTTAGAAAAAATTATAGAAGATGATTTTAGCATTACGTTTAATTAAAGTTTACCAAGAATCCCAATCGAAACTGCATTTGTATTAAGTACTGCCGTTATCCATTAAGCCTTCCTATGAAATACAAGGCGAGTTGTGATATGATTACAGCTCAGTGCATCCGTTAGGAACACAGAGCGATTTACAGAACGGATCCAAAGGACCATGAGGCTAGTGGACACGTGCTCACCAAAACCAGAGGATCGTAGAGGTGAGAAAACGTTGTATGGTGGGATTATTATTAGTTTCCGTTCTCGGGTGGGAGGGCGGGAAACTTGTGTAAACAGCATGAATACATACATACCTTGTGGTGCGGTGTGAGATTGCGTGGATGGCGTTATATTTGGGGGTTGGGAGCTTTTTCTTGGCAGTATTCAGATCAACTAAGCATGTTTGACTCCTGCAGTGTAAAAACTGATCTTATATATTATGGCTTTTGTTATTTATTTATTTTTTAAAACACAGAAGTGCCATTGAGGTGATCTTTTGTAGGTGATAATAATAAAACAAAATAATAGAAAGGTACAAAAGCACTCTTTTGCAAAAAAGCCTGGGTCCTTGTATATATATATAATGTATATTGTGATATGTGGAAAGTGTTGTAAAATATGTATTTCACAAAGCATGTATTAACCATTCTGGCTGGAATTAACAATAAGTGTGGCAATGACGATGGAAATTATGTTTTGTATATTTTGTATCTACTGTGATTTATCAGTCATGACTGCTGACCCATATGTAAGCAACAAAGCCAAAACATTCTGTAATAAAGTGAATATAAGAATAAAACCTGGGAAGACTCGTGTGGTTTTAATGATAATAAGTGAAAAGTTGAGATACTTCATGACAATGAGCCAAAACGATGTAAAGGTAATATTGTCGTAAAGCAGGTCTCTGCTCATTTCTGGGATTTGTAGCTTTGGACTAACCAAGCTATCAGTATTTCAAGTATGATTTAACAAAGACAAACATTTTTACTATCAAGGTTCTATAAGACAGAGAGAAGCTCGCTTTCGGCCCCTAATCGATCTGTTGTTTTGTCTGTCTGACTTTTGTTTTGTTATGTTTGTTCTTGCCCTATTACTTGTAAAGCGACCCTGGGTCCCTTGAAAGGCGCTATATAAATCGAAGCTATTATTATTATTATTATGTAACAGCATGCACAGAAGAGGCCATTCATTTCTTTGACTGTATGACTGCAACATAATGCATTACATTTCCACTGTATGTGTATTGATCCAAGCTGCAGGGAGGCGAGAACGAATGAGGGACCATGTCTAGTGAACAACAGCTGTGAACACACAAACACACGGAAACACACACCTAATGCAGCATTCATATGGTGTGTGAGGGCACAGACGAGTGTGTAAACACATACTTGTTTATGCAAACGCACAAAAACATATTGTAAATCTATTCATGTTCATGCATGCACGCCCATATTGAGGGGTATATGAAATGAACATATGCAATTACATGGAAAACATATAGTAATGATCTAATGTTTAAATATTTCAACAGTGTCCTTCTATGCTGGCACTATGGCAATCCATTCTCATGGACGGCTGGCCGAAAATATTCATGACTAGCTCACTGCTCAAAACCCAGAGAAGAGCAGAGAAAAGCTTCAGAAAGAAACACCATAAACCAGTCGAGGAAAGAGACGGACGAAGCAGGAGTCTGAAGACTTTGCCTCCAAGTCTGGTCCTGTTGAACTATCTCCATTTCTTTTTGTTAATTCTTTTTTTGGGGGGCAATTTTGTAGCATCTTGTGTGATCTGATGAATGGCAACTAGCAAAACACATTGGTTTTACATTTCTGTTTGTCCACTGATTAAAACAAATGAGATTGAAGGTGTTAATCGGCAACTGTGAATGTTCAATGTAGGGTCCTTTCAATCATGAGTTCAGGCACAATGATGGCCTATTCGAGGCAAAAACAAGCAATTTTGGTGGACGTACGGTAACTATCAGCTAAATCCACAAGCAATTACTGTAGCTACAGTAGGAGCCATTTAGCTTTTACCATCTGTAGCTCTCTCTCAATACTGGTACAAGTTAACCTTTAATAATCCATAACCCATTCAATTGTGTGGAAGTTTCACAATATGTGATTTAAAAAATGTGATACTGATTTGAGCTTAAAAAAACTTTAATTTATCTTGCTGTCAGAGGATGAGAGTGGAGCAATGTTCGACATCTCTATCGCTGCTCAAACTTCTGATCCACTCATAACTGAATTACCCACAATCCTCAGGCAATTGGGCCTGGGGTTTGACGGTTGAAAAAAGTCATTTCATAGAGCTACTTGGGTTTAGAACAGAAGGTAGTCACCAAACCACACATACTCATGTTCTGGTGTTTCTGATTCATCCTTTCCACACTGACCCCTACCTGGGCTGATTATGTGCTCTGCTGAATTATGGAATCTGGGTCAAGAAATATATTTCACTGATCCCACAAGGGGAAATTGGATTTTTCAATGTGTGATGTTCACCTGGGGAATTCAATCAGATACTGATACTGTAAGATAATGACGCATTCTGGGAATCTGTTATAGAATAGGGTGAACGATATAGTGAGAGGTTCATATAAAGCAGCAATAAGGTCAGATTTGTATCTAAATCTGTGATGCAGAAAACTTTAAAGCTGCATTACTATATATGTTAGTATGACCAAATGATCAAACAACTATGCATACTGCGCAAGGTGTCGCTTGTAGTGATGAACATAAAGAATTATAACCAAATTGTGCAGTTCCCATTAGCTCTATAAAGTGACTTTTAGCTCATTTAAACTTCATGAGATAAAGTTTGACAGTGCCACCTCTCTTTATTTTCCCATAAAATAAACAATAACACAAGCCGTTTACACCCTCATCTCTGGGAGTTAATGCCACAGGCTGATTAAGTCAATATTTACTCTACCGAGTGACGCAAACAGAAACACTGAACTCATTTCTTCTGGGGACTCAGGGGGAAATGAAGAAATATAATTAGGGTGATACACTCAAATTGGAAAGCAGAAAGCTTTAAAGGCCCAAAATAAAGCATGTGGATGAACTGCAAGGACATTTCCCTGAGGTACTTAGAGGAGATTGCATATCCTTTAACCATTACATTATTATGTTAGGTAGGCAGCTTTGTTTCCTCCTTAACAATTAATACCATTAGAATTATTCATACTTGTGTTTACCCTTGAAGTGATCTTAATTTGACTGTGCATACGCTTACTAAATATAATCTCGTCTATCTGCAGACATTGTTGATGAGATGACTTTTAGTACCTCCTGTGTGCGAGTGCTCTCTCCTGATTCTGTGAGTAGCTTGATGGGGGTCGAGCGCTGAGACACGGACCCGTCGTCGTCGCGGTCGTCCTCGGAGTCGTCCTCTGAGGTGCTGCTGATGGCCTCCTCACTCGGGGGGGGAGGAGCGCTGGCTGCAGTCTTCCTCTGGAGCAGCGTCTCCTCCTTACTGCTCTTGTTGCTGCAAAGATCCACAAACAGCCACAATTACATTACATTGCATTTAGCCGACGCTTTTATCCAAAGCGACTTACAATAAGTGCATTCGACCAGGAAGATACAAACTTGAAGAAAACAGAATCATATAAGTACATCAGGTTTCATAGAGCCAAAACATTTCAAGTGCTACTCAACTGGCTTTAGATAAGCCAGTCCTTTGTTAGTATATAAGTGCTTTGATAGAAATTCTTTGTTAGTAATTCTATCGCTCGAAGTGGAGTCGAAAGAGAAAAGTTTTCAGTCTGCGCCGGAAGATGTGTAGGCTTTCTGCTGTCCTGATGTCAATGGGGAGCTCATTCCACCATTTTGGAGCCAGGATAGCAAACTGACGTGTTTTTGCTGATGGGAACTTGGGTCCCCCTCGCAGTGAGGGTGCAGCGAGCCATTTGGCTGATGCAGAGCGGAGTGCACGTGCTGGGGTGTACAGTTTAACCATGTCCTGGATGTAGGAAGGGCCAGATCCATTCACAGCATGGTACGCAAGTACCATTGTCTTGAAGTGGATTCTAGCAGTTACTGGAAGCCAGTGAAGGGAGCGGAGGAGCGGTGTGGTGTGGGAGAATTTAGGAAGGTTGAAGACCAGACGAGCCGCTGCATTCTGGATGAGCTGCAGAGGTCGGATGACACATGCAGGTAGACCACCCAGGAGGGAGTTGCAGTAGTCTAGGCGTGAGATGACGAGAGCCTGGACCAGAAGTTGTGTCGCTTTCTGGGTCAGGAGGGGACGTATCCTCCTGATGTTGTAAAGAGTGTATCTGCAGCAGCGGGTTGTAGCAGCGATGTTTGTAGTGAAGGACAGTTTGTTATCTAGGGTCACACCCAGATTCCTTGCGGTCTGAGTCGGGGAAACAACAGAGGTGCCGATGTTGATTGTTAGGTCAAGAGTGGGACAATCTTTTCCCGGAAGGAAAAGCAGTTCAGTCTTGTCAAGGTTGAGCTTGAGGTGGTGAGCAGATATCCACTGAGAGATGTCTGCTAGACAAGCAGAGATGCGTGCGACAACCTGGGTCTCTGAGCGGGGAAAGGACAGAATTAATTGAGTGTCGTCAGCGTAGCAGTGATATGAAAAACCATGCGGGCTAATGACTGATCCGAGCGAGTTTGTGTACAGAGAGAAGAGGAGGGGACCGAGAACAGAGCCCTGAGGGACCCCTGTAGTTAATTGACAAGGGTCGGACTCGGACCCTCTCCAAGTTACCCTGTAGGAGCGGTCTTTGAGGTATGAGGTGAGGAGGGAAAGTGCAGAGCCTGAAACTCCAAATTCTTGGAGAGTGTGAAGGAGGATCTGATGATTCACCGTGTCAAATGGAGCAGACAGGTCCAAAAGGATGATGACAGAGGAGAGGGAGGCTGCTTTAGCTGTGTGCAGTTCCTCAGAGACAGCGAGGAGGGCAGTTTCTGTTGAGTGACCTGCCTTGAAACCAGACGGGTGCGGATCCAGAAGGTTGTTCTGATGGAGATAACAGGAGAGTTGTTTAAAGACAGCGCGTTCAAGTGTTTTAGACAGGAACGGGAGGAGAGAGACAGGCTTGTAGTTTATAACATCGGACGGGTTGAGAGTGGGTTTCTTTAGGAGAGGGTTTACTCTTGCCTCCTTGAGACTGTTTGGAAAGTGACCAGAAGTTAGAGAAGTGTTGATGAAATGGGTAAGAAACGGTAGAATATCAGGAGCAATAGTCTGAAGGAGGTTTGAGAGGATAGGGTCCAGAGGACAAGTGGTAGGACGGGCAGAGGTAATGAGGGTAAGAACCTCACTTGGAGAGAGAGGGGAAAAGGAGGTTAGTGTGTGGGTGAACGGTGGGACTGGTGACCCAGCGGTGAGTCAGAAAAAGAAGAACGAATATCATCAACCTTTTTTTCAAAGTAGTTAACAAAGTTGCTTGACAGAAGGGAGGAGGGAGAAGGGGCTTTGGGGGGTTCTAAGAGGGTGGAAAAGATAATAGTGGAAAATAGTCTTTTGGGAGGAAGAATGGATCTTATCTTGAAAGAAAGTGCTTTTTGCCTGAGAGATCGAAGCAGAGAAAGAGGAGAGGAGAGCCTGACAGGTTAGGAGGTTGTCAGGGTGTTTGGATTTCCACCATTTCCGCTCAACTGCCCGAAGGATGGTTCTATTAGCACGCAGTGCGTCATTTAGCCAGGGAGCAGGAGGGGACTGACAATGATTAACATATGCACAAAGTCAAAGTCAACTTTATTGTCAATCTTCCAGTTTGTGTGTACAGACAGAGCGATCGAAATGCCTTTTCCCACAATCCCGAATATAAAAACAAATGTATATAAAATGATGTGTGCAAATATGTATGTATATATATATATATACACAGAATCAAAGACACATGTTTACATGTGCACACATTAAGACCTTAATAAAAACACAACAATCAATAAAACTTCAATATTTGAGAATGTACATTAGTGCAAAATTGTCCATAGAATGTGCATTATTGCCAGATTGTCCATAGCAGCGTAAAAAGTGTCTGGTGCTGGATTTGAGTGAAAACACACATGCAGAAGGACTTGTAAATCACTGTCATGTTTAGAGGACTTGTTTTAATAGACTATATTTCCAGTCACAGCAGAAATACTGACTTATACCGGGAATAAACCTTCGAGTCACAAAGAAAAATAAAGAGTTCAGACTCTAAGTCTAAAGTGCCCCTTGATTCTGCAATTATAATTTTGTGGAGTTTGACATCACTCAAATATTTACAACCAGGTAGGGGTATATGGCATGCTACAATGAGCAATCTGTTTGGTATTTCGAGCCAAAGATTCAGAGATATGTTTTGTATATATCTGAGACCTATAATATATTGTTGAAAAAGAATATAATAGGGGAGCTTTAAATAAAGTTAATAGCATTCATGTTTTCTTTCAGGTCCTTATGTTAAAAGCACACAATATATATACATACGTGCATGGAAGATTAAAACTAGTTAAAATTAATACATAGGGTAGTTGTGCACTTTAACCTCCTGTGGAAAATAGGAAAACAGCAAACACAACAAATGTCAGATTATCTTCTCTAAAAAAAAAAGTTAGGACTTTTTTAAGACTTTTTAGCTTCTCAAAATACAGATTGTTGTTGTCATGTGCTTCGGAAGAATATTATGTAATGACATTTAAATTAAGTAGCTACAGATTAAACGTCTACACTGTAAGTCAGTTTAAGTAAGTTGTTGTTAGAGACCACTCAGTTCTAACGTGAAGTGATTTGATAGAATAATGAGAAACTAAAGATTTATTGACAGATACAAAAAAATGAGACCTTCCAACTGGATGAACTGATTATTGACTGGTCTTATGAAATGGGCCATTACATAAGAAGCTGATTGCTGAGGCGGATGTTTGCATCTTACCCAGGCTGTGACTCAACCTTTATGACATTTCTTGAACCATGGACGGTGTTAATATCACGGTGGTATGGAAATGACTCAACTTTGTACCAGCTAGCTCTTAAATTCAATATGGGGACTTTTCTTAAAAACTAATATATTGATACCTTTTTTTTTTCCCATGATGTACTGTATATATCTGCTATTTAGTATTTTGTTTCTTAGTCATTATTAATTATTATTAATAACATATGTATACTTAGCCATTTAAAAAAACAATCCCTCACTGTATCTGCTGTTGTAATCATGTATATTTCCCCGTTGCAGGACAAATAAAGGATTTATGACTCTGATTCTTTGTGTTGTGCTTCTCCATCATTAGTTGGATTTCTTTTTTGATGCTTTTTTGCAAATGTTTTGTTTCTGTTATGATAGTAGGTTTTGTCAGTTTTCATTTATAGAGTAATTTCACTTTTTTTTCTCACCTAAATTTGACTTTTCTTGTTTTACTCAAAACTGAGTGATGTTTTTAATTATTGTACTGTATGTTTTTTATGTTGACGCCAAGAAGAACTCTATTCCACATTGTGGTAGATAAGCATAAACATCGAAGCAGCACAGAACATCAGAGGCAGGCTGCGATAATGTGGAGACAATGAGCTGAGCTATCGGTACATTAGTTTTATAATTATGGAGTAGCTCTAAATATTTTTCTCAGTAACACACACACACACACACACACACACACACACACACACACACACACACACACACACACACACACACACACACACACACACACACACACACACACACACACACACACACACACACACACACACACACACACACACACACACACACACACACACACACACACACACACACACACACACACACACACACACACACACACACACACACACACACACACACACACACACACACACACACACACACACACACACACACACACACACACACACACACACACACACACACACACACACACACACACACACACACACACACACACACACACACACACACACACACACACACACACACACACACACACACACACACACACACACACACACACACACACACACACACACAAAAGGACAAGGCCTTGTTTTTGATAACACAGTGTCAAATGAAGCCATATGAATGAGGGCACGGTGACATGGGATTCATTACATAAACAGAACATCACAAATGTGAACATGTAACGAGCTCGAGCTGCACTCACCCCAGCACTGACTTTCCCGTTTCCTCCGGCTTGCGAACTGTGAAGGGGCTTGGATCAACTCCAACGGTCTTGGGCATAAATTCCCTTTATGAACACAAATTATAAGGAAACCCATCACAATTACAAATAATGAGTATTTGTTACAGTTTAAATCCAAAGTGTTTACCATCAAAACAACAGGGACGCTTTCATTTAATTTCACAATGTTTAAGCAATAACTGTTACACTGTAGTTAGCTAGAAAATATAGTGGATTGTAGATTATCACTCAGTCCATTTTGATTTAGTTTTACGTTTCAAATGTATCTTTAAGTGTCTAAAGAGTTGCGAGTGTATTTACCTTGCAGAGTTGGTCATGGCAATGCAGAATGTGTCGTCAAAGGAGGTCAGTTCATAGGGTCTGAAGAACTCTGTGTAGATGTCTATGCTCTCCTCAAAGCGGTTCACTCTCTTCACTTTTACCTTCTTCATGTTGTCCTCACAGGGGACTGCATCCACACAGGAGCGCAAATCAAACGTGCAGAAAAATCAATTATCACAAGAAAACAATAAAGAAAGTCCTGTTGATATGATGTCAGCAATGCCCATGAAAAAACCATTACAACAATGAATGTAACCTCCAAACATGTCCCATCTGTGTAACTAATGCCAGATAAAGTTTAATTGTCTGTGCCCTTGAGCTCCATTGTTGTTCAAAAACGTGTAAAAAAAACACCAGTGAGACAAAACATCGCATCTGGTGACATTATATTTCATTTTTATGATCTTACAAACACTGTTGCACAGTAATTTATTTAGGAAAACCGGAGATATGTGCCTACATAGCTAAGACAAGTCGTTATTCCTCCGTCTTGAAACTGGATGACGATAAACTATTTTGATTAGATTTTCATAAAAAAAGATCAAGGAACTAATCTGCAGCTGCCTCTGTTACCTATTACAGATGCTGCAGGCATTATTCCAATTATCATGTACTGAAGAGATACTGACCTTCATCATAGGGCACAGGAAGGTAGGACAAGATCCCTGCAGTCCACCACAGTGTGTAGCTGCAGACAGACAAGATACACACGTGTTGAAATGGGTACAATTACCTGGGAAAAAGGCTTGATTTACAACACAGCCATGGCAAACAAAATGCAGTGTTGAAATCAGTTTTCCAATAAAAGTAGCTTGCAGAACTACAGAACTGTAGCTACAAATGTCTCTTAGAGTCCCAGACAACAGCAAATTGCAACCTCAAAAATTGTCTATTTCCCATTGTTCATGTATCTTATACCCATGACAAAGGGTGTATATAGGATTAAACCATGGCCTTGAACATACTGCACCCTACGGAGAAACCAAAGTAACTGTATTGCAGTAATGTGGCGATAAGCCATGAAGCAATAACACCAGAGACAAAGAGTATTTTTTGCCAGATTAAGAGAGCAAAATAAAATAAAACTGCTCATGTGAACAACATCCAAGGCAGACTTGTACATCCTGGGGTTAAAAGATTCATTTTCAATAGCAGCGCTAATCTATTGCGAGTGATTTCCCACCGAGATATTCAATTAGTGTAAAAGCAAAGACCCACAAACATTCAGAAGCCATTGAAAGAGGTTTTGTGGCAGATGCAAACATGTTATCCAAGGTTCTTATTTATAAATGTGCATTTTAGTACAGCAAGTGTGTTTGTTAGTGTACAGATGTGTTTGTTACCTGCGTCTGTCTTGGGGGAGGGCCATGGTGTTCTTATGATGCAGGTAGAAGTCGGTGGGCAGCTCCCACAGGTGAAGCTTGGACTCTGATGGCTGGTAGACTTGGAGAAACAGGTTGATGGCATCCTGTCTGTCAGCATCTGGAGGTGCAAGAAGGACATAATAATAACAAATAAAACATAATGATTAGTTAATCTACAAAAGAGAATTTATAAAACTAAATGCAGATGAGGGATTACTTGAGTCATGGTTTAGTCATTGTTCAAGCAGAAATACCAAACATTCGTAAGCCCTATTGTTTGTTAAAAAGCAATTATTTCCAGAGAGTTTATACTTGTTTTATGATTTTTTTCTCTTGAGCACATTGTGTTGAATGTCATTATGTATGAAATCTTCAAAATAAAAAAGTATTGAATGCATTGTCAGTAAAATCTCTCCGAACCACTTCTGGACAATGGGCTTGTATTAATAAAATTCTGTTCTGTGTAATGTTTCATTTGTTGTTCAGCACATGGCACGTGTTTTCAATGTTGCCTACTTTGAGTGCCATCCATCCCCTGTGAAGCCCTGTGCTGCTCAAATATAATTAAAATAATTAAAAACTAAATTGGCTTCTACTGTATTAAAGCCTGATACCTAGCCTTTCCTCTTGGCGATTGTCAGCCTGAGATTTATTTAATACGTCATTAGATAGAAGTTATGGATGAGATTTTAACTTAAATGTACACATGCATCAGAAGTAATTAACCAGTGGCGAGCCGTCAGGGCCCTCTAGGCCCTCTGTGAGGGCCTAAGATATTCCAAAAAATAATATTTAAAAACATTAAAAATATATATTTTTTTTTTAAATATATATTTTTTTAATATTATTTTTGTTATATTTTTCATTAGTTTTACCGAAAAAAAACTTGATTTAATAAAATAACATTTCCAAATAAATAAATCCTTCGAATCTGCCTGTTCAGTCTCTGTTTGAATGTCAGTTACTATAGCGGGCCTCTCTGCGATTCACAGAGGGCCCGCTATAGTAACTGAACGAGAGAGTAATGTCAAATGACACAACAATTGACCAATCATATCTTCCCTCTAAATGGGTGGGTTTTATTATCGCGGACTTTATGACGAGTTCCGCCCGCTGTGAAACTTTTCTTGTTTCCATAGCAACAACAACTTCCTGTCAACAGCGTGAACTCGCCTTCAAAATAAAAGCATGCCAAATTACACTTAAGACATACAACTGCAACGAAAGTAACAACCACAATGCAATATCATTTTCAATGTCAAAGAACACAAATTGGGTTCACAGGTGTTGTTTTGTGTGGTAGAGGGTCGCTGTCATTGATGCGTTTTGCACCCTGGGCCGTTGTTTTGATATTCCGCTGAAGTATACGCTGTGACGTAATAACTCTTTTTTTTTCTTTTTTTCGAGGGAAGGGGTGGGGGTCAGAGGGCCTAGGTATAAAGCTCACGGCTCGCCACTGTAATTAACAGAAGCAATGTCTCACAAAATGTATTATGAATGATATGCACAAAGTAAAAAATACATTTCAGCAGACTTTTTACTGGTCTCAGTGCGTACTGTATGTTTGTGTGTCAAAAATGTTTATGTGAGAAAGAAAAGTGTTTGGCAGGGATGTTAAAGTGTATGTCATTAATTTACTGACGAATGATTGCTGTGTATGCTCTGATAAGCATAACAAATGACTCAAATGATATTGCTAATATACTTTTTTTTTTTTTTCAAAAGATACAGTGTTTCATGGTGGTGCTATGGCCATCACTCAATAATGCGACATTGCGCTATGAAAACACAATTTAATTTGATTTCAATTTAATAAAAAACACTTTTAAAGAGTGATACAAGGCCGTATTTTGAGTGTTTCAATTTGGTAGCAAATTGGTTTTTCATAGCACTTGAAAATGACATTATTTGCAAATGTATACAAATGGTTGTTATGGTTGAAGGGAAGGTCACAGCTACCTTATCCTACTGGATTACAATTTTCTATTGCTTGTCTTTGTCCTACTATAGACTACTTTGGTGCTTTGCAGAGAGTGCTGAGGCATATCTTAGCCAGAGAAGCAACAGGAGGTTAACTTGGTAGGTCAAGCAGCACAGCGCCATCCCTCTCGACTTAATACAAAGCACACAACCTTCCTTTTCCATTTCTAGGGCTACAGATGCCACGAACAGTCACTAGAGAGTTGTGTACACCCACGCACATTTCCATAGATGCACTGTGACTACATATACACAAGGGTGTCATTTATAGTTATTAGAAAATCTAATTGCAGGCACCAGAAAGCAACACATCCAGACTTTTTAGACATTAGATGCAAGTGGCAAATTGAAAAAGAGAAAACATCTCACCAGATAATTAAAATAATTCTCCAGATAACAATATCGGAAATCAAATGCCCTTAATCTAACACTTTTTGCAGTTGTCATAGAAATTTCTTTGAACACCCTGTGACTGTGCCAACAGTCATTAGGGAACTATGCTGAATATGACTGTGTGTGCAACATACGTTCACACTTTGTCATGTTAGATATGCAAAATGAGGTGTAACACAACAGCATAAAATGGTTGTATTGAGTAACACAACATATATAAGAGATAAGTAACATGCATAATCCTCCAGTCCCTTCTTAATTACTTCTGTGCTGGTGTGTAATAAAGCATTGTTATGCACCTGTGTAATGTGTCTGTGTAACGCACCTGAGAAAGCATTGCTGTAGTAGCGCGACAGGGTCTGCATGATGTCTTTGGAGTGTTGTGTCCAGGGAGCGATCTTGCGGTAGGTCTTGACTCTGTGGACCAGCTGGGAGCCGCCGTACTGCAGTGACAACGTGTCTCCATGGTCCTCATACAGCTCCTCAAACAACCTGGGCCACACACACAAACACATAACGCCACAAAACACAAGTCAACACACAACAAGTAGACAGGCTAGATAAGGTCATCTTCTCTTGATTTTGAGAGATTCTTATACAAAATGTGGCGTTTGTGTGATTGCTGTATGCATTTCTTCTGCTTCTGCAAAACAACAGAGGTGTGTAACACTTATAAAACTCCTGTTTCATGAGCAAAGATCTAAATAAACGTATTATGGGGTGTTAATGTAGAGGTACAAGTAGATCAGAATTCCAGTTAAAGAAGTCAAGTTAGACATGTGACTGATGATTCTTCTCCCCGATGCATATGAGTCCATGAAACATCTCCACAGTCAAATGTAATACTTTTTATAAACCTTTTTATTTGTATTGATCAAACAAATGAATCTGCAGATTAATCAATAATGAAAATAATCATTAGAAGCAACCCTATACATGACAACGGGGGTAGTCGTGTGTAACTCTGGATTTTTTTACTGCAAAAAGTGTGATTTCGTCTACTGGGGATCCTAATAAGTGAGAATTAAAATCCATAATGTAGCCTAGGTTTTCAGACAAAATTGACATATTGCTGAACTGACCAACTTTTTTCATTGGCTCTGGCATAATATATGCTACCGAAAGGAGCTTTACCTCACACAGTCCGTATCAAACTGGAGTCTGGGTTTGTCGATCATTCCCAGTGCAAAAAGCTGATAGGCCAGCGCACACTTCCCCACCATGAACTGAGCGGTGTTGGTCCGATCCAGACAGTCCACACAGTTGGTCCTCAACACGCCGGTCTACAACAACAAAGACTCATTAAACGTACTTAATGTATGTATGTTCATTATATAGTCAGACACAAACTAAATAATAAGGTAATTATATTAGTGAAATCACAGCATCAGCTGTAGCCATCTCCATGTATTAACCCTCTGTAAATGGTGGTCATTAAATTGCGGAAAACAGCTCAGATAATTCCAAGAACATCGCTGCATATGTGATCAAGGTTTCTAAGAAAAACTGTCATTATGCAACGATATGCTTTGGCCTAGTTTTGCAACTAAATGAATGCTGAGCCCCTTTTTCATATAAACATCATATGAAAAGCTATGTTTTTTGGCAAGACATCTCACTGCTCTTAATTAGTTTGTTGAGTATGAATTTTTATAATTTGGGTAGAATATTAAGTGACAAACTGAATTCTGACACAAAGTTACAGCAAACCCCTCAATGCCGCCATGTGACGTACCTGCACCCGTCCACTGGCTGTGATATGTCCACCTAAATCTCCCCACCTGAAACAAAATACATTTTAATGAACTTGACCAAGAAAAAATCATTAATACTTTGCATTAAAGTGCACTTGTCAATCCTGCATATTTATTATAATTTACTGATAAATCAATTAAATATAAACTGCATAAATGTAAACTCTAATCTAATCTGATTATCCTTATAATTCATGAGCTCATTTATGGATGTGATGAAGCCTAGAGGTGCCATAATTATTAAACTGCATCAACTTACAAGAGTTATGTTTATTTGTGTGTATGTGAGAGGTCATGTGCATGAGTGTGAGGTGCGTGTGTGTATAACAAAGAATGTGAGATAGCGTTGGGGACTGCAGAAGAAAGGGTAATACATAGTTACCATGGAGAGGTCGTTGGGTTATGTAACAGAATGGTAATGTTAGGGGGAAGTGATTAAGAAATGCAAGCAATGGCCAACACTAAGTACACAGATGGAAATCTAGAAAACTCTCTGGGACAAAATGGTCATTAGGCGTCATTCCCATTAAGAATTCATAGGAGTACATTTTTCAAATTAAACAGCCTTAATAAGTGTGGGGGTCAGAATTATAGGAATAGAAACATTTAATAATAATAATACATTGTATTTGGGGGGCGCCTTTCATAGCACCCAAGGACACCTTACAGGGCATAGGGTAATATATGGAAAATGTAGCTTTCCTTCCCTGATACGCAAATAGAAAAAAGATGGTGGCATGGTTTAGCACATGGTTTGTTCTTCTTTTTTCTCATATCACTGGTATGTCATGGCACATCATTTGCCACCTTCTCTTTCTCACTCTTTTATATGGAATTGTAATGCAGTCATTTGAATTGAATTGAATTGAAGCTAGAAGTCTGAAATGGCTCACCTGTCATCGGGTCTGACGGTGTGACAGTAGAAGTCGGAGCGGTTGATGTAGAAACCTGTTCGCTTCACCACGTTCTCGGCTATCATACTCAGACGGTCCAGAACATTGCACAACTTACTAAGAGAAATAGAAATGAGGAATTTGAATTTGTTTCTGGAGCTGTGGAACAGTAATGCTTCTGTATACAGGGGGCGTGGCCATTACTTTCAATGTAGATGACTGATTTTCCATCAGATTTTTTGTTTTTTTAGTTAGTGATTATGTCACTGATCAGAAGAGAATATTTTAAATACTTTGCTGTAGAGAAACATTTTTGGAAAAGTAAAAAAATGTCTGAGTTCAGACAGAGTATGACATAACTTTAGTCTTTGATCCTAACAGGATTCAAGGAAGTTTTAAAATGGCAGAAAATATCAGATAACAATACCATATTGAAAATGAAAACTAAAATCATTTACATTTAGATTAAATGTAGCCATTTTGTGCTGCTCATCATTCTCCACACTAGCTCGGGCAAACAGCTTTGCTCTCACACATTTAGTTTGACACCACCACGAGTTATTATACTGCATTAACCTCCCAACCTTTAAAATCTCAGTAAAAAGGATCCTATCTGCTGTTGGACTTTAAAGATTGTATTATGTCTAATACATACACAAATAAATATCTAGTTTCTTGTATATTTCATTTAGTTAGAGTGTTGCTGGCTAACGGCAGGGCAAATCATTTTTTGGGGTAACAATAACAAACATTAACACATCAAAAAAGCTGTGTTTTAAGCAAACTTCGGCTCATCTATAGTCCCCACCTCTTGGTGTAGCGGGCCATGTCCCAGGCGATGTAGTCGATGCAGTTTTCTGGAGGGAGAAACTGATTTAGGTTGATCACAGCTGGGTACAGCTCTTCACTCAGGATCCTCTCATGTTTCCTTTTTTCCCGTTTCTGTAGCACAACAAAGAGACGCATATATGTGTATCGCATGTATGATTTAATCTACCCACAAAGAACAACCAAAGCCGGTCCAACAAGGACACCAGCATAGATCAACATGAGAAATCTGTTGGTTGTAATAAACGCATTCACAGAGATCCTTTCAGGTCTTCTCCACAATAACCCTGAAAAATAGAGCTGCGAGAAACAATTTGCAGAATCCATTCAGACTACGACTTATGTGAAATGTAAAGCACAGAACTGAGGAGAGACAATGCAGATAGACGGGGAATATACTGTAATATAATAAGTGTAACTGTAGGGGATATTGGTGCAAATTGAATTGTATGCCGCAAAGAGAGGGATTAGGAGGTGAATTCATAGTTTCATTTAGAATCTTATTACAGTAAAAAGTGCTAATTATTTTCCGATGTATGGCTGAGACGACCCTTTTTCTATATTTCATTCAAAAATGTTTAATGAGTTTACATCAGGGCATCCATAATAGTTTCTGAGCTTTAGATGTTTAATGAATTCATAGAAAATATTTGTAAAGAAATAAGACTTTTTTTGTTAATGCATTCACACACCCCCTGTTTGTCTCTTTGACCTGTGGTCACACAGTCCATTAAGTTATGTCTCGTCACATTGTGTCTTTATGACTGATCACCCTGGGTGATAATGGGCTTGGAAGCATCATTTAGCAGCTTGCACATGCACACATCCAGCCGTGGCAAAGCAACACACTCACATTAACGATGCATTTCCTCATTCGTTTGGCATGGGTGTGTCATACTGTCTGACAAACACACACACAAACACACACTCTCTACGCACTTTATGAGGCACAGAAGAAAGACTAGGAAACATGTGCACATGTACTACATGTATGTGCTGTTCACAGAAATAATTAAAGTTGTATGTGTGAGAAGGTACAGTCACGCTATACATATGGGGGGGGGGGGGAGCTGGTCATGGACACCGTAAAAATCAAATGTGCGATGTGTATTTTTTTTTTTTTTTATACGTCTTTATAGTAACATTTGGTGTTGCTATTATTTTTTCTCATCTTAATTCCTCTTCCTTTTGTGTGGGCAGGTTCTATGTTTGGTGGTTGCTCCAAAATATGAATGGATTCTCTCACAAAAATGTTTTATTGATTAATTCGAAAAATTAATTGATTAGGTGCTGAATAAAAATGAATATTTGTAGGTGGGGAGAGTAGAGATTTTCTCCGGCAGTCACAACAAATCTAATCTAATTAAGTTGTCTGATAGGAAAGGCGATTCACATGCTCGGCCATGTGTTTTCTTCCTCTGTTATCATTCGGACCCATCAGGAAACCACGCAAACATCCAAGAGTTGACACAGCATGCTGACCCAAGTCAACACTGTTGAGAGAAGGGCTGTCATGGTTTCATGCTTACTTAACAAATCCTTCCTCCTACTGTCTCATGGGACAAGAGAGAGGGTGTATTGTATATATCCAGCCAGCACATATCACATGGCCGCAGCTTGTGTAGACCTCTAAAGTCTGTGATACAACGTGAGCTTGAAACCCAAGAGTGAATAGCTGTTTGCATGAGTGTGTCCATGCTGGTGAATAAGAAAAGGCAAAAATGAGTAGTAGCGCACTGGTTCATGAGAGAACATTGCTAACAGTTTTGCACACATGGATAAGAGGATAAAAACAATGTAAAGACGCGATTATTCCTTATGAATAATGCATTCAAGCAACTCTTCTTGTGGAGTTGTACTCAGTATAAAAACATATATATTTAAATAAGATGACATTTTATTAGCGTATAGTAACTTATTAGTGATACCTTGCATTGTAATTTCGTAATTCATAAGCAGTGAAGTTGTATGCTGTGTGTGTGTCCTGTAAGAGTGTGTGCAGTGTTTTCTTCCCTTTCAGCAATGCTGCATGTGTTTTAAGGGCAAAGCAGACCAAGATTATTAAACGTTACCATGTCAACGCCAGGTAAACCGGGAAAATCTGGCATTATTATCAAAGTCTCCACAGAAACACCTTACCTCCCAGTAAAATTCCAGTGCTTGACTGATTGCATATTCACAACCCCCTAGATATCTACCTTTTCGGTGATTTTACAAATATATCAAATATATACAAAATATATCTTACATAATACTCACACTTAAAAGCCAGTCTTTCTGAAGAAAACTTAAATATCTCACTACCTGGATCTTATTAATCGAACTTTTGCTTGCCATCGCTCCAATGACAATAGTGAGTACCCCATGTTTTAGTTTCAGTTACCAAGGAAACAATTCCCCAATAAAAAAAATGTTTTCTTTGAAAGCCATTCCCCTTCTCTTGGCATGATTTATTTTAGTGATCCATTGTCATTCCCGAATTAAAAGTAAGTTATATATTTAAATGTTCATCACATCTCTCTTAGAGTGATGTAAGTATATATATTAGTTTTATTAAGAATATACTTAATAATAACTTTGCATGTTACCTTGACCAGGTTGAGGATGATGATAGGAGAGCCAAACCGCTGCAGCATCTGGTCAAAATGGAGGGCAGCTACATGGGCGTATGGGTCGGCTTGGTCCACTGAAAGAGAAATCACAGAGAGTGTTAAATATGTATAGGGCACTCATGATATTGCATGGTATAAAATAGTTAAACAAATGGAAATATCTTATGCCATTGTATTGTGTCTGGATGTCTGCTGAATATGAGAAATTCAAGAAACAGCACACTTAACTACAGACTGAGCAAACGAATGTATTTCCTCCCCCCTGTTGTTGATCCTGCTTATCGTTAATGGTTTTCTTTATTTTAACATCATGTTTAATGCCTCTTGTGGAGCCCAACACCTGCAGCCAGCAGCCAAGTTGGACCAGTGGAGCAGCCAGAAGACAGAAAGGAAATAGGGCAGACTGGCTCACTGGTATCTAAAGAAGAAGAGTAACCAAGTTCAGGGGCCTCATTTATAAACGGTGCGTACGCTCAAAAGATGGCGTACGCCAGTTTCTAAGCAATGTTTGCGATTTATAAAAAACAAACTTGATGGGGAAATGTGCGGTCCTCCACGCAAACTCTGACCCATGCGTACGCACTAAGCACAAAAACGGGAGAGACGAGAAACTGCGACACCGTTGGCAGAAGGAAGAATGGAGAGAAATATGTGAAAATAATACCATAAATAAAATGTTACCTCTCATTTATCATATATGAAGAATTCATTTGCAAACATTGATTGAAGCCAATCTTAAAATGATTAAACAAACGCCTGTTTGAGACTCCTCAGTGCACACAAAAACCTAACTTGGAGAAATAAATATATATACGGATATGTTATTGAAAACCACCTCGAATATGTTGTCTTAATGTTATGACATGTATTCTCATAAATGATGCGGTAAGCAGGAGGACAGAATTACGTCTAAACTGAGGCCGTTTTGTATTTCTATAGGTTGTATAGATACGAGCATGGTTTTATATACTATCATGTTTAATCATGTTTCATGCCGTTTGCTAAGACGCTCATAAAACACAGGAGGTATGGAAACTAAGAACACCAAATATTTGGTAGATTTGGCAGCTGATATAACTCAACACATTAGTTTTATTTCCTTTAACTGGTGGATATAGAGTTGCTGCAGTGGAGACGCTGCGCACAGCTGATGCTGGAACACAAACCACCAAATAAAAAAATAAACATTAATTGACTCCACTCCGCAGGGATCCCCCGATACTTTCTTACAGTTTCTCATCATGGGGGGGGGGTCTCCTGTCCCCGGCACAAACACACTGCCTGAGGAAGGTTATGTGTATTTTGTCGTTCACTTTTTTCGGACCACTTATTTATTTTGGTGACGAGCTCCATGCTGCTACTCTGGTTCAAACTGCATCCACCAAACAATGTGATTTGTCTCCACCTCCCCAAAAGAACCAAAATCTGACACGGTGTGAAATGTCTTTTTTAGCTGTTCTGTCGTCATTTCCTGCGATCTTCTTCATGCAGCCAGTCAAAATGAATATTAATACGGGTCGTTTCTTTGACTATCTATAGGCAAATATGGGCGTTACGTGAAGCCCGCAAAAGCTGCGCCGCATTTCGAGTTGATTGTGATTTATAAAAAGGGAAACCAGCGTAGGACGTGCCGCAGGCAAGTCCTACGCCGGTACGCAGTGTTTTATGAATCGGAAAATGTATGTGCTTATTTATTTGCTTTGTCCTACGTATGCAACCTTCCCACGTGAATCCTACGCAAGGCTTTATAAATGAGGCCCCAGGTCATCTCCTGCACGACCAGGACATTTGAGCACTTCAGGGCCACCATGAAGACATTATACATATAGTTTATACACTTGTATAATAATGAGCTATCTCAGGCACCAAGAGGGTGACACAAGATGGGATGAGGTCGAATTCACACACTGACCTAGATTCATCTTAACAGATGTAAGTCAATCCAGGTAGTATCACATAACCTGTCTGCATCTGTTTTTTAATTTTTAAAGCTCCAAAGGTCTTTGAGGAAAAATCAGACATGCGTTTTATTTAGCTTTAGATTGTGTGTCAAAATAAAATACGCGTTATGGGAAATACGTCCATTTGTTTTCTTGTCAAGGATTAGATGAGGAGATCGATACTGATCGCATGCAAAACATAATAAAAAAATGAATTGCCAATGAGTATACCAATACCAATGAAAAACTGTGTCAAATTATATGTAATCACTAACCTGTTCACCCCCCTCTGGCCCTGGATTTGTGTTTGTATCCAGCTCATATTGTGAGAAGGGAATGGACACAAAGAAATGAACCGGTCGGGGGGGGGGGCGTCCTGCCTTCACCTGTTTTATTCTCATTTTTATTTTATCAATAGCCCTGTTGGAGAAAAGGATGGCCCTGATATAAGGCCAATCTCCAGTTTTTTCCAATTACACTTTTTCTTTGTCCCCACAGGGTTATTTCTGGTCTTGGGCTGCTGATAGAATATTTACAATGTGCATTATCAACTTAAACAGTTAAATACCTACTCTCTCTTAGAACATATACCTATAATCTTTCTTTATGCTACAGAGAAAAGTGGATAAGAGAAAGATTTTCCTTTAAAGCCTGAGCAGCTTTGCCAACTCTCCACATTCTCCATTAAAGAGCAGATGATGTGCACCTTAAAGAGGTGGTTTGGATTGTTTGAAGTAGGGTTGTTCAAGGTTCAGTAGATGGAGTTCAGCTAACCCCTAGTTTAGAAAAGTAGACAGGAGTGACTGCACAGAAGCATAGCGATGTAATACTGTGAATGGGGGCAGCAGCACAACTGTTTTTTGGCCAACTAGAACCAAAATAAATACAATCCATATCATAATAACAGCTAAAGTGTACACTATAATTTGAATATCTGTACTTTTTTACCTTGAAATATAATGGTTTCAGGTCCCATTCGTAAGGGCTCTCTTAATATAGTGTGTAATTACATTGCAATGTATTATATAAGTCATCTTAAATATGTTTAGCTTCTCCCTTATCCACAGCACATTACATTGTTTAGCTTCTGTGGGTGTACTCCTCTCTGCGCTGACTTTAGGTCATTATACATGCCTTTGGATTAGTACCACCCCACTACAAACAGTCCAAAAAGCCAATAAACAAACCAAGCCATGATACAAATATTTAGGAAAATATACAATTGAATGGGTAAATGCAGGAGTCTTACATCGTATTGGGGGTTTTGGCATCATGGTGGAAATGTCCTGTGACCAGTAGAGCGGGACTGAACCTCGCACCTGGACATAGGAGGAGTAACTTCCTGCGGTGAAAGACATAACCGCCGCGTCATTGACGATCTGCTCTGTCTCAACTTCGTTTGCCACATCCCCCTGGAAGCAAAAAGAAAAAAACTAAGAAAACAAAGCCCAAGGTTGAGTAAACAATAGCACCAAAAACCAAGGTCATTAGGAGCTTTCCTTTAAATTACATGACTTCATCGGCAGATGGCGCTAACCACAGAATTTTAGATTTACTCAAAGAATCCTGGCTATCTGAATCTTGATCTTTGGAAGAAGATGATGTGGGACTATCAAAAACACCCGAACATTTAATAAACTTCTGCTTCTTTTAACTTCAGCTTTTAAACAAACATTGACAAAATGGCCACTGGTCATGGAAGTATGTTTGGGCCCAAAGACTACGAATATTTGCTTCAAAGCCTGTGGATCTTCCTGGGGAATGGAACATCCCTCACAATATTAACTACGCATGTGCTTTTCCTGCACTATACATGTCAAACTGTCTGTTGTGATGAAGGAAAGTTGAACATTATGATGATGATATATATATATGCTATAATGAAAGGCAATTTCCATTTGGATAAGAGCTACTGTACTTATATGGCATTGAACAGAATAGTAGGAAACAGTAAACATTGCGCCCAAGCATATATCAGGATAGCAGGAATTGTATGTTTTAGTGCATTAAGTCCCTCCCACAGCACACCCACACAGGCACTCGTACTCGTACTCAAGGCAGCGGGTCAAATTAACCCCCTGTGATCACCCTGAGTCATCTCAATCATCCCGTTGGATCTCAGCCCGGCTCCGCTATCTATTCTTCCCTGTTGCCTCGGCAACCGCTGTACCTCGCAGTTGGCTCCTCTTTTGAGGAAGCGGGTCCCGGCAAATTTACTGGAACGCCTGGCAATGAGGGTGATGTGAACCGGTCGGCCATATATCAGAAGCTCTATGGTTGGTGGATAAAGGAATATTAATAACAATACACCACTGACAGCATGACGCAATCACTTCTCTTTTAAAAACACACATACTTTATATTCACATCATCAGGTCTAATCATTCTAAATGCCTTTATTTTTCTATTCCCCTTATCACTTTTGGCTTTACCTCTTTTAAAAATATTTGTTGTGCATCTTAAATCAATATAAACTAAACGTATGCACAAAGTACATTTAAGTAAAATGAAAATAAACAATAATAGCGATAATTTATCTACTTTTGTGGAATATCCACTTTTTTATTAGTTGTGTTTCATGTGCACACATAAGTAGCATTCTTATCTACTCGATGAACATTTAGGAAAAAACAAATCATACAACGTTTTTTATCAGCCTGACAATTGCTGAGTGATATTTAACGAGGCCCAATGTCTCCCTTTGTTCCTTATTGGCACTTTTTCCTAAAAAATTAAAGAAATCCTGTCGAATTGTTTGTATCTATTCGCCAAGTCTCCTCTTATTGCACACATCCTTTCTCTCATGCTCAGAAAAAACGCAATGAAGGCCAAACAGTTTCCAGGAACCATCTCCACTGTAAAGCGCCCACACAATGTCTCAGTGGCAGCATGCTGCCTGACAATTGTTGATAGCAGTACTGACTGTAAATGCAGTTTGGATTATCTGGCTACTGCAGCTCAAAAACTGCAATTATAATATAAACTCATTAAAATAAACTGCTGAAAGACTAACTTGTTTTGACCTGAGACCTGAAAAAAACTACATATTTTACACTCCTAATGTGATTTATGCAAAGGAGACTTGAAGGTAAATGATTAGGAACTGAAACCTAAGGCAGACTATAATAAATCAAACTGTTGACTCAGTTCTAGTCTAGCCTTAAGCCACTCTGCAGCAGTAACCCATGCATCAATACTACAACAGCTTCTCAAAAAGCAGAGGATATTATTCACTTGGAGCGTAATACTAATAACCAAGGTATGCAGATTTTCTTAGATCCATAGAAGCACCGAATTGAAAGACACCAAAATAATTTGTGTATGCATGTACAAACACAGGATTTGTTTTTGATAAAAATACCATGTGGTTTATCTGATTAATTATTAACAGAAGTGATTATAAAACTGCCAGTCTTTACACACCTGATGACCAAAACCATTGCTTGATTATAACACTTGCTTTGATAAAGCCCTAAGAACAAACACAAATTGCTTCTGCAGTTTAGTGGTGAATCACACACTCTCAGAGTGTAACCCACGTGCTTTGAAAGAGGCCGATTGCAGTTCAACAAGTGATGCTGAGGCTACGAGATGAGGGGGAGTGCCGACAAATAACAACAATGTGAGAGATAGCTGAGTCCTAACAAGATACAGGCAGTTAGTTTTGCTAATTTGTTTTAGTTTCTTTTAAAACCCAAAGAAACAAGTTGATCATGGCAATTAAAAAAACCATGCACATAAAATCAACAGCTGAACAATTCTGCAATGCTCAAAGGATACTGGACTGGCCACAAAAGCCGTGGATAATATACATGAGCCAGTCATGATGCACGATGTCCTTGACTCGTTCCAGCAGCTTTCCGTTCCACACGTACTTGTAGTACGGCTCGTTCTGGAGGCCATAAACCACTGTGGAGGAAGAAAAGGAACACAAAAGACCTCAGCATTATTTTACTGAAAAGGGGTCAGAACAAATAATCTGTTAGAAAGTGAAAAATTAAAAAAAAGCTGAGTTGACACAGGAAGTGGAACAAGATCTATTTAGAATAATTTGTATTAAGTTTGTGTTAACATGGTATATGCAGGAATCCTGAAGTCACATGTAATACCTTTTAAGACCTTTTTTAAGACCCTTTCCATACATTTTAAGACCTCATCGCCACTTGGAGTTTTAACCGGTTACATTGGCGACACACTTTACCTCACATTTACTATATACAATATTGATTGTCCTTCCTCCTTATCTTCCAACCATTTGGACGCAAACTTGCATTTCCCCATAACGATGTTGTTTAACAACCGGCGTAAACGGACCTTTGCGTGCTATCAAGCAGTGAGCGTGCGATGTCCTGTTCAGATGACGTCAAATCCAACGGGATGCCATAAATAAACTACACAGAATCACACTACACACCTACGCAATGATTACATTCAGGCAAACTGTAGAATACTACCTCTTTGGACAATAGATATACTTATTGAAAACAAGCTACAAAATGTAATACCTTGGAAGATGCCGTTTAATACTTTTTAATAGCCTTAATTTTCGCTAAATTGATTTATCAACTTTTAATACTTTTTAAGACCCCGCGGACACCCTGGTTAAGGTATTACAATAGATATGTAATAATGGAATAACACATAAGCCACAAATCAAGTTATTTTCAATGGACTTCAATGACAATAAAACAGGCGAATCTGCAGTAAACAGATAAATGTCAACGAATATAAGGGCTATTCCTTTACAGCCACTCACCTTGAGTAGGCAGACCCTCATCTTCAAATATGTCAAAGCCGTCGTTCTTGCTCTGGGTCTGAACCTCTTCCTCAGCGGGGAGAGTTGGTGACGTCCACAGTTCATAAGGCCTCTGCAGCAGAGTCAGGTTGTACTGCAGCGAATGGCTCAGGTCATAGCTGTAGCTGCAGGGCACAACAGTATATCATTTAAAGTGTACAGTCTGTCCAAGGGTGAATTTAACACTGAGCAACGCTACAGAGATGCAGTGTTTCCCCTACCATTGTCTTGGAGGGGCGCTGCGCCCTGCCAACGGAGCCCCGCGCCCCCCCCTGAAATTCAAGGTGTTTTCTTTTTTTTTTTTTTTTAAATATATATATATATATATAGCACCAAATTGCAAATAATCTATATCTACTGTCACTTTTCACATCAAACATGTGCTCTTTTATTAAATAAACTAAACGCTTTCATTTTAAGTTGTGAGTTTAGTGTTTTTGACCCTAAGAAACACTGATGCAGTAATCAATAACAATAATCCACAGCTCCTCTCTCTGCTCCAGAGGATTTAAAACATATATATCCCAATGCACCCCCCCAAAGCAGTAAACCTAGGAGAAACACTGGAGATATGTATGTCAGACCAGACTGAGTTGTGACAAATTGTGCTAGCTTTTGTTAGAAGAAATACGCATGTACAAGATGACAACTTAATCTAAAAATGGAACAAAAAGTCTAAAATGTCATTTTCCTCATTTTCCGATCAATACAAGGTTATTTTTGCACCACTTCACAATTTTATACTAAAATAGACTCCTATAAATACAACAAAAGGGCACGCTTCTAGAGAGGAAACAGGAAAATGAAAGCAATTTTTAAATATTGCTAGTATTTATCTGAGATCTGGACATCAAAAATCCTTCTCCAAAATATAGGTAATACATTAACTTATGGAGGCGGGCAGGTGGTATATCCTTCAAAACCTTTTATTTTATGTATATTAATGAGTTAGTGATAATAACTAGGGTGCGCAAATATGACCACATCACCCCCATCCTTAAAGCACTACACTGGCTACCCGTGGAACTGAGTATCGAATTCAAGGTCTCCGTCCTCACCCACCAGTGTGTCCATGGAACTGCCCCTCCCTACCTCAAGGAACTCCTCACCACCCATACCTCCTTGCGGACCACCCGCTCCAGCAACTCCTACCTGCTCAAACCCCCCAGGACTAAGCTCCGTACTATGGGAGATCGGGCCTTCTGCTCGGCTGCTCCCAGTCTGTGGAATGCTCTCCCCGACCACATGAGAGCACCACAGACCGTGGAGGCTTTTAAAAAAGGCCTCAAAACCCATCTCTTCAAAAGAGCCTTTGCCTAGACCTTTTTACCACCCTTTTATTTTTTATTTATTTTGTATTGCTTTTTATTAAATTCTACCGTGTTGTGTCATGTCTATTTATACTGTTCATGCTCACTGCTTGTAGCACTTCGGGATTTGAATTCGAATATGAAGTGCTTTAGAAATGGAACCCATTATTATTATTATTAATAACAAATACTGTATGGACTGAGTATGTGTCTTACCTGAAGTAGAAGTTGCTGGATAAATCCACGTTCTGAAAGATCCGCACATATCTAGGAGAGCAAAAACGATGTCAGTCGTGCACACATCTAAAAAAGTAGGAGAAAAAAGCATCTGTATAGCGAATCTATAGGTATAATTGTAATGATTGAGATAATATATGCAACCAGATCTTTCTCTGCTTGTTTTATGTGCTGCTGCTGCTGCTTCATTCATCTGAAGGCATTGAAATCTGATTTGTAGTTGAAAGTGTTACAGAAATCTTAGTGGATCCAACATTGTAACATTTCTGCTGCAACATCTATGTAAAAGTGGTTCTTATTTAAATATAAGAACAACATATTAAATATCTAGCAGATTAAAGTAAAGGGGAGCAAGACGCGAGCACAAACACTTAGGAAGACAATCACAGCACATGAAAATAAAGCGTGATTTAGCAAAATAGCAAAGATCATCCAACAAATATGTGAGTGTAAAAAGAAGGTACTAGTGTATGAATGAATATATGGGAGATAATAAAAAAAAAGTACCTTGCTTCATCAGGGTGTGAAACCCTGACCGAGTCATTGGGGATGTAGATCATGCTGGTGTCTTCAATTTTGTAGATGGAGTGGCCGCCGATGTCCGCCATCTTTCTGCGCTTGGTGATCAACACAATGTAGTAGCCCTCGAGGAAACGTACAAACCCTGCAAAAAAAAAGAAGAAGTATACATTCAAAATCTTTTAAATGAAATTGTCAGCAGCGCATGAGACAGATAATCTGGGGGAAATGTGGGCTCAGTTAAATCTTGCAAATGCCATTAGAGCACCAGGAGGAGGTGGAGGAACATGGTTGTCCAAGTTTTAGTTTTTTTTATAGGATTATTACTAGGGGTTTAGTCACTGATAAACAAAAAGGGTGAAACCACGTGGGAAAAGCAGGCTGCATCAAATGTTAGACAGTCCTTCAACTGTTACAGATAAAGTTGTATTTGTTTTTTCCAAACATGTTTGTCCAATACAGATGAGGCTCGTTGGACCAATTACTATGCTCCAAATATCTGGAACAAACTACCAGAAACCTGCAGGTCCGCTGCAACTCTGACTACTTTTAAATCCAGGCTGAAGACTTTACTTTTTGCCGCTGCTTTTAATTGAACTATTCTTATCTTAAACTGCACTGTAACTTTTATCCATGTATTTTTATGTTTATTTTATTATCTTAGCTTTTTAATGACTGTTTTTAAATGCCATTTTCTTAATGTCTTTCATTTTTGTAAAGCACTTTGAATTGCCTTCTGTTGAAAGGTGGTATATAAATAAACTTGCCTTACCTTGCCTTGATATGTCACCTAGGAAAATGCATTGTTCTAACGACTTTATATATTAACATCCAATGAGTTAATGTGGACTGTCTTCCAGAGAAACAGTCTGGACACAAGATAACAGCCTATGGTCATGACATAACTTGAGTAATTTATATTACACAAGTGACTTTTGAAAGGTCAACCTTTCTGCTGCCAGCAAATCATCTACAACAGCTTTGACAATAAAAACAAGAGAACACCTTCATTTGCAGAGATGAATCATGAGTGTGTGTGTGTCATACTCTACTTCAATATATATTATCTATCTGTTCCAAACCATGAAGTCTTACATAATTGGAATCGACCAAGAAAGTATCACGTAACATAGTAAAGGACTTTCAGCTTTTGATGAGGTCTCTTTGTTGACATTCAGTGCATGGGGATGGTTGAGTGGTTTTTTAATAGCCTGAATATTAATAGTAATATTAGCCCCATCAAGGCAACAAGCTTATGTAATTGAGCATGCAACACACACCTTCTTTATTGTGTGTCACAGATGCAATTTTGCAAGTGAATAAGATGTCCTTGAATTAGATATCATTTGAATCACAGATGCTCTATCATTGTGCTGAGAGATTACTAGTGAAATAAATGATGGTAATATGTTGCAGCTCACAAACAGAATAAAGGCGCATGCAGTGTGATGTAAATCGGTGGACAAAGAAACAACCAATTACATAAACTAATAAATAAGCTCAAACACATGGCTCAACATTATGTCATCAAATATTATGCTTGTACATTTTGATCAACATCTTCAATTAGTGGAACAGTGTTGAGTAGATTATGCATCAAATTGACAGTTTGTGCTCCAGTATAACAAGAAGTGATAAAGAAAATAAAACTGATGATTTTTCATGTGAAAGGTACATTTACTAGTAACTGGGATTACTACTCAGCGTATGGTTTCCACCGGTGAATAGCAAGCTCCACATCCCACCAGGCTTAAAATGGACTCTCCACTGGGAGTAAGTCTCAACAACAAATAATGAAGATGTTTTATAAACTAAAGTGTGTTACACAAGTAGCAAACTTCTATATGGATTTACTTTACTTTACTGTTGCGTAATAAATAAATGCTCTTTGTGACCCAAGCCAAGTTCCCATCATGTCTTGAGGTGTCTTAAAATGCTAAATTGGGCATCTTTCTTATTCTAATTCCCACACTCATGCTATACTGTACATTGTGTAAGTTACTGAATAACATTTTTAGCCATAATACTTAGGTTTCCACAAAGTTTATAACGAGCAATGAAAAGCAGTATGGTCAATTTACAAAAAAACACATAATGTGGCTTTATAGCATTGTTTTATATACAGTTTTGACTTGACTGAAACCTATTTAAAAATAAATCCATATTAATTCAATCCAAGTGCTTAAACGATTCCTCCTTTGCAGACTTTAACATATTAAATATGAACTGAGAGTGGCTAGTGAGGGTAAATCGGAAGGATTTACACTAATTATGGGTTTGTGTTCAAATGTTCCATTATGAGGTATCTTTCACGGTGCACTAACAATAAATGAACCTTGTGAACTATAGCCTTGAACTTAATATTACTTTTTTTAATTGTGGCTTTTGTGTGTCTTTCTGGCAGAGATGGGTCAGACTGGCAAAATGGCACATTCTACTTGCAGTAATGGTAGTTGCTATACAGTAATATAGTAGTGCCAGAAATAGGGTCTCTCAGGAAAGACTGTAGCCACATGGCTGAGACACTTTTATTCCATATGACGCAGGGCCTTTGGCAAATAGCGGAAGTGCCTTGCCCTTGCCGATAAACACACACACAAAATGAACGGTAAAGTTGAATTCAAGACTGTTGCATTAGTATTTTATTTTTAGCCGAACTACCAGTGTGGCTAATGGAGGGCTAGGTCAGTCAGTGTGTCCACCACTTTGGTAGACTGTGATTGCCATTACCTTTTTACAGACATTTATGCTCTCCCAAGGAAGAAACCGCAGAACTTTAGTATGCCCCTGACTTTTTCTTGAGTGATTTTAACATTATTCTTTAGGTTTTGGGGCCCATTTATTTGTGTATTCTCTTTCTTTCTTTTGTTCTTCTCCTTTTTGTTCATGCATTTTGTACTCATTAACTCAGTTACCAATATGCGTATATTAGATTTGATTTTCTCTTGTCTTTTTTCATTCTTGCTGCCTGGCTCCAGTTAGAGTTAGAGGAGTTCACATGTGATTGTTGGGCTAAAATGTTGTTTCCATTATCTGAATAAACAATTGATTGATTTTTTTTTTTTTTTTTAATCAGGGTCATTTTGGGTGAGAAAAAGTGCAGAAATATAAAAATATGAAAGCCTGGTTCTTATTTCACCAATAAGGTTCTCAATAACACAAAATGTAGGTCATGACTTAATGACATAATCGAACAGCTCAGTCACACCAATTACTCTGTAGAAAGCCACTGGGGCGGGCTGTACAGAGTGTGATCAGTTGCACACACTTCTCAGGTAACAAACCTTGACTTGGAGCAGACAGGTAGAACGAGTTGACCTACAAAATAAAGCTTTAAATAAACCTAAGCATTGAGAGTGGAACAGAGTCTGTAGGGCAATGACCAAAGTGATGACAAAGAGGCAAATAGGAGATGAGCAATTTTTCCTTTCAAAACAAATTAAGACTGATGTATGATACTGTAATTCAACAGTTTTTCCAAAGCTATTAACAGGTTTCAAATGAAATGTCTTAACAGAAGTGTTGAAAATAAAAAGTGTTATATGTGATAAGATATTTATGTAGCCCACTTGGAAATAAGAGGGTATTTTATGTTGTTGTTTTGAACAACAGAAAAATACACTTTTGAGCCCAAGTAAAACAGATCATAATAATATAAGTTATTTAAAAGAAAATAACATAAAATATGTTTTAAATAAGCACTGTTTATCACCAATGTGTTTTTAAAATAACTCTTTCAAATAATATTTGTTATTTAATTTGACATGACCTTCAACAAAAGGCAAGGGAAAGCACTGACATGTGAAAAAGGCTTCTTGTTATTTCTGAATACCCCATCAATGGTTATGATTTGAACCCTGAAAATTGAATACATTGAAAAAAAACACATTATAAGCTTCACAAAGGCAGTAGTTGTAGAGGGGCTAAATTGTAGTGAAATACAATGCACTGCCAGGTGTTTCTTTTATTTAGTTTTTCCCCAGTGTCCAGCACTTATTGTACACCTAACCAGGACGATACACAAAGAAGAACCAATGCTATAAATGAGGTATTTGTTGCCATAAATTGTCTTGGAAGCGCTGTTGCTATGACTGTGAAGTAGAGGGTCGGGGGATTGTACTCACCCACAATCCCAAAGGCTGAGACAGCTCTGGACAGGCCCGAGGACCCCTTTTGGCCGATCTTGGTGCGGTTGCCCAGGTCCAGGCGGCCAAGCAACTCTCGAACCTCTTGCTGGCTGTACACATGCTACAAACAAACACATAAACAAATACACACATAAAGCATTTGTAATTACAAGTGTTACTGGCTCTGAATTAAGTTTGTGGTTCCTCTCCATTTTAAGTAAATCACGAGCAGGCCTTGTACAATCAATGATCCCACATTTTCTAGAAGATTGATCCTAAGAGATGCAATTAAGTCACATATAGATTAACCAAATGATTCCTGTAATATTGCACTAATTAAACAACATCTGTGTTATAAAAATAATATAATAATTATAATTCTAGCACAAGTGCAACAGAAACATTAACTATACATGCACTATACTAAAAAAACGAAATGTATTTGTGTATGTTTTTTATATGGAACTAAATGCATTCATCTGCAATATGCAATGAGTCATATGAATGCAAAACAAAATAAGTTATTTGACATTCAGCTAGCCATATAATCTTTATCCATCTCAGTAATGCAAAGGGTTCTATGCATGCACCCTGTTCATTATGAGTGCTAGCTTTCCACACATGAACTGAGAGAGAGTGATAGACGAGGCTGCGTTTTGAACCTGCTCACCTCGACTACTCAATCACAATCTCAAGCTTCCACACACTGTTTATAAAACACTCTGCTATGCCAATCAAATGCAAACTAACAGGGTTTCTGTAGGTCAGTATTATATCTGCAGCAATGAGAGCATGGGGTGATGGATATTTATTCATGGATGCTTCATAATAACAAACACATCAAAATTATAATCACCGAACAACACGAATAAACAAATCAAATCTCAGCTCATAGATCCTGGTAATGAGTTGTAGAAAAGAAAAGGAGAAGCATGCAGCATTAATCAACTTTTCTGTCATCCATAATACACTTGGGAAAGGCTGAGTGATTGTACAATTGTACCTCAAGCGTGCTGTACTGTATTACATAAGCATATACATTAGCACTGTGCTAATTCTGGTGGAAACACAGCACTTACCTTATCATCAATTAGGACCAGGTCCTTGGGTTCTGTGCGGTCAATCTTCAGGACTCTGTGTTTGGTCTGGGCCTGATTGGTCCCTACCAAAAAATACCTCTGAAAAGAGAAACATGAATGCGTGAATTCACTATAACTACGATAAATTATTGCAGAGCTGATGTTTGCCATATAGCCTACCTACAGCAGCTGCTTCTCGGAACATTGAACAAAATATGTTTTTACATATGTTATTACAAACCATTCTTTAGGCCTTTTTTTCCTATAATGTTCAGCATTTTCTCTCTACAACGAGCCACCCAGGTTGAAATTAATGTTTAAAAAGCCTGTGAAATTATATATAAAAGGACTCCAAGATAGATACGCATCATATAATAATATATGAGAAAATATACCATGATTATAGCAACTACATTTGTGAAAACATTTGGGAACATATTTGATCATAGGGCTACATTCTAATATGTTCAATCTTGATATTTGTGTCTTACTAGTGTATGACTTTCTGAAGTCATTATTTTTCTCACACTTTGTCTGTTGGATAGCTTATGATTTGCTGTCCTCTAAAGAACATTAAATTCTGTATTGATATGTGTTAGCACAGTCTGCAACGATACACCATGTATCAGTACAGTCTGCAACCATTAAAGCCATTTTGTCCTGTTCCCACTATCCTATGGAACCCTCTTTATCCAGAATAGTTAGACAGTCAGTTTGTCCACTGTTAAATAAAATGGGCTGACAAGAGGTGCACTAAGAAATGATGATAGCTCAACTGTGACAAATGTTTTCCTATTACCGTCTCATGTTTGCGACCATTGATAAGCCATCAATCACACCATTATACCACATCATTATTTAACCCTTCTATCATTTTAAGTTGTTGAAACCTTTTATGAAAAAGGGATTGGCCAACAAAACAACAGCAAATTAGAAAAGAGGGAAAGCAGGATACATTTTAACTTGTCAGAAACTAAATAAATATTTGGAGGTCATTTTGTCTTTCAAAAATGTGATAATCATTCGGACTGTCAAGAGTCTCTAGACCCTATAATTGACACTATTAAAGTCATGGGAAATCAAAGTAGACTCAAGTATACTAGCAAGCAAATATGTTGCTGCCATCTAGTGTTTGCTGACAGGTGATTACACTCAAAGGTAAGACTTGCATCTTTAAAAATGAATTGCTCTTTTGGCAGAAAGTAAAACATCAATATTTAGAGAGAGGCTTAAGAAGAACCACCTACGTTGGAAGATTGGTACAGGATACTTTTTAAAATAGTTTAAATATAAAAAACTTTAAGGATACAAAAGACAAATTCTAACACATTTGTAATAAACGGATCAAATGTATTACCCTAATGCAAGCTTATGCTCCTTTCCTCTTCTTGATGGTAAAATATACATGTAAGCTCCCCTGGTTCTCATGTTTATAAATACTTTTGTATAGGGTTTGGGAAGACTGTAACAAAGTTGTCATACGAAAATAGCTGGCATATGGAGTCAGAAACACACATAAATATGTAGGCTGCATACATGCAAATGTGTTGGTGTTGTGTGTAGTTGTGTTAAACCAGTATAAGTACAAATACATATATGCATGTGTATTCAAAAAACAAAAAGGTATTATACACTCTGCAATATAACCTTTTCCAAAAAGCTACAAAAAAATGCAATCATGTCTGTATTACATCAGTGAAATAACGTCATCCATCACTAGAGTCCACATTTTCAGCAGGATCGATAGATTCCTATAACAAGTGATGAATGTCTGGTTGTTTGAGCAATTTAAACATCCAAATGTCCAGAATAGTGTCTGTCCTAATGAATAACTGTGCAACAGTGTCCTTAGCAAGGCCTCCCATCAGAGATGGGAATGACTGTGGTTGTGCTGGGTTGTTCCTAACCCCAGCTCGTGCTTCTACAGGATGAAACATGAGGGGGACTAACTGGGGTTAGGTAGTTCAAAGGACAAATGTGTAGACCTGAATGATTAAAAAGAGTGAAGCTGCACATTAGGAAGTGGCGTGTTAGGGTAACAATCCTTTGACCAACACATTTTCACATTCAGCTCTTGGTTTATGTTCTAACATTATCAGGAAGCACCAAGAGACGGAAACACTTGATGGACATGTGATGTAATTTAGAGAGATGTTGTTGTTGGCTACTAGCAGGTGTAACCAAAGAACAGACTGATCAGACATTTAGCAAGTCATGAGGAAACAGTGATAAACACAGCATAGAGATCATGACAGACTTACAGCTCTGGTTTCATACAGAACCATCTTCTGGATCCCACTGATCGAGGTAGCCGCCGACTGAGGCATTGTTATCCCTGTTTTCTCCAATCACAATCCAGGAGGAACAACTGAAGAGCTGCAAGGCAAAGGAAACCGAATATAAAACTACACTTGCTTCACTTCATAAAATACAAAAGAGACAATGTGTACACAAGTAAACCTCATACTGCCAGCCACTGTATGTATCATATTTTCGAGCTGTTTTGTGGCTAAGTGGCGTGTCACTCAGTACTCACCAACTAATCTAGCTAGCTAAGTAGTTGCGTTCGCCACAAATCCTCGCCAGATAAGATGACAAACACGCATACCCTCTGGTAGAACATATAACTATTTTAAAGGTTTTTAGTTCGTTAATTTGTAATGTAAACTCCAATATTTACGGCTAGCACATAAGAGAACATGAGTTGTTTGAGTCAGGTGACTGTCGTGACATAGTTCAGTCAACTGATACGGTGGCCCGCAGAGTAACAAATACTTAAATGTCTGAAAATGCGATTATTAAATGAAAGTCCTCGTTTTTGCCTTTGTGTTGTTCAATGCGCAGATAGCACCTACTTGTTTATAAATGTTTCTAACTGTAAATACACAAACCCCTAAATCGACAAAACGTACTTTGAAGTAACCATAAAGTAGCTAGCATTAGCTCCTTACAATGTAGAAAGTCAACCCCCCTTCTCCCAAGTAGTTTGTTAACGGTTACTAGGGTTACCGACCGTTGACTATTAACCTTGGATAGCAAACGTAAAAGGTAATGTAGATGATACAAGTTTAAACAGATAAACAGGAAAAGTGGATATCAGAATGCCACAAAAACATGGTAAGTAGCAGCCTCATCTGTCGAAACATGACAGGTTAACGACCCAATATCTAGGTTTAAGGAGAAGCTGACTGTTGTTTATGACTTAATTAACCGTGCATCGATATTTACTACGTTGAAGTTGACCGTCTGGTGGACAACCTGATAGAAGATGAAGCTGAGAGAGAGACACTTCTTGCAAAACCTACCTGCTTTATCATAGTTGGAAGACCGGTAATTTCCCCTTATTTTTACTGACATGCACACAAACACACCAATACTTAAACATACACACACACACACACACACACACACACACACACACACACACACACACACACACACTGACACACACACACACACACACACACACACACACACACACACACACACACACACACACACACACACACACACACACACACACACACACACACACACACACACATACAGTGTCACATAAACCAGTGACTTCAATTATGTGCCTTTCTCTGTGACAGGGTGTTGGCAAATCATCTTTAGCCAGAAGAATAGCAGAATCCTGGAAATGCATCTTGATAGATGGTAAGTACAATTGCTTGATACCATTTCTGGTCTTTGTCCCAAAAGAGTTAAGATATCACCAGCTTTTCTAATATTTCAGATACAGATCTGCTCAACACACACATTATAAATAAAACAAATGAAGGCATAGAGGTAAGTATAACTTTCTCAGTCATAAGACAGAAAGGAAAACTGATCTTTCCAATGTCATGTGTTTTTCATTTACATTTTTGTATGGTCTATAATATGAATCGATTTTCTTCTGACTGTCTTAGCTCTTAAATATCTTATCTGAGGGGAGAAATGTGCCAGAAGACATGGTGCTCCAGCTGCTTCTCACCAGGCTTAACTCAGCAGATGTTGAGCACTATGGTAATGGTGGTCACTAAATGCAAATTGCACATTTTTCACAGCAGCATGTCATTCAAAACCCCATTCTTTGAGCTCTATCACCTGATAACAAGTGTTGTGATACAGGTTATGTCCTGAGCTGCCTGCCATTCATGTCAGAAGAGTGTCTGAAGATTCATGAGCAGCTTGAGCTGATCAAAAACCTCAAGCTTACTCCTGATTTCATCATCAACATCAAGGTTATCCACATGTTTTCTACTTTGAGTTGTTCATGCATGAAGCAACAATTTGTACACATTTTAATAAACCTTTCACTTGTTTTCTGAAAATGTTTTGTATATGAGATTTGTATCACACTTCAATATTCCACCAGTGTGCAGACAAAGACCTTGCCCGACGGCTGTCAGGTCTGAAGCAGCACCCGGAGACAGGGCAGCTGTACAACAGGGATCAGTGGATGCGTGAGGATGTGAACAACGATGAGGAAGGGGAGGATGAGGAGGATGAAAAGCAGGTGTGACTTCAGGGAAAACACTATTATGTTCAAACCTTAAAAAAGAACGTTTTCATAATTTCCTATTACTCAAATATGTTGTTTTTGTTTGCTTGCAGGCAGGGAGTGAAGAACTTCAAAAGGATATTATTGACAACATGGTGTGGACACCCGAGAATTTGGACAAAAATGCTTTACATAGAATCAACATGTACAAAGATACGATGCTCAGACCACTGGAGGTAAGTTAGCCAGGGCTCCCAGTTTTCCCAATGGGTCACATCCATTTCTAACAGAATGTCACTTATCTTTCTTTGATTATGTGCATTTTACAAGATACATTTAAGACAGCTCTGGTGGGGCAACAAGCATTTATTAATGATGTATACCATTAAAGCCTGTCATATCATGTTTTGTTGAAATCAGAACGGTAATGTGTGAGGTATTATCCTAGATATAATTTCTGATAAAAAGAAAACCTGATATAAAATTGATTTCTTTTTAAGGACTACATGACAGAACACAACCCTCTCTACCTGTTGGAGCTGGATGGACAAAACAAATCTGAAGAGCTGCACTTGGTAATACCACAAATGATAAATATATCATCTGCAGCTACAATATCACAAACAAAATAAATAGCAAGAACAAATATGCATATCCATACGCTCTTTTACTGATTGTGTGTTTTTTAATAGCAGGCAATGTCAGTCGGTGCTGTCTTGAATCTGAGTTTGTAAAGTGCCTGTGTTGTGTTTGTCTAAGCATAAATGTCCATGTTGAACTCACCATGTATATTGTTGGCTAAATTGTTTTTGTGTCTAGTCTGTGATGTCGCGTCTTGGATCCATGGCAATCAAGAATGTCTCAATTCCAGTACTCCTCCATCAGGCTGATGATGAAGAAATACCGGAGCAGGTTGACACGGTCCGGCATTGTTGATCATATTCATAATTTAATTTAATTTATTTTATACAATCTACATTTGAGCTATTAACACACGGGCAATAATGACACATGATTTTCCAGGAGGACCTATTTAGAATGATGTCCTCTACCCAGACAGTGGCCCCTGGCTTCAGATGGAGAAGAAGTCGTTGGGGCCAAACTTGTCCTGTTGCTCTGAGTGAAGGCAAGGTCATTCTTGGCAAGCCTGATTTATGTGTGGGGTAAGGGATCTTTTTTAGGCACTAGCCAGTTGGGAATCTACCCAATATCTACAAGAAACACTGTCCATTTCAACCAACTCTCATTTAACTCCTGTGCAGCTTCCAGGACAAAATGTACGTCCTCTCATCTCAGGAGGCTTACCAGAAGTTTTTAAAGAACCCCCGACGGTACTTACTTCCTCCGATGCCAAGGCCCCCTTGCAGAGTTTCTATAATTGGTCCTCCCCTGGCAGGGAAAAGCACTCTATGTAAGCTTTTAGCTCAGCACTACAATGCATTGGTGCTTGATATGGAGGCTTTGGTGCAACCGGTTCTGGCTAAGGTTGAGCAAGAGAGGCTTGATAAAATCAAAGAGGAAACAACACAGGTCGCTCTAGAGAAAATCAAGATGAAGATGGAGCAGAATTCAGGCAAGTTGTGTGCCTTGATACTGAGGTTTTTCGCTATCATCATCATATTTTTTAAACTATTTTACTTACAAATATTATTTCACACATCAGCTCTTGAAAGTATAAATCGTTATTTAAATATTTGTAGTTGTTGAGACTTGTCATGTTAATGTTTTAAATATTTTTATTTCATCAGTTGAAACCAATTCTACTGAAGGTAAGATGATCTTTCTCACATGCAGACAAATAAACATGGATAACTTGTGCATTTTAAAATCTTAATAAGAACTGTACACATCACAATTGGTGGTCTGGTAAATGTGTTGTGTGTTTTGGATCTCAGTTTGAGAGATTAAGTTTGCAAATGTTTTCTGCTGTTCCCAGTGACAGAGGATCATCCAGAGGTACAAGCCTTGGTTCTCACTGCGCTGGAAGAAGCCAAACATATGAGCACATCTCCCTTGAGTCTGTATGGTGAGGTTCTGGAGAAGCGCATAAATGAGGTATGTCATCTCAAACATAGCAGCTGCAATTACAGCTTTTGGTTTTAAACTATGGCCATGCCTTCTTTATATTTCTGTGAATGTTGTCAAATATATTTAAGTTATTTGTAAGAGATATATTTAATATAAATGTTAACCATTAATATAAATGATGTAACGGTTCAAACCATAGCACTAATAATTGATTAAACATCTGAATAAAGTTTGCAGTGGTGTTGTTAATATCTCTGATGTTGCAGATTGAAGAGGCTGGCGCTAGTACGGATGTCAGGACTGGATGGGTGCTTGACAACTTTCCCAAGAACGTGTCCCAAATGAATGCCTTACAGCATGCTGGAATACTGCCAGACCTCCTCTTCTGTCTCAAAGACAGTGATGGCAGTCAGGGTACAAGGCACAGACACAATGCATCACAAACGAGTTTCATTAGACTTGAGTCCATATCAATACCATCAGTGTTTATGTACCATTGCACTTCATTGTTTTACAGTTTTTAAGCGATTGTATGAGGCGAACAAGCAAAGCGTGGACGAAGCATTCGGGACGAGATTGCAGGACGAACAATCTGAGAAGGAGAAACCGGCCTTGTGAGTACAGGTGCATGTCAAGTTTGATGTTTTATCTGAAATGGACTGTTCATGCAGCTTTTGTTCTTCATTTCTCTCAATGTTAGAACCAATAAACAGCCAGAAGAGGAAGAGGCCATGCCTGCAGGGCTGCAAACACATCTAGAGACAGTTAGTGAAGGCACTGAAGGTATCATACATCTGTCTGCGAAGCCTACATTCACAAAGCCTCCCTGAACCTGTAGTTTGGCCAGAACTTTTTCAAAGCATTCATTCATTTCCTTTGTAGAAAGTCCTGAACAACCTGACATCACCAGCCCTGCAAATACTGAAATAGTCAAAAAGGAAGGTGAGGCACTTTTATTATATTGTGTTATGTCAAACCCCATCGACCTTATTGTATTTAAGCGCATTGACGTAAAACACACTTTTGTTCTTCAACTCCTTCTCCTTTTTGTGTTGCTCATTGGGACTCAGGTTATCCAGATGGCCCTGATGTGAATGACTACAAAATGAAACTCAATCAGTTTTTGTCCGAATGGAACCAAATGCAGTCCGCTTCAACTGTCACCCACTCAGTACTAGAGATAGGTGACAAAAGCCCTGAGGACCTGCTTCAAGAAATTGTGCTTCAAATGGAGAGTAAGTGTTATGAAATTCCTAAATGTTTCAAGTAGATTAACTATAAATATCATTTACTTTAAATAGATTTTGGATTTTGAAGGATTTGACCCATAAGGTGAATTATACGACTAACAGATGCCAAGTTTGATAAGAAAAACTCCTAATTTAGTCTGGTTTATGCACAATATTTTTCAGAACCCTTTGAGTATGTGTCCTGTGAACTATCAGCAATGGACCTGGAAAAGGAGGCAGAAGATATGGAGGCCTTAGCTGAGCTGGAGAGAGCCGACGAAGGAAGCAGTGACAATGACGCAGCAGAGGATGAGGATGAAGTCAGTTCACACAGATGTCTTTTTTGACTTTAAAATTGAAGATGCTGAAGATACAGGCTAGTTTTACTGCTTTGTTGTTGATTGATAATATAAACAAATATTTAACAGTATACTGTATCCTTCCTCTCAATCATAGCAGGCGGACACAACAGTCAAGAGATTATTAGGCGATTCCCTTCATTTCTGCCCAGTGGCCTTGAAGAACTCCAACATCCTGTTGCCATGTACGGATGAAATTGCAGCCAAGTACCGCGATAAGACCTTCTACTTCTCAAACGAAGAAGCCAGGGACTACTTTCTTCAAAACCCTGCTAATTTTGTTGCACAGACGTCGCCACTCAAGGTACAAGCTGACATAAAAATGGAAGAAAAAGTCATTGTAAGAGAATACAAAAAAGATCCCTAACAAGTTTATTATGTTCTTCTCTCTAAGCCTCCTGCCCCGCGGATCTTTTTGCTTGGCACGAGAGGTTCAGGCAAGACCAGTAATGGTGAGTGGCTCGCCCAGCAGCTTGGCCTCTTCCATATTCAGTTCAGGGAGCAACTCCAAATGCTCATTAAGGCCAAGACAAAGAAGCCTGTACTTTATGCGGATGAGAAAGAGTCTTCAGAAGAATCTCCTGAGGACTTGGAAGCACTCATAGAGGAGGCCAGAGGGGAGCATGAGAAGGAGACAGAGGAGACCTCCATCAACGAGAATGACATTGAGGTCGGCTGCTTTCCCTGTCGCACGATTTCCAGTAGTACTGAGCCTAAATTGTGGTGATTATTGTATATTTGCTTTTGTGTGTACAGCCGGAAGTGGTCCTTACTGAGGAGGAAAAAGACATCAAAGCCTATCTCTCTGAAGGAGATCCATTACCTTTACAGATCTTGGACACAGTTATTGCACCGTACTGGAAACAGGAACCATACAAGTAGGTGCACACACTCTCTCACACACACACACACACACACACACACACACACACACACACACACACACACACACACACACACACACACACACACACACACACACACACACACACACACACACACACACACACACACACACACACACACACACGATTGTTCGATTACATCATTGTATATTGTTTGTTTAATCTCCGTGGTTGCTGGTGCTTGCTTCCTATTTACTGTTACTAATGCAATGTACATTAATAGTTACTTTCTACAAAAAGAAGAAAAAGTGTGCTTCCCAAACAAGAAATAAATAATCTCTTAAATGTGTTGCACACCAGACACAACAAGGTATTTTTGGACCCAAACATTCTCCACTTCTACAGGTCTACAGGTTTTATTTTGGAAGGCTTCCCTTTCGATTCTGATGAGGTGCAGTACATGTCACAGCGCCAGCTTTTCCCTGACCTTGTCGTAATAATGTCAGTGGACATCACGGACGTTCAAAAACGCCTGTTGCCGACATACCTGGAGAGCTGGTGCGAGCGCCGCAACCACCGTGAAGCACAGCTGAATCTACTTCGGGATTTACGTAAAAAGAGCCGGGTAAGCAAGTGATCACTAGATACAATATCATTATTCTGTTAAGTTCAATATGAAGCATAATTCCTCCAGTCTGTCCTGATAATGACCTCCTCTCTGGCACAGGAGGAAAACATTGCCAAAAGAAAGGCTGAACTCACAGAGGCGGCCAAATCAAAGGTAAGAAAACGAATTATAGCCACCATCATCCCCCTATCCATCATGGGTTAACCCCTTTCTTTCTGTCTCTTACTCATCAGTCCAGAAATGATGAGGAGGAAGAAAACGAAGAAGAGGATGGAGATGCAGGCAACATAGAGGATGAGATAGAGGCCACGCTTGAAGAGGAGTTTCCTTTAGAAGAAGATAACGAAGACATGGAGGAGAATGGGGAGACTCAGGAGGCAGCGTCTGAGAGGCTGGAGATGGAGATAGCAGAGCGCTATATGACAGATGAAACCGGCCTCGCTACTGTAACGGTACAAAAACACAATTGAGGAAATTAACTAGACAAACAAATGCTCATCATTGAGTATTATGGCTAACTGTGACTACAACAAGTGACATTTTGTACATGAAGAACATTTCAAGTTGGACGAAATGTGACATTATTTGCACGTTATAATACGTTACCATATTGTACTTTACTTATGCTCATGTCTTTTGCTTTGTGCTTTTCTAACGTCAGGAGCTCTTGAGTGAACTAAACATTCCCAAAGTGTCAATTAGTGCATCTCGAAAGCTCCGGATCGTGCGACAACAAATGCTCCAGAAAATCCAACCGCTGCTGACCAACAGGGAGTCACTCTTCCAAAAATGTCAACCCATCTTATACAGCCTGGCACATAAGCTGTTGCTCTCCTCTTATAAGCTCCACAGTGCCTTTGGCTGCTGGGATCCCATAAAGGTAGGAGTCATTTGAGAATTGCCCCTCCAGGTTAGACTTGCTCCGACTCTGCCTGTTTTTAAATCTCGTTTAAAAACTCATTTATTTTCCCTTGAATTTACAGACCAGGTGACACTTGTGCTTTTAAATGTGGGTTTTTATCTTACTAGTGTTTTGTATTGTTTTTACGTCATGTAGGAGAGTTATTCAGTCTGTGGCTTCTGATCTGGTTTCATTGTCTCCTGTTTTACATTTGTTTCATGTCCTGTCTGTTTTTTATGTATTTATGCTATGTTTTTATACTGTTGTTGATGTACAGCACTTTGTTCAACTCTGTTGTTTTTAAATGTGCTTTAGAAATAAAGTGGATTGGATTGGACCACTACTCTATGTCCTTCTAGCCATTTTAAAAAAAATACTGGTCCACCTTTTCTCTTTAGTGCTGATATGTTAACCTGCAGAACTGTGTGACATTTCCTATGTATAATTATGACATATTGTTTTTGACACACTTATCCCACTTCTACAGCGATACAAAGAGAAAGATTTGATCCAGCCTCTGCAGTGGCCCCTCAACACTACATATCCCCTGATCTTCCATCAGTATATCTACTTCTTTGCATCTAAGGAGAATCGCAACATATTTATGCTGAACCCCTTGAAATACTTAAGGGAGTCTAAACCCAATCTGTCCCTTCCTGTTAAAATTGCTGTTGTTGGACCACCGAAATCTGGGAAAACCACAGGTAAGGCTTAAGACAGCTGGAAAATCGAGTTGGGTTTATCTTATATACTTAACCGCTTATCTTTTTCTTCTTACTTTGCTTTAATTCTCCAGTGGCAAAGATGTTTGCTCAAAGATATGGCTTGGCCTGCCTGTCTATTGGTGGTGTTATGCGTATGGTGCTTCACAAGCATGAGCACACTGATTTGGCTGTCCAGATGAAAAAGCATCTCTCCCAGGGACTAACTGTGCCTGATGAACTGGCCATTCAGTGTCTGGAGGTGGCGCTCATGAGCTCCGTCTGCAGCACTCTTGGGTAAATCAAGGCCGGGGCTGGGGGAAGTACATTCATAAACTCAAGGTCCTAACGTTTACCTTAACATAACAATACAAAGACTATCTATTCTTACTTTGATCGCTTCTTTGTTATTACCTTTTTATGGTGTTTGTGAATACAATGTTTATTTGCATCTCAGGTATGTGTTTGATGGCTTCCCGAAGACACTTAAGCAGACAGAGCTGATGGGGTCTCGGAGCATCATCCCTATGATAGTGGTTGAGCTGGGGCTGGACACAGTGGAGGTGCTGAAGAGAGGCCTACTGGACAAAATGAAGCCCGACAAGTGAGAGAACACACATCAATTGCAATTATAAATACACACCAGAAACCACAAGTATGACAGCTGTTTTTAAATCACCATCCTTGAAAGTTAATGTGAAAATGCATTCTGTCACACTTCTTTTGTGCAACTGCAGGCCTCACCTGATGCACGACAGCTCAGAGATCCTTCACATTAATAACTCCTGTTACAAGCAGGAGATGGAGCATGTAAGGCAACACTTCCAACAACAATATCAGAACTGGATACTGCTCGATGGCCTGAAGAGCAAATGGTGGATCTGGCAAAGCATTTTAAAGGAGGTCAGCTTCAGCATGAAATATATCCACAGCTACTTGGAGAGAACATGCAGTGGTAAGTACTAAAGGCTTACAGGCATCAGTTCATCAAGGTTGTTTACACCTAAAGTAATATAGCATGTGTTATGTCACAAAACACTTTTTTATTTAATTTTGCAGGGAATGCAGCCTGCATCAACAGACTGTGCATCACGCCCAGGGAGCTGCAGCATCGGCTTGGAGAGTTTGATCAGTACTGCCCTGTCTGCCTGGCTCTATGTCAACACCTGGTGGACCGCTCAGACATCGCAGCCTTAACTCACGCAGCTGAGTACAAGGGAAAGTATTACAAGTTGTGTGGCGAAGACCATTTGGAGGTGAGTGTAGTGGAGTCTGCACAATTAAGTATGGAAAAGGTTTCAGGACCAATTCATCTGACATTTCATTTATTTCCAATTGTGTGTATAATAGAAGGTTTAAGATGCAAAGACATGAGATCATTTTAAGATTTTCCAATGGTCTTTCTCCACCAGCAATTCCTTACAACTCCAGATCAGTTTGTGACTCCACAATGCCCACACCCTCTCCCACAATCCCACCTGCTGCCACAAAAGCTCACTGAGAGCCAGGTGAAGAACAGGTTCCCACAGCAGGTGGAGATGAAGGGCTTCTGCTCGGTAACTTATGTGGATGGAAAGCAAAGGTACTCACCCATATAATGTTCAAATCTAAATATTTCAAGTACGATAAGCTCCTTTTTGTCATGTCTTGAGAATGCATTTCTAAGACACAAAACGATATATGTCAGCCCAAAGGGATTCCTGTGTTTGTAGAGAAATAAACAGGCATGTAGCTGATTATAATCTCACTAGAAACAAGTAATACTTGCATTACTTGCATTTTGAAAGCACAATATGTGTAGGAGCCAAAATGCTTGTTTTGCCGTTACTTATTACTTCTATCATTATCTTCATTTCTGTTTGCTTCACGTTGAATTCTTATTGTTTATCACTTCCGGCAATGGTCACGTGGGTGTGGTTTATTGTTATTTAGGTCACCTGTTGGATGCCGGTTTGGAGGACATGATGTAGGAAGAGGGTGAATTTGCTCCGATACTTTCTGTTGACCGTCAGGTCGGGAGTTGTACAGTACATTGTTTGTTTGCGTTTTATTAAACACTATGGACTATGAATGACTTCGGACTCTTATATGGAACGCGTCACAGCAAAGAGCACATTTTAGCCTCTCAGCGGCATAACTCTTAGGGAGTTTGTGCCGCTACAATATGTAAATAATAATGACAAGAAATATTTAAAAACAAACATTCATAAAACTGCAGTATCGGAGAAAAACTGAATGTAAAACTAAATCCCAACAAACATAACAAATATGTCAAGAGGTTCTTTTTTTGTATCAGATTTCTTATAACAGCCTTTAACTCTTTACCGTACTGCTCTATTAATGTATTTGTCCTCAGGTATGAAGCTCTTGTTCGAGGAAAGATGGAATTTGCTGTTGAATACAGAGAACAAATCTACATTTTTGAGACAAAGCGGAAACAGGACAAGTTTTTGAGGTGCCGATCTATCTCTTTGTAGATTTCACAATTATTCTTTTGATGTTTTCTTTTCCCACTGTTCATTAAGTTGTGCATATATAACAAAAAGACACTGTGGTATTATTTAGCCATTGCAAATAGTCTATTGAGTGAAAATTGGTGTGGATATTTTACCTTTTTTAAGGACTCCTGAAACGTACTGGAACCAGAAGCTGCCCAGTAAAGTTCCTCCTCTTTGTGAACCTGTACCCCTCACCTCCCTTCCAACGTTGGGCTACCTGGAACAGGTCAGACAAGCACTTAAGCACATCATTTGTTAAATATATGTTTTTTAAGTCTGGTTGACATTTATTTGCCCTGCTTTGAGTTGAGTCTGTATTTTTATAGGGTGTGGCAGTATCAGTAATCAAGGCCATGACAGCTGTTGGGTGTCTCAAACCAAAGTATCCCTTCCTCAGTATACAAAGATCATCACTCCTCTATGTGGCCTTATATCTGAAAGGTAGGCAAGACACAAAGGAATTGCTTGAACTTAAAAAGGATAATGTTGTTTCTGATTTGTAATATTTTATTTATCTATGTACTATTGCTCAAAAACCTGCATAGAAATGTATCCAACTAATGAATTATATGTCATATTTGTACAGCTTTTAATCACAAGAGCACAGATTACAGCCGCCAGAAGTACAAAAAGAAGCTGGCCTTGTATGAAGAAAACTGTGCGCTCATTCCCTACCTGACCTCAACGATGAGAGGGAACTACCAGCCTCCCAGTGAACGTCCCCTTGACTTTGAGTTCAAATTGAATAGGTTCCTTGCCTTGGGACACTTGCCGGGTGCCAATAGTGTGCTGTAGCTGTCCCTGCTTTCAAAGCTTGACTATTGCCTGCTATTACATATAGTGGTAGAATTGTGTGACAAAAAGGTCATTTGAAAACCAACTGCTATAAAAGTTTATTTTATTTCTTCATGTTATAAACTATTATTCTCTGTGTCATGGCTGAAAAATATGTTTGGCCTGGCTCATAAACCTTGCTTGTATGTAGCTGGTATACTCTGTCTAGTAGACCTTGTGCATTACTTTTTTTGCCTCACATTTTACAAAACCAAAAAATGAAATTAACAAAAGGATGTCAGTGTTATGAGATCAAGATTAGGTATGGATTTTACAGCAATATATAATATGTGAATACAATGTAAGAGACTCTTAATTAACTGTTAAGATACTTAAATAAAGAATTAAATACAAATATGTCAAAAACGTAGGGTCTTACGTTTGTTATTTTATTGAATGAATTCTCTTTTATGTTGACAGATCGTGTTTTCAGACAGTTTGTAGATTCGTTAAGGTGTGTATGAATGATCCACACCAGACCTGTTTCTGATCCACACTTTGCTCTACCGCTATCTGTATGCTATCTATCTTGCTATCTGTATCTCTATCTCTCTATCTCTCTATCTATCTATCTATCTATCTCTCTCTCTATCTCTCTCTCTATATCTCTATCTTGCTATCTGTATCTCTATCTCTCTATCGCTATCTATATCGCTATCTACCCGCTCTACCGCTCTACCGTAGACCGGAAGTTTACAAGCTTTTTTATTTTTTTATCTTTTTATAAATGTTTTATTGAACATTTTTTAAACATACAAAAGCTCGGTGAGGATATCATCAACTTATCAACATAAGTTCAAGACATTCATTCACAATAAGACAAAAAAAAACATAAATAATACATCCAATAAGAGCCAGGGGGAAAGAAAAAAGCATAAAGGCACAACAACATTTAAGAGGCATTAAGCTTACTTAAAATAATAACCATTTGGAAATGTCATTGCAAATCTTTATAGACAGGTTACAAGATTGTATTTTTCTAAGGGACAGAAAAAAGGACTTGAACTCATTTATGAAACAGGGAAAGGAGGGCTTGCCTCCTCTCCATTTACTACAATGTAAATGGTATTTACCCAAAATAATAATTATATTTACCAAATCAGAAATGGGAGAGTCCAAATTATCAATATAATATAAAATGTGATATATTTTGAAGGCCGGAATATTTGTTAATTTAAGTAACAACCAATGTCTCACATTCGACCAAAACAATTCAGAAAAAGGGCATGAGAAAAATAAATGTTTCAACGATTCATCAGATAAATTACAAAAGGAACATGATTCCACTTCAAATTTAAAGTGGACCTATCATGCTATATTATAATAATATAGTGTAGGACCATACCTATATAAGGCATATTTATACTTTTTCTTTTTCAAAATACCAAACAGATCATGCATTTTAGCCATGCCTCATTTTGCTCAATTTGCACTTTTTTACCCCTGTTTTCGCAAGGGCTGATTATGTGAAAACACCACCACCTACAGGCCTGGCATATGTACTACAGCGTCTCTAGCGCTTTCGAACGGCAATGGCAGTGGCTGTCTCCTCCTGATTGGTGGAGTTGGCCCAATAGCCGTAGCGCCACTGTCCTGACGTCAGGACAGTGTTCAAATCTGGATCAGTTTTTATCAGATCCGTTGCAGCCCCTTTTTTTTAGAGATTTGGGTATGGAGGAAAATAGAGAGGGTTGTGTTTTCTGACACTTGGTGAGTTCCCTGGAACACCGGGGACACATATTCATGTATAAAAGACGTACAAAAGTGCATTTTGCATGATAGGTCCCCTTTAAATCTTGAATTTAAAAAAGTAGAAACCGGGTAGATTTTATGAACAATTTTAAAATGAGTTTCTTTTGCTTTAGGGAAAATAGGCCATTTTATAAAATAAGATAGAGCTTTTTCCATTACAGATAAAGTGTCTAAATCGGTCACTTGAGGAAATAAGCCTCTGTTAAAATTGTGAAAAATGTGGGATTTCAGGGAAGCATTAATAGATTTGTTATTCTTAAGAGTATCGCCAATAATTTCCAAATTAGGTAAAACTGATACAACATTTGAGTACAGTAAAGTATTATGAATCATTCCAATAAGTGGTACAGGAATTGCTTTACAGATTTTGTTATAATCTTTAGCAGTACACGTTATATTGTATTTTGTTGAAAAGGCCAAAAAATCTAGCAGTTTACCATTGCAATCTAGTAAATCATTAACAAACAAAGTACCCCTCTCATGCCAATCACTCCTAAACAAGGATTTTCTGTTTATGATAATCACTCTATTGTTCCATAAAGTAGATCCATGAGGAGAAAAATTGTGGGTAAATATCATCTTCCAATAATGAAGTATCTGCTTATGAAAATTTGACAATTTGGTCGGAATCTTATTAACCTCAAAATCACATTTGAAAAGACAATCAAACCCTCCTAGACGTTTAATTATGGCCTTTGGAATATGGAACCACATGGATTCTGGCTGGGACAAAAAAGCTTTCAACCATTTTATTTTAATTGTTCCAATCATCGATTCAAAGTCTAAAGCTTTAATTCCGCCTTTATCATATTCTTTAACAAGCTGTGACTTTTTAATGTAGTGAGTTTTATTTCTCCACAAGAATTGGAAAATAATTGAGTTGGCTTTTTTTATATTAGCCGAAGAGACAAAACATGAGTGGCATGGATAAATAAGTTTAGATATACCTTCTGCTTTAGTAAGAAGAACTCTGCCAAAAATAGTAAGATCTCTAGTTAACCAACGACTGAGAGATTTCTTCATATCTGTGATACGGTTACACATATTAAGATCTTCTCTCCTGATATAATTTTTAGATAATGTTATTCCCAAATATTTCACCTCAGGTACCACTCTAATAGAGTCAATAGTGGAATCATCACATGAATGGATAGGGAGTAATTCACATTTTGAAAGATTAAGAGATAACCCTGATGCTTTTGAAAAAATTGAAATTGTGTTAAGAGTTTCTTTTACCTTGGATTTATTCTTTAGGAAAATGGATGTGTCATCTGCAAATTGACTAATTTTGAACTCTTTGTCAAAGAGGGTAATGCCTAATATTTTGTGATTCTTTATAATAAGCGTTGTTAATACTTGGGTGGTCAGAATAAATAATTTTGGGGAAATAGGGCAACCCTGTCGAATACCACGTAAAACCTTAAACCTAGGGCTCATTCCAGGGTTCAAAGATACAGAACTATAAATGTCCGAGTAGAGCATCCTAATTATGTTGCAGAAATGTTCACCAAAACCCAGAAATGTCAGAGTTTCCATTAAAAAGGAATGTTCAACAGTATCAAAAGCCTTATAAAAATCCAGAAATAGTACGAGACCTTCAGTATCAATAAACTCCTGGTAATCAAGCATATCCAATATCAGTCTGGTATGGTTATGAATACTTCTGCCCTTTATAAAGGCTGATTGACATTCATCTATTAGTTGATTCAGACCCGAGTTTAACCTGTTAGCATAAACATGTGCTAAAAGTTTGTAATCATTACATAACAGGGTAATTGGTCTCCAATTATCCAACAAAAGATTATTTTTATTTGGTTTTGGAATTAAGGTAATAAGGCCATGTTTCATGGTTGGCGAAAGGTTTCCTGCTGAAATGCAATCTGTGAACGCCTTTATAAAGCATTTCTCGCACATCTGACCAAAAACATTTATAAAACTCTATGGTTAAACCATCCAGCCCTGGTGATTTGCCACCAGACATTTGCAGTAATGCACTATCTAATTCTTCAATTTTTAGTCCATCGTCCATATACTGTTTAAAAGAATCATCTATTGTCTTTTTGAATTCTGTAATTTTATTAAAAAAGTTATCACAATTTTCTTTAGAAAACTTTGAGTTATATAAATTGCTATAAAAAAGTCTAATTTCTTCATTTATCTGGTCTTGATTTTCAATAGTGACATCATTAATAATCCGTTTTTGGATTTTCTTTTTCACTTGTCTTTGCTTTTCAAGATTGAAGAAATAAGAAGTGTTTTTCTCTCCTTGCTCAATCCATCGGGCTCTCGAACGAATAAAAGCTCCCTTTGATTTTTCCAAATACATGTTGTCTAATTGAGTTTGTAAATTGTTCAGTTTAATTTGCTCATCCAATGATAACTCAGCTTTAAGGCATAAATTATTAATTTCCCTTGTCATCTCTTGTTGTTTTTGTTTCTTTAATCTAGAAGAGTATTTACAGGATTTTATCGCAATCTGTCTCACACTAAATTTAAACCATTCCCATTTACTGAGAGATGACATATCCAAAGCCAGAGTTTCTTTTATCAGTTGTTTGATCTCTCTACAAAAATCTGCATTCTCCAAAAGACTATTATTGAATTTCCATATAGGTTTAAGATTGGGACTGAAGTTGCATAGTAAAAAGGACAAAGAGATGACACAGTGATCAGTCAGAGGTGATGCTGAAATGTCACACTTTGAGACATTATTAGTTAAACTAGTAGAGATTAACCAATAATCGAGCCTAGAACACTGACCATTGTTAGAAGAGTTAAACCAGGTATATTGTGACTTTGAGGGATTATTTATTCTCCAAACATCAGTTAAATTAAGTTTAGAGGCCAAGTCAATAATAGAATCATTAAAATTATGACATTGTCCCCTTAAAGGAAGACGATCTAACCACTCATCAGGAACTACATTGAAATCCCCTCCGATTATAATCTTATCAGTCATATAAAGTACTTTCCATTCCTCTAATCTTTGGCACAAGATTGAAAGAAAATTATTGTTTTGAATCTTTCTGTTATACCCATAAACACACACCAATATGTAATTAGACCCATTAACATCAGTCACAACCATTAGCCAATGACCGTTTGTATCACTCCTGTGGTCAATTATATTTCCAGGTAACCTGTTAAATAAAATCATCACTCCAGCCGAATGTGTTGTTCCATGGCTGAAAAAAATGTTTACAAGCGCACACTCAATGAACCGGAAATGGAAATACGTCATCCCGTGCATGTGATCTCGTTTTTCAACGCGATACTTTACCGGATATAGAAGGCGCGAATTCGACAAGAGTGGTGTTCTCCAAGTTGTGTCGGAATTGTTTGTGCGGCTGCAGCAGCAGCAGCAAACTAGGTAAGCATGCACCGTTACCAGCCGTTCTAATTCACTATAACAACCACAACATTCCCAGCTGCTGTCTGGCTTAATGGTTGTAATGTTTAACAAGTAACCTGAGTTAGCCAGCTAAGCTAGCTTTGTAACGTTGCTAATTTGATGTAACTAAACAACGTTACTAACGTGCTGTCACTGTTGTCGTTTAACTTGTTAAACCACATCAATTATTACTGAAGGTTTGCGAAATGCATTCTTCTACACAAGCTAACCACAGCGTTTTAGTAGCAGAAGAGTTGCTGTTCAAGTTCAGGCATTAGCTCGACTATGCTAGTAAAGTATATTGTTTGCTTGCTTTCAGTTTCAGTTTCAGTTTCTCCCCGGATGTAAACTAGCTGTCCAAGATGCCCAAGAGGAAAAGCAGCTCAGCAATTGGGGGGCCTCCAAAGCGGGTCACTGCGGAGGAGAAAGACGTGGAAGATGAGCGTGACAGTGACCCGGAAGATCATCCACAGAATAGACAGGTTTGTACCGTCACTGTCAAGCTTTACAATATGTTAATCCAATCAGGTTTATATCCACAGTGACTGACATGACATAATATATTTTTCTGGTTTGTCTTAAATGATATCCTGATAAGTTTAGAAATCGAGAAGGAACTTACAGAGTAGATATATGACTATGTATGAGATGTATTAGTGGGAAGTGACATGCCCAGCTCCCCTGTGTTTAGGTGCAGGGTGTGAGAGAGGTGGCAAGTGATGCAGGGATTGTGGAGAGCATCACACTGAAGAACTTCATGTGCCACTCTCACCTCGGCCCATTCACTTTTGGTTCAAATGTGAACTTTGTTGTTGGCAACAATGGAAGTAAGTGAAATACAAGTTACATACTCATTGTTGTGAACTGTTTATTAGTTGCCAAGAAGTGCTGACTATCTTGACTCATCTATAATTTAGTTGGAATACTTTACATTTGTTTATGTAGTTCACAATCATACCAGACACAGCAAGATTATGAAAGATGAGCAAGTGAATTGAGTTGCATCATCTCCACACTAATCGATATTAAACAGTTTACTATAATCGTTTGTGGTGGATGTAGTTTGTCTTTCTGTACAATAATAATATGATATGTTTAACATTGTCTGCTCTCTTGTATTCATGAAAATCAGACGTATTTCTGTAAACCTATGATGTGCAAGTGCATATAATGAATGATCTACTTTGCCCTAAATCTTTGTAATGGCTTGAACCTAAATCATGTATTCAACTTCAACTCAAGCAACACACTCTGTTCTCTTGTGTCTTGTCTTCCATTATTACATGGCTTAGTTGAATACTCGATTCTGATTGGTCAATTCAGAACATGTGACACGTTGTTAATCCAGAACAGACAGACCGCTGTCAAGGACTTATTGACCGTTGTTAAGGACGCTCACATCTGCACAAACAAGTCCGTTCGATTGAACTGTATACAGTTTGGCCGAAAAGCAAACTGCATGCAGCTTGCAACTGACAAGACAAGAGCGACAAGAAAACAGCGGAGAAGTAACTGGGCAGAAACCCTCCTTTTTACGCAGCGGTCCAGACATAGACATCAAACGGTGACACATATTCAGTTGCCAGTTACTTTGGCTTTAGGGCAGGGATATCTAGATAATTTCCAAGGTTTGACATAATGAATTGTGCTACTTTTAAAGCAAGCAACGATGTTTTCAAATCTGTAATCAAAACGCTATCGAAACAGTTCCTGCCATTGCTACGTTAGTTCAAACGGTAACAATGGACTATTTTTCTTAGCGGATGCATGTCAATTTAAATCAATACATACAACTATTTTTTTTAAATCAATAAAATCATTTTCTAAATCCATAAAAGCATTTCAATTAATATTGGGAGTCATATCGTTACTTTGTTGAGAACTTGGTCATTATGGGGAAAATAACACCTTCATGCCGATCTAGATCCCTCCGCTTCGCGTCGGGCTCCTGATCAGCCTGTCGGTGTTCTTTTCCCCATAATGACCGCGTCGCTGCACATTATCCCTTACTTATGTTCTTGTTTTTTGAAAGTGTCTAAAACATTTTTTACTGCTTGTGTGACAGGTGGAAAGAGTGCCGTTCTGACAGCTCTCATAGTTACCCTAGGCGGTAATGCACATGCCACCAACAGAGGATTGTCCCTCAAAGGATTTGTAAAGGAAGGAGAAAGGTACAAATCATTTACAGTGTCTACTATGAACGCAAGTGACTCTTCTCACCTGCATCCCCCAACGTCCAGAAATTCTAGTATAAACAAAATATTCCATGAATTTGCTCTATAGCACCACACATCATACCACATCAAATGTCTTTTGTCTACTACTCATGTCATACATATGACATTTTTCATAACGTCGCATGCAAAAGTACCCTTAATTAAAAGTTGCATCACTTGATTCACGTAGGTGTAATGTCCGTTACTATCTTTCCTCAGTTCGGCTGATGTTTCGATCACCCTGCGAAACAAAGGAAGGGACGCCTTCAAATCTGAGGTGTACGGCTCAGCTATCACAGTAGACCTGCGAATAACACGCGAGGGGTTGAGAAGCTATAAACTGAGGAGCAAATCTGGTAAAGATTACTCATTCTAAAAAAAAATTGTATTTTTTTTTTTGAAGAGACTGCTGCTACTGTACATTGATCTGCAAAACAACATATTTAGGAACAAGGTGCAAAAACAGGAAAACGTGTTTCAATATTATCAAGTAAAATACTACCATAAGCAGCTTCAGTTTATATTATAAGCCTTATAATGAATACCTTATAATATAAGGTATTCATAAAGATTATTTTTCCTCTTACAGGTCAAATTGTCTCAACCAAAAAGGAAGAGTTGCTGTCTATCCTGGACAATTTCAACATACAGGTAGGAGCTATGCAAATCTTTCACAATGCAATGTTGTTGAACTTCAACAAAATGCAAATCCTGTACGATAATCATGTTACTGGGTCTTTCAAAAGGTCAACAACCCTGTCTCTGTTCTCACTCAAGAGATGAGCAAACACTTCCTACATTCCAAAGGGGAAGGGGACAAGTATAAGGTAATAAATACGATTTTTCATTTTTAAATGACAATGTTTTATCGTTTTTGTGATCTTGATTTCTCCACTTTTATTTCATTCCTCTTTCAGTTTTTCATGAAATCTACCCAATTGGACCAGATGAAAGAGGACTTTGTGCACATCAAAACCACCAAGCATATCACAGAAGAAAAAATTGAGCAACATGGTCAAGTAAGGAAAAGTTTGATTAACTCGTATAATATGCAGCTATAACCAATAATTCACAATGTCTCAAAGGACCATGTGAGAGGAGTTGACTATATTGATGCAGTCCTATACTGTTAATAATTTGTACAACTTTGTTTGGTTGGTCTACTACTCTATTTTACCAGCAATATATATATATTACCATTTATATTGTTACATGACTGTTACAGTACATGAAAGACTTGAAGCAGAAGTACCTGGAGAAAGAGGACCGTTTCAAGAACCTGTCATCATTGGATGAAATGGAGACCAAACTAGAGGAGTTGCAGAAACAAATGGCTTGGGTTTTGGTGAGATCATTTCTCCCAGTTTTGAATTCCCAACCCCCTTTATTCAGTTTCCCAGGACTCTGGGATAAAAGCAATCATTTTTTTTAAAGGGTAATTCATCTAGCTAATATTTTGGAGTGACTTCATTTTGCAGGTGCACGATATGGAGAACGAGTTGAAGCCATTGAAGGAGAAGCTGCAATCAGACAGACATTCTACGGAGAAATACGATGCGAAGGTGGAAGAATGGAAGGTAGGATATTTCTGTATTCACCGCAGAATTAGTTGAGTGATTTCAATTAAAAAGCTTCTGTTTAAACATGAACACCGCAACTTTGTACTTGTCCATGCATAGCAATCTTCTGTCCTCTCACTTTTTAACCGCCCTACTTCTCTGATCTGTTTTTATGTCATGATGCAGAATAAGGTCGAAGAGGCTGAGGGGAAATACAGACAGATCGAGGAAAGGTTGGAGGGAATCACACAACAAGTCCAGGAGCTCCAGCCCGAATCTGCTCAGCTCAAGTCTGAGGCCCGGGAAAAAAATGCCGTGCTCAACTCTAGGGAGGTAAGAGTTCAGACAAAAGACTGTACTGACAATTGGTACATTCACTTTCATACCAGTACTGGAAGTGATTTAAAGTGGTTAAACAGTGCTGAAATATATATCCATAGCAGCAATGGTCATTCCCCGGCAAATAAGGTAGTTGTGAACAAGAAAGTAGGGGAACGGTTTATCGTTAAAGTACTATGGCAAAGCCCGACATTTTAATCAACAGCTCACAATTCCAGTTACTGACATGTTTCATTTGTGTAATGTGGTCCAGATGGACTCAACTTAAAACATTGTGAAGATGTCTCCCACCATCAAAAGTTGAGTATTATCATCGTGACTTGTAAACTGACCAGTGTTTCTACTTCTGGATTCTGTGATTGTGCTAGGTCACTGTTCACAGATGCAGGGCTCACTTAAGGGACCTGGAAAAGGACAAAGTTCAGCTGTCCTCAAGAATAAAGGATCTCAAGCTGAGGTACGACCTCATCTTGTAAAAGGATCTTCTGTGCTGCGTTCAAGTCAAAACATGGGTTTTTATTTGCTCCTTAAAATATCATGGCCATCTTTTTTTCCTCCTTCTTATCCCTCCAGCATTACTCAGACATCAGGAGCAGAGAGCCAGGCCAGAACGGAGCGTGTGGAGCAGCTTCAGGCCGAGCTGGAAAACATGAGCCACCAGACCTCCACTCTCGAACAGCAGATCGACCAGTATCGGCAGGCATGCAGCCGCGCCACAGAGGAGCAAGGGAAAATGAAGTAGGGGAACAAACACTACATGATGTCAGTACAGTTGTGTTGGTTCCAGTGGTAGCTAAATAAGCCCCTGGCACTGTGTCTGTCAGTTTATTTTAAAGCTGGAGTAAATATATATACATTTTGGAATAGGATATATTTTGCAAATCATACTATTATGTGAATCCATCCATTAGCCCTTCGGTTCTGTCAATGCTTCTGATAAATAATGATAATAAAAATGTTAGCTCCCTCTGGCCCTGGAGTAACATTTGTGAAGTGGTAACAGCCTAACATAATGGTCTCCTTTTGTCTCCAGGAGAGAGCAAGATGTGTTTCAGAGGTCCATTGACGCCAACAGAAGGAACCTGCAGAACATGGAGAGCAGTCGCTCCAATCGCCTGCGGCGTTTTGGAGAGCACATGCCCGCACTCTTGACCGCCATCGATGAGGCTGGCAGAAATGGACAGCTCAGGCAAAAACCCAGAGGACCTCTGGGTAAGACTTTGGTCCCAGTTGTTAATGGGCATAAATGTTCCAGGACTGTTTCATTTCTCAGTCATATACTGTGAAGTTGAGCGGCCCGAGCAAGTAAGGAGGCAAAGAGTTCAAATATAACCCGGTGTGGGCATTTATTCCTCTTTTATTATGGATACACAGCCTCAATATGACTGTCTCCCCTGAACACAGTCACCAGCAACAAGGACCTCACATCCCCCACAAACAGGAAACAGAGGGTGTTTCTCAATCGCGAGTACGCTTGCTTGGTAGCACATGTCTGCCGAGCATCTTGCTTCAGAAGCGAGGCAAGAATACTTCCTGACATTTGGAAAACAAAGAGTGGAACAGGCTAGCAAGTGTGCAGGTGTGCGTCATATGAGAGGCCCCGCCTTACATCTTCCGCCACAGATTTGGGGAAATTGGTCCGTGCGCAAAGCATTGTGGGGATTTTAAGACCGCGGAGTCTACTCGTGTGCAGCCTCGATATTTCTCCAAACGGAGTACGCCGGGCTCGGTAGATTTCCAAGTATGCTGGAGATTGGAACAGTACTTCGGCGGCACTCGATGACGTAGTATGCTTGAAATAGTGGCTCTGAAGCAGCTTTACTCGCGATTGAGAAACACCCAGAGCCTAAATACCCACAGACTAATCAATCAACAAGACACAGGTGAGGGGGGAGGAGACAACACAACACAGGGCACCAGGTGCACACAATCAGCAGCAACAGACATGGGGGAAGGGGAACACTTTTCAGAATAAAACCAGCAAACAGAGACAGACAAACTAAACCACAGACAGATCGCAACACTTTCCAGGGCACGGAACAAATCAATACACTTCGCCAATAAGAACGCTATATAATACGTAACGGAGGCCGAGATCTATGGCATCATAGATCTATGGCATCATAGATCTATGGTTACATATACCCACCAGGTGGACCATTCTGACTTTGCTTCTCTTTTCAAATGTCCTTCTCCAGGTCACCTTATCCGCCTGAAAGACCCGGATTTGGCTCTGGCTGTGGAAGTGTGTCTGAAAGGCCAGCTGCAGGCCTTCACATGTGATAACCACGACGACGAGAAGGTGCTGCAAGGCCTCATGTCCAGAGTTTGCCCAAATGCCCGTAGACCTGCCATCATCACCAGCCATTTCCTCCCACGTGTCCATGACACAAGATCAAGGTGAGGTTATGTACAAAAACATACATTAAACGCCAAGAAAACAATACAATGAGGATCCTCCTACCCAGAGAATAGAGTGTTAGTCAGCTTGAAGTAAAGGTAGTCACAATGTTCTCCTGTAATACACATATTCCTAACAAACACAACAGGTCTACACCAGAGCGACAGACAGGAAGGCAGTGCACTGTATCTAGCAATGTTTGCGGAAATAGAATGACATTATTAAACGCAAAGAGAAACTGATTGGATGTGTGTTAATTAACATGAAGTATCACTTTTAATCAACAGTGGTTTGTTTTGTCTTTGTGTCAGGGCCGTGAATCACCCCGAGTACCCGTCCGTGCTTCACTCTCTAGAAATTGAGGACCCAGTCGTTGCCAACTGTCTGATTGATCAACGGGGCATAGAGAGCATCCTGCTCATTAAGGTGACCAAATTCCCAGTGGAACCATTAGAAAGTCCCAATAACCTAAGATTCTTCAGTATTTAGCCATGTACTTGATGCTGATATGAACGATCTACAAAGAACGTTTTGATAATGTTTCTTTATGATGTTATTTTAAGCTATTTAAGACGTGTGTGCTTAGTAGTTGATCCTAGATCATTACCCCTATAACCCGAGTACATATGCAGCATTTCTGGCTGATATTGTAAGACACCTAATGAACAACATTTTATTGTTCAGTATACATGGTAAGCAGTGCATGACATTAAGGATTTTGGGAGATGGCCCTGTGGGCCATCTAAGCTAATTTACAGATGGCCCTGAGCCCAATAGAGATTGCCCTGAAAAATGCGAAAATGTGGTTGCATTCGATTCATTGTCCGGGTAGTATTCATTGTATAGAAATCGTATTGACCGGGCCAGCCCGAACATCGCGAAGTTGGTCGAACGAATGCCTCCTCATCCGGAAGCTGACCGAGCAGACCCGAGCAGCAGTCGAGAGGAGCCGAGCGCATCCGCGAAGCACACAAAATGGCGACGTCCATGAAGAAAGACTGGTTTACCGACTTTTGGCAACTTTTTCATCGACCTGCTGGTTGCCCGATCGGGCAACCAGCAGGTGAGGCTTCATTGCCCGAGCTAAATACTAGATTGCCTCGGGCAGTCGTTAATGTCGAGCCCTGGTAAGTTGACATGAGTTTTGTTTTTAATTGTGTGTGTGTGTGTGTGTGGTTGTGTAGAATCAAACAGACGCTCGGCGAGTGATGCAGGGCGGAGCCCCTCCTCGGAACTGTTCCCAGGCCTTTTCAAAGGACGGAGATCAGGTCTTCAATAACCGCAGTTACTCTGCTGAGCAGACCAGAGCCAACTACCTCTCTGGAGATGTAGAGGAGGAGATCAGGTGTGTGTGTGTAGTGAGACAGAATGTACCTGATGAGTCCAGCTGTAGATATATTTGGTCCCATGGGGCTTGTTGTATTTAGAAAGCCAGAGTAGATGATGGATTTCTTTATCTACAACTATTGTGATATACACACTGTGAGTAGTTGTGTTTAACTTCTGCCTTAACACCTTCTTTGTCTCTTGGATCCTCTCTTCTCTCTCAGGCACTTGCAGAAGGAGTTGGAGAACCAGAAAGCTCAGGCAACACGTTTCCAGCAGCAGATGAGGAAGTTGGATGACGACGTCAAACAGAACGATGGGCTGCTGAGAAGGGCTCAAGTGGAGGAGAGGACTATCAAAGTAAGTATTTGTGCGTGTGTATATAAATAATAAAAACACTTCTAAATCAAATCAGTAGCATTCCCAATGTTTGAATGAATCTCTGTATTTTCTTCAGAACAAGGCTGCAAAGATCCAGCTGGAGCTGTCGGAGCTACAGAATGTGGAAGAGCCTCAGTCAGAGGACCTCAATCCCCTGGTTTGTACAGACACAATGCAGTACAATAATCCGATTAGCTTACGTCGTACTCCATCTCAGTTGATAAACAAAGCAAAGACCATATGGAATTATGACTGAGAATGGGTATTCAAGTCATAATTCGGTCATCACTTTTGGCACACTTTCACAGGAAGAAGAGCTTCAAGAGATCGTATCTAAGATCTCGTCAAAGCGTGCAGAGTACGACGAGGCACAGGCTCAGATGGCTGATTGCAAGGCGGCCTATGAGAAGGCAGAGCAGGAGTACAAGCAGCACAAAGAGCAGATCTTCACGGCCGCAGAGGATGCCGAGCATGTCAAGGTAATACTTAAGACCAAGATCGGGTGACAAAGATAAACAAGTGATCGGAATCCTTCAACCTTAACTTGTGGAATGCCCAAATCATGTCAAACTTGTGAAACGTGTGTATTAAGTCAAAAGTGTCCTTGTATTATTACTCAATTCAAATGAGGTTTTATCGTAACACCATCCTTGTGTACTGGGTGAATCTCATGCGTTCTTCTTTCTGTGCTCTTCCCTTGGTCCCTTTTACAGGAGGAGCTGAGTAAGACCGATCAGGACGTGGGCAAGTGCAAGCATCACAAGAAACACTACGACGAGAAACGCACTGTACATCTCCGCAGCATACAGGCGCTCGAAGGCAACCTAGAGAGCAAGGAGCAGGAACTACAGGTACACTAGACTGAGACACAAAGAGCAACTTGAGACAGAGGCAGACATTTAAATACGATTTTTAACAAAATGTAATGGTTTTTTTTGTCGGTTTTCAGTAGACATTATAGAGTGGGTCCAGGAATTAGATCAGATAAATATGTCTCCATCTTAAGCACACTTGGCTTATCAAAACTGTGGAAAGCATTTGCAATTCTCAGACAAAATCAAAATACTTTTTAATTTAAATTCTGACGGGTTCATCTGTTTTACACTTTGTTTTTTAATGCAATGTTGAATAGCTATGCATTTCTGAATCTTATAGATTTTGTTCCTTCTAGTATCTTCTGCATTGAATCTCAGAACAATATTTTGTTGTTCACCCTGTGATTTCAGACATCTGTGGCCAAAGCCACCAAAATCTCTGCGGAGCGAGTGGAGGTACGAAGGACAGCCAAGAGTCTGGACAACGAGATCAGCCGTCTCAAAGTGAAGATCAGCACCCAGCAGGAGCAGCAGGGGAACCGTGACGAGGTAGTGAGGTATGTGAAGAACACTCTGATCATTCAAATGCAATGATGTAGTGTCATGCCACTTTATTACTTTAACACGACTGGCTGTTGTCTTGTCTTGCATTAAATCAAATCAATTCAATCTCTGTTGATTTCTTCCGCTTGTCTTTCTCTCCAATCACTAGGCAGTATCATGAGGCTCTGCAGAACTACAAGAACATGGCACTGCAAATGAAAAACCTAAACGGCTTCATCAAATGTCTCGATAGTGTCATGAAACAGAGACTCCAGGTGTACTCTGAGCTCAGGAGGTCAGTTGGAAACAAATCGTGTCCAGGAAAAAGAATGTTACGCTTAACTTAAAAGCGTATACATTTATTTCATGTTTCTCTTCACCCTCACTGTTTCTTGGTTCCTAGATTTATTATCATGCTGCCATCTTTCCTTCTTTGTCCATTTGCTCAAGTTTTTCCTCTGCGTCCTCTAGGTTCCTCTCGGCCCGTTGTAAATATTACTTTAACAGCACACTGGCCCAGAGAGGCTACACTGGAAGTATGACCTTTAATCACAAGAGTGAAACCCTCTCCATCTCAGTAAGTTCATCACTCGGTTCACATTAGAGCAACTAAACAATATAGCAGCATGGCTAAAGTCTAAATGAGACCACATTGATCTTTTTATTTGATTGTCAAAAACATGGGACATTACTGCTACAGTTTTTAAACCATGTGATGTCAAATGGGGTGTCCAAAATACGGCCCGGGGGCCAAATGCGGCCCGCAGGCCATTTTGAATCGGCCCTCAGCCAATTCAAAAGTATAATGGAATATGGCCCACAAATGAAACTTGAGCGTGTCTTGTACTTCCTAAATATATCTGTAAACATATATTACACAGTAGTGTTCATGTGTTAATAAGCCCACTTTCAGTCAATTAAAGTTGAAAATATGATCTAAGTTGATAAAAAAAAAAAAAAAAAAAAACCCAATAACTTATTTACATAACAACCTTGAAATATACCCTTCCTATTTCCTCTTATGATCAGCAATCTGAGGCTCCTGTTTTAAGGAATGAGCTGCTAACAAAATAAATGAAACCCTATGGAAAGCTGTGATGTAGGCTGTTGTATCAAGCACGATCTTCTTACATTTGATTGATTTAGCTAACTTATCACTTCACTTATGAGGCAATAAACCTCACCTCTAGTGAGTGGCCCAGCCCTTCGAATTATTTTTCTGTATGTGGCCCTCGGTGAAAAAAAGTTTGGCTTAGGTCAAATGTTTTTGTTTGGCTTCTTTCCTCGGTAGGTGCAGCCAGGCCAGGGAAGCAGTGTGGAGTTGAGTGACATGCGCTCTCTGTCCGGAGGCGAGCGCTCCTTCTCCACCGTGTGCTTTGTGCTCTCCCTTTGGGCCATCACAGAGGCGCCTTTCCGCTGTCTTGACGAGTTTGATGTTTTCATGGTAATACGAAACCTATTTTGTTGATATTGCAAGTTTCTCTAGATAAGGTTGCACCGTGTCTAAATGGCATCTTAAAAAATAATAGCATGGAATGACTATTTTAGGAAGGAGTTTGGAGAAAGTTCCTATGCAAGGTCTTGGCATTACATGAAATGGTCTCTATAGCCTTATTTATCAAAAGATAAGAGTCTTGGTTTTCTTTAGGACATGGTGAACAGGAGGATCTCAATGGACATGATGCTAAAGGTGGCTTCCGGTCAGCGCTACAGACAGTTCATCTTCCTCACACCACAGAGCATGAGGTATTCACTGATTACATGTTTATATATTTGTATATCAAAGCAGTAGGACCACCCAAATGTGATTTATTGACTTGGTTACTGTTTATATATTCTTAATAAATGAGCTTTGATTGAGTAAATCCGTTCAGGAGTAAAGGTCATGTGATTTCAGTATGCTGCCTAGTTTCTCTGGGAAAGAGCACCAGACACTTTATCTCCAAGTCACGGTCACATTGTCATGTTTGTTTTTTTTGTTTCAGCTCTCTTCCACAGAGCAAAAATATCCGCATCCTCCGTCTCAAAGACCCAGATCGTGGCATAAATGAACAAAGCAGTCAAGACGACGAGTAGTAGTTCTGTATACCTAGCAATGTTAAATGTTTTGTAACACTGAACCGGTTACATTATGTTGTAAGTTCTGTTGTATTGAGGGGGAAGGATGGGAAGTTTGTTTATACCTTGCCAAAATATTTGTTATTATAACTGGCACATCTCTAAGCTAATGAGTAGTAGTTCTGTATACTAAGCAATGTTAAATGTTTTGTAACACTGAACCGGGTATATAATGTTTTAAGTTCTGTTGTATAGAGGGGGAAGGATGGGACATTTTGTTATAACTGGCACATTTCTAAGCTAATGTTGTGTTATCTAAATGAAAGCAAACAAGTTAGGAAAAATACAGTGTTGGTGTTTTTTATGCATATGTCAGGACCATTTCTGTACTTGTCTCGCTAAGTAGAAGTCATAATTCAAGTTCATCTCACAGTACACACATAATCCTGCTGTCCTCTTCAGCCCATTCTCTGGATAAAAGTCAGTGTGATTTGAATCTGCTTTAAAACATGAAACGCTTTTGGGGTCAGTCTTTTGAGGAGGAATGCTTTGCACCTTTAAGAGCTCTGTGCCAAATCCTCCACACAAGGCGGTCCATTGGAATGCACTTCCACTCATGCACATAACATCTGCTGACAACATATCTGACCTCCTGAGGCAAGTGGTACTTTTTATGACATCCCTGAGCACTGCGATAAGCGGACAACATGAAGGCCATATCTGTTCCATTGAGGTTGTTTGATAGAAATTCAGCCTCAGGAGACACTCTCAATGTTCAAGCAGCAAAATATCAGCGACATATGGATCACCAGGAGAGCCCGGATCACTCTGGACACAACGACAGCCGAACAGTGGGCGACAACAGACAAAATGAGAAGAGCCATCGAGGAGTTCATTTTGCATTTCTGCCAGAGACGTACGAGCTGCTGGTAGATGAGGAGCAAGACGAGGCAAAAGAAGAGAAGAAGAAAAGGAAGAAAGAAAAGTACAAAAAAGTCAGGAAGGTTGGTGTTCTGTTAATGTACTGAAAACTGTTGGTACTAAAGGCAAATTACACATTTAAGTTGACTGTGTTCCGGATATCTGATCTTCTCATGAAGATGAACTGCAACCGCCTGCTGATGGGTGTGTGTGTCTTGTTCTGCTTTGTTGGAAAGATTTGGCAAAGCGTAATGAAAATCTTGATCCGATAGAAAGTTGCAGTTAACCTATTTTTTATCTTTTGTCTGATTATTGCGATACTTTAAAAATAAATCTAGTACCTCTAAATTGTGGATTTGTTAAAACTACAACATGTTTATCCAAGGCAAATGTGAACACTATTGGGCAAAATCAGCCTCAATCCAAATGATTGAACAGATTAATTGGAATTAAAAAAATATATATGTTTTTTGTTTAAATAAACAAAATATAATATATGTATAAAAGATCAAAAATCTTTAACTAGAGGGTACTGTCACATTGACACTACAATACAAAAGTACAATATACTTTAAGTTCAAGTACTATGTAACATGTTGTCTATGTTTAGGGAACATTAAGTAATACAATGCATGTCTTATTTGAAGATTGATCTGATCTACAGTAACTGAATATTCATCTGAATTTAAGTCAAGATAGTAACTGCTTTTACACTAAAATCACATTTAATATACAGGTTACAGTTTGGATTGCTTTATGTGTACCAGTTTTGATAATAAGTTCAGCCAAGGAGGAAGGAAGTACAATTATTTGTACTTTAGTTTACTAAAACAGCTGACTTCCTGTATCCGGTCGGCCTTTTCCTGATCAGAGCTCAGGAGACAATAGTGTTCACAGGGCTTTTTGTTTACATTTCAGGGTTAAATACAGACTGCAGCTCTCCTCATGTCGCTATTGTTCTGACCACACCACATGTGTTCTCCAGCTTCTGACTGATTACAGGTCTTTTTATTCCCAAATTCTGTCAAAACCACTGATAGGGCTTTGTAACACAAAGTATCATTACAAATAAGTATATTTGTCATTGTATGACAAGTGTTTGGAAATTAAGTATGAGTCCTATTTTAATACAAAAGACGGAATAATAATCTAAACAATTACGTCATTGAAATAATTCTGACATGGTTGTGTAGTTTTATTTATCTTTGAACCCTCATTTGAATGAAGGCACAGGTTACTTTAAATCTACAGAATAATGATTAATCGTTGGCTGTATGTTTGTCTTTCAGAATGTTGGCAAGGCTCTGCGCTCCACCTGGAAGTGTCTAATGCTCGGTCTGTACAATTTTGCCCTGGGCTACTCTACTCCGATCACAGTGGCTGCTACTTTTGTCCCTGATTTCCACCACGGCAGGAACAAGCCCTGAGCTAGTGATACCTCCTCCTTTTTCTAGCTGTACATACCAGTGAACCAACGGACACAAGACTTTTCATATGTGTATAATATTTGTGTATGAGAATGTATTTTGTTACTAAACATTTTAATTACAATAAGCTTGTTTGCTGTAGGAACTGAAAAAAACACTTTTGTAAGACAGACCTTTTTTTTACCACATTGGAAAAAAACAGGTGTTTTAATAAGACTCAGTGCACTAATCAACTGTCATGTATTTCTTTATTTACACCTGTACATGTGTGACATGTTGGTGTTAACAATCCTAATGTCCTACTGTTGGTCATAATATGGCACACTAAGCTTTGCAAAATGTGCACATGATAGTGTATTTAGTTAAATTGTCAGAAACAATTGCTCTGTGTATAGATATAATGCTTTATGTAGTGCCTAAGTTACATATTTCTCATGCATGTATTGACTGCCTTTTTCAACTTTTTTTTAATTTGATATCAAGCATCAAGCTGGTGTTGGCAGCTGTGCAGAGGGATAATGTGGGAGATACCCTTACAGGAATGTGATCATCACTTTCTGAAAAGACATGTTAAGTTGATCAGAATGTATTTGTGAGACTATTGAAGGTAGTCATTGTCATCTGAACATTTCAGAGTAACTGTATGTGTGCGAGTCTGATTAAGGTTTTGCAAGTCTTGATATTTGTAAGTTGAAGTTTGATAAAATGTTAATAAACTGTAAGACAAACTTAATTATTTGTGGTTGACAAGGAAGTGTGAACAAGCAATAAAGCCTCAATACATCACATTTGAAGTAAGGAACTACATATTTTGAGAACCTCACCAAATATGAAATGATAAAAGCTAATGTACAGAAAACAGTTTAGTGAATCAGAGGAAAGGGAGACTTCAGAAGGGAAGATATCCAACCCTAACAAATGGTGAAATTACTCATCTCAAATGAAGAAAACATTTGAGATGCTTACACAAACATGTGTTGAAGATTATAGTTCAGATAACATTTGTAGGGAGGGGCGATGATAAGGATGAGGATTATGATAAAACAAAATGAAGATATCACAGTAGGCTATGTCATTTACAAAGCAAGAACGTAATATTGCCTTTAGGAAAAAAAAGATGAAAAAAGATGTTAGGTGATCATAAATCATTTTAGTGAGACATCTAAAGACTTCTTACTTGAAGCCTATAATAAAGTATGAAAGAAGGGAAAGTTGGCTGTAGGAGGCTAGTACCTAGCATTCCCGGAAGCAAGGAAAATATTTCACTTTTTTTGAATTATTGACCAATTGTTTGGACCTTCCATATCTGTACATTAATGGGAAATTAATAAATTGTTAACTCTTATTGAAATAATATTATAGTTTTGTGTTCTTGTTTATCTTATATTTAATATGTTGTTATGATTGTAATCAAATACCAGCAGCTCCACCCCACTAGGTGGCGGTAATGTCTCGTTTTGGTTGTTCACCCAAGAAGAAGAAGAAATGCTCTCTCTTCCGTAGTCTTGGCTTGTTTACATGAGCCTCGTCTGAACAGGGTTTTTTGAGGATGACGGACCAAAAGGCAGATAATATCAGCTCTATCCCAATCGATGAGTTCAGCAAGTTAAGAATAACATCGATATGGACGTTTCTCATGTCTGTAAGTTACATTGTATTGTCTGACTCGAGATGCCAGTCAGTGCCAGCTAGCTACGAGTTAGCTATCCCGGCAAATTGATAGATCCCCTTTAATTAACAAACGATACCATTTTGGAGCATTTGTATGTGAGTTGAAGTGACAGCTGCCTAATGTTTGCTTTGTTTTACTGTGTGTAGGTGCAGTGGTCGGAGCCCTGGCTGATGGGGCTGATGGTGTTTCATGTTGTGTGTTTGTCTCTGACCGTGGTGACGTGCAGGTACTACAGAGCTCAGATATGTCACTTCCTGCTCATGGGTAAGTGAATCAGAACCATACAACAATTAGCCTTACTGTTGATAAGTAAAGTAAAAGTGCATAACAAATCCTACCTGTTCCCATACATCTAAATACGTTTATGGTGCAAGACTGACTTACTAAAATGTACTCATAGCTTAGTTTTAAACCATCTAACATTAACTACAATGCTACCTCTTGATACTGTTTCCTGGGAAAATTTTGCAAAATTCAACAATCATTCAAGGTGTGAACTTTCCACCGCAATGTAAGGGAAATAATGGGCATACAATTGAAACATGTCTGCGGCTGCTTTTACCATGTTATATGTAAATAAGCTAGCAAGTTAATAAGGAAAGGTACTTGTGCTGTCTGAAAACTTCGGGTTTAAAGTGTAAAACTAAATTTAATATACAAAATGCAATAAAGAAGTGACTCAAACTTCTTAAATTAATTACAATAACACATCAATTAGCATGCTCAATCAAGCTTAAGCCTACATGCTAGCAAGCAGAAACTAGCTAAATATGTTAATGAGGTTAATTTTGTAATCAAAACTTACATTCAGCATGTAAGGCATTCTTCCAAAAATGAGTTAATTTTTAAAAGATAAGATTTTTAAATGGTAATGGGTAAACATTTTCCAAACATCTGAACTGAACTGAACTGAACAGCAACCATACAATTACTAATATATCAGGGCTTACAGCTAACACTAACATACAGTAACAATCATACTGTATCATTCAAATATAGAGTTAGGACAACTCCTTATTGATGTGTGTGTTACCATCTAAGGCTAAATAAGATATTTTTGATTTCTCAAAACCAGATGACTATATCAGTTAATATTGTATAGCTAATTTAGATTTTTTTCAACAACAGCTTTTATTAGTCTGTGTGTTTTATTGTACTGTATGCTGACTGACTACCTGTCTTTTACAGTTGGCCTGGTGTATAGTGCTGAATATCTCAATGAGCTGGCAGCCATGAACTGGAGGTAAAGCCTTTTTTTTTGCAGTATTTTTGTTACTATTGGGTGAGAAATTATGTGTATTGAGGTCATGCTTTTTGGTTATTAAGGAATCTCATTATATGTTATTGTTCTTTCAGGTCCTTCTCTAGCTTCCAGTACTTTGATTCGAAGGGCATGTTCATATCTTTGGTCTACTCTATTCCTATTCTGCTGAATACAATCATCATCGTGGTAAGCTTCATTGTTTATCATTATATTTGACGCAGCATATACAGTTCTAAAATCCCCACTTGACCCCTGAATGTTTGTGTTGTGCATTGACAGATGGTGTGGGTGTACAGGACCTTTTCCACTATGACTGAGCTGAAGACCCTCCAGCTCAAGCGACAGGCCCGCAGACAGAAAAGAGAGAAGAACGACTGATCCATTTTCTTCTGTCCAAACATGGACTTCATTGCAAGGAATTAGGGATACTTTTCTCTGCCATGCTAATCCGGAACTTTGGAACAGAAAGGCAGATACTTTCTTGTGTCCGTAAAAAGGATTCTTCATTGGTAACGGTTTCTGGACTGGGTGTCTTTTTCTGGTAACGGCTGTTGAAAGATGCCGCTGAATGTACTTTACACTATGAGATATATGAGGACCAATAGACATTTACTGTTTTATATTTAATGTTGTTTTAAAGTGTGTTGACCCGCACAAAGAGAGATAAAAGATTTTTGAACAACTCTGATGTGACTGTTGATTTATTTTTCAGAGAAAAACGCTTTAGTTTAATTTAACCCCCAAGATATCCCCCTATCCTAAGAGAAAAATCAACTAAACTGCTATTAAAATTATGTATTTTAATATTATTTTTAAATGTCTCAAAATTAACATCAGTCCTGATCATAACTACCGAACATGAATTCATTTTCAAATTCTAACACAAACGTTCCATTGTTTTGTTTTTTTAATACTATATGCTACGTTTTTTCCTTTTTACAGTCTTGGATATGTCAATTATTAGCAAAAACGATTTTGAACATAGAAAGTGCAGTGTGTTTCAATAGGGACAATATCGTCCTTACGGGTCAATAATGTATGTCTGTATTTTGGCCTCAACGTTCAATTATAGACTCATAAAACCTGAAGTTGAACACCCAAAATCCATAAAAAAACATATCACACCCTTGCCAAAAATGCCAGCTACAGTATATGCATTAACACAACACAAATGAAACCTTTAAACATGATATAACTCAAATTAAAGGTGTAATCATGCCGTCATCCTCATTTGTGTGAAGTGGATGGTTAATAGTAATCTGTGACTGATCATTAACAATCCATTGACTTAGACTAGTAGAGCTCATATCAAAAACATTACACTGATATTGAGTTTTTACTCTTTATGTATATTTATATATATCTCCAAGCTCATCAACAAGACAAATACTTTTTACTTTCTTAACTAGTTTAACTGGCTTTATGTCCCAGACAGGTTTTAAACATTCTTGACAGCTTTTACACAGGGGGAGTTGGGAGGGGGGAAGTAAGGTCTTATGACCCGGCACAGTCCTCCACGTGAGAGGGGGGGGGGCTGTTTCATGATACTGGGCCAACCTCTTTCTGCAAAACAATGGACCTTTCTCACAGCAGAGTTCTCGTGTAAACAGCACAACAGTCAGTAAAGCACCGGTGTTAGTAATCACATTAACGATGGCTCTGTTTCATTGAAGCCATGACAGTGTGACAGCATCCAGGACACTAGCAGCCTGAAGCTGATCAGTTTTATTATTTACACCTGTGCGTTTCCTATGGTGGCATGTCATAGTTCCTGCTAGTAAAAAAGACTTTAGATCAACAAATGTCACTGCAGGAACATTAAAAGTCTCCATTGTCATTGGGAAGGCTTATCACACATGTTTTATTATCAAAAATCATTGATTTATAACATATTTTGAATATGTTTTCACTAATAGATCAGAGTGATTAGAAATATAGACAGACAAAGGCATTAAAGATATTTTATTTTGCGGCAATTTTAAAGTGTAATTTTATGTTGCCAAATCTAGACCTCTTGATTTAAATACATGTTATTGCACCACTAGAGGGCAGTATGGATTTAACGACCTAAACTTGTTTTGCCTCTGCAGAGAGCTGATAGGATATCTCTCTTTAAGCTAACAGTTGTTTTTATTTTATTCATATCACTCCTTTTTACTTTGCCAGATGCATCTCATACACAGTGTGTCATTAAATCATGGTTGCATTCAGCCGTCAGGATATATTAGATATGTAGATGATTAATTGAATTGCTGTCATCGTGGTGTTTATCTGAGAGTGAATGGGGAGGAAGAGAAAAGGGTGTGTTGTATTTGTCCAGGTGTGTGTGTGTGTGTGTGTGTGTGTGTTAGTGTTAGTCCTTAACATCTATCACGGTGTATATCACCATTCAAACATCTTTTAAAAGTTGAACAAACCCCACACAGCTTAGTAAAGACTGTGAAATGTTGACTTTATTTGATCTTTTCAGTAAAAACTAACGTTCATATTTCTCTTTTTGATTATAATACTGATGAACGTTCAAAACAAAGCACTTTGGCAACTTACCACATACGTTTTAAAATGCTTAATAAGCACCGTAACTTTCATGATATCATTTCTCGTTCATAATCGGTTGTTTCCGTGAACGGCCGACTGTTGTGTGACGGCAAATGCCGCGGCCGCAAGGCATTGTGGGGCAGCATTTTCTCCTCTCCTTTCGGTTAGGGAGGTCCAGTGGTTCCTAAGCTAAAGGAGGTTATAAAGGAAGTTTGAAACCTCCTTTCCTTTCATTTAGAGAATTCGAACGGCACTTAATTATCATGGCTGCCACTGAGGGACTTCCGGGTCATTTCACTCCGTTAGGAAGGTTCCCACTTTATTGATGCAACCAACTCAACTTCTCCTCACACTAGAATCATATCCAAATGAATAAAAGCACCCACTACTGTTTGTGAAATGAAAATGAAAGATTGGAGTGGACACTATCCTCCGATATGAGTTCAGGCCAAATCCACCAGTTCATGTATCTCAGATATGGCTGCTTTCCTCTGCTTTGACATGCAGAACATTGCACAACATCCAGTCAGCTGCAGTCCTTTGGGGGAAAACACTTGATCAAAGAAAGAAACACCTGTTAGAAAGATGGAGTTGAGGAAGGGATGACCAAAGTGTTCAGGCGGAAAGGTGGGGAACCGTTAACGTGACAAAGAAAAGATAAAACACTCTGAAGTGAATTTGAGAACAACACAAACTCGTTGAACCTGGAGACAGATGAGCTGCGAGATTGATAGAACAAGTAGATTAAGTGTGAGTGGGTACTTAGTTATCACGTTAGCCAAAAACAAGTCAATCCTAACTGATAAAGTTGCCAATAAGTGTAGTAGACTGAAGCTGGTTATTGCTGATGGAATGCTCCAACAGAGCTGTAAGAAACATTTGGAGATTGTTGCCCAGAAACTGACATGCTGATCATGGATGAATCATGTCAATACTTTGTGGCATGTGAGCTGAGGCTGAGCTTCCCACAGGTCTTATATCCAACAGATGTGGAACTGTGGGATGCAGAGTTATGCGTTTGCTGTATATTGTCTGATCTGTACAAACGTGCGAATATTCATGTAATCAATTATGAGAGCAAGTGGTTGACAGAAACTATGGACGTTTACTCATGATGTGTCCTCATGTACTTTTTTAGATACATTCTACTTTTTTTTTACTTTACTGTATTTATTTGACAACTCTAGTTAATTCATGAATACATTATGTTTAATGTACCATTATAAGTTAAGATCAACTTTACTACCTAGCAATATACAGTTAAAAAACAACTACAACATTTAAGTGATGTACTAAATAGTGCATGAATTGCCGATAACATAATATTTGTTGTTCTTGAATGGGTTGTTTCATAGAATTAGTACTTGACTTTTGGTCCTTTAAGTATATTTTACTTAAGTACATTTTAAGTTAGAACTTCTGCACTGTGGTATTATTACGTTTACTGAAGTCCCCCTCGGATAATAGCACAATCCAATGGAGTTAAAAAAAAAACTTTAAAACTATTCTACCCCATACTATATCACCTTGTTATTATGTAGTGTATTTTTGAATTTGAAAAAAGGTCAATTTGTATTCCAAATGTTGTTGGAGCTCTCTTACCATGCATTGCATCACATCCAAATCCCCCTAATCCAGCCTGAGATATTTGGTATCTTTGGTAACTGTGGTATCAAAACTAGAAATTACAACAATATTCATGTCATTTGACATCCACATTTATGTAAAATTTGAAAGAAAAACATTTCAACTATTCACCTGTAAGCCACCCTCACAACTCAAACATTTCCGGCATGGATCCACAGACCCACCTCCTGACAGTGTGTCTCTGTCAGGGTCCATTTTAAAGCCTCAAGTAGATTCTTTATTGCATATACAAGAGTGTGAGCAGGCATACGTTGTATTGGCTAGAAACAGCCATGGGTGCTTTGAGTTTATATCTCAAGCACAGAAAGGAAATGAGTTCAAATTATGTTTTTGCCGCCTGTCACAATGTTCTCTCTCACTGCTTCTATACAGTTTATGTTGGCCGCTGCTGTGGTTCTCAACATCTGTGGAGTATAATTTACTGGTAAATATGTTTGGCCAGGCCTTTGTTTGTTTGTGTGTGTGTGTGTGTGTGTGTGTGTGTGTGTGTGTGTGTGTGTGTGTGTGTGTGTGTGTGTGTGTGTGTGTGTGTGTGTGTGTGTGTGTGTGTGTGTGTGTGTGTGTGTGTGTGTGTGTGTGTATTACAACATTATCCTGATAAGAACCCTTTTAACAACTTTCCACAAATCTCGATACATTTGTAAAAAATACATTCCTGCACGGCAGCATCTTGAATATTCAAACCAATTTTCTCTTCCATATCATATTTACATATATATTATATAGTTATCATAAAATGCACTCTTCTCATAGATTTCTTTACTTGAAATTCAAGCTGAATATATAAAAGTTGAAAATAAAGTACGATGAATATATTTAAAAGGGGGTGAGTTTATTCTAAGTTAGTCCATCAACATATTTAATTAGTAAATTATTGATATTTTAATAATAACAAAGTGAAAGGGGTTGCTTGAGTGATGAACCTACAGAGAATAATCATCTGAATCTGAAGCTACCCTCTGAAGCTTCATATTGAGTTTCAGCCTCTTCTTTAGTGGTCCAGTCCAAAACATTATTATTTTGGTTCACTTTCACTGCTCTTCCAACTTTGTTTCCAGCTGTAGCAGGCAGCTGTTTCAAGTGAAAAATAAAACCCCTGCACACAACCATCCCAGCACCAAACAACACACACATGAATTAAGCATCTAGTTGCTGAACAGAGTGGAGCATCTGGCAGCTACAGAACAAAACATTTCCCTCAGCAGTTGGTAGAGAACAAAAACAGAGCTAGACTTGGACTTCAATTTGTCCACATTTGTCCAAGGAATACTTATGTTGCTATTTAATGGCTGGATCCATAAATAAGCAACAGTCCACTGTGATACTAGGAACGTACCCATTAGACATAGAAGTGAACATCTGTATGAGAATCAGAATACCTTTATTAGTCCCACAGAGGGGAAATGTACATTGTTACAGCAGAAAAGAGCCAAAGACAGCTATGTAATAATGCCCAAAGTTGCATGAAAACAAATCAAGCGTAGATTGCTAAGTGTCAAACGCTCATATATCAGCATGCATTAACTATCAATCCACGTTTACAACACTACTTTGTAATAGATCCTTAACACTTTACACAAATTAATAAACCTCAAATATCCTTGTTCTTTCAACAAAATTAAAGTGTGTTTAAAGAAGTGTTTATATAGTACTTATAAACACTTAATGGGGGTGTCGAGGTTGAAATTAAGTAAAATGTTCCCCTGTAGATTTACAAGTTGAAGGCAGCATACTTTAGCTCCACGGTGGTTTCACTGCAGCTTGACTCACGGTGACTGGGGTGCTTTGTAATACAATAAACGCCAAAGAGAGGGAGGGAGAAAAGAAAACGAGTAAGTGATACAGATTGATGGATGACTCACTCGGTGTGTGCTTGTGAATGAGTCACTGTGATATCCATGATTATATAGATGTATTTTATTAGAAATATTCTGCATACTGGTGATGTGTAAAGCCTGGTCTGATGAGGATTACATATAATCCTTTCATTCCATGATAGATTTCTTCAAAATGTACTATCATGTCCGACCCTCTCACTCCCACACACACATCCTCTCACCTCTGATCTTAATTTAATATACATTATTTTAAAGTATTTATGAAATACAATGTGTGTGCAGGACTAAAAGCATCAAAGAGTAAACTCAGTGGCTCACTCAGTGAGTCATCGATGAACCTGTATCGATGTCTGATGATGATCACCTTCTTTCAACATCCTTTACTTTAGAAGTAGCTCCTAAATGTTTAAAACATTTTAATTCCAACATGACAACAAGGAACTTAACAAATTGAAAAAGCTGTACCAGTCAATAACTTGGTAATGTTGTTGGGAACTTACATGAGTGCTGAGAATCAAGTGCTTTATGAAGCATGTCAAAGCAAGTTCAAATGTAATAAACAAAGGAAATAAATCATGTGAGTTTGCACCTAAGTAATTAGATTTAAGAAGTGCATGCAAAATAATTTGTAAGCAGATGGGTCTATTGGAAAGAACTTTTATGTACTACGGTTCATTCTTTTCTGGGAAAGCCAGATGTAGAAAAAAAAGTAAACTACAATCAATAAAAGTAGATTTATGTTTCAGGTGAGATCATTATCAAAATCATGGTCCTCGACGTACTCACTATTTCCTGTTAATGAACATTCTGGCATTCTCACAGCGACTGGTCTCTCTCTGTTACAGATAGTCTGTGCCAGCGCCGGTCGGTGCCATTGTGCTGCAGGTCCATGGGACATCCATAAACAACCTTCTACCTTTGTCCACTTCGAACATAAAACAACGTTCATCTCCTCAATGCGGGTTACAACAGCCAATAAGAGCCGTTAGATAGAGCCAGGTGAATAAAATCTGCAAATGCGTTTTGGTTTATTTAAGCCAGATGTGTTATAGAAATCATTTTAAGGTTCCCAAGAAAGTTAACTTAATAGTCAAGATAATAATTTCACCTAGAAATACCCTGCAAACACCAATGTAATCTGGTAATAATAATAACTAATGGGAAAATAGCTTGATTTTCTTTAATGAAAAGCTCATTTGATAAAAAGTAAACGAAACAAACATCATTAAACTTAATTCAATGAAGTTAAATGTTATGCCTGAAGACGTGTTTGTCAACAGGATTTAGGGAAAACTACTGAGCCACTTCTTGGTGTATGGAACTTGGTACAAGGGTGTAACATCTACATTTGGGGGTGTGGGGGTGGGAGCATTACTCACTTTTACGAATGGAAACTGCCTTTGCGTTTGAAGTCAGTGCTCTTCGCTCGCCTACCTAGTCATTTCTTGTTTTTCATCTTGTCTTTCCATTTTTACACCAAATTAAATCAACCAGACTTCCCATGGATCAAGCCAAATCATTGATTTAATGGTGTCTCTAGACAAAAGGGTTTGGTCCCAAAGAAAAGAACCAGAACTCCAAACCAAAACCACCACTCGCCTAAAAACAGGCTCTTACAGATAGGTGCTGAGGAGGGAAATATGACTGAGCCAAAAAAAAAACAAGGGTGTTGAGTTGATGTGGATGAAGTGATAGAGAACTGGAGGAAAGGGGTTATTTTTCAAATATCTTTTCATAATCGTAAGAATTTAAGATGTGAATGTTTAGATATTAATAAGTTCATAGAGCAAGGCACTGGGTTCAACAGCACTTTATCAAAACAGGCAGATTGGCGTTTAGTTGAATATCTTCCCAATGAGATTCTGCCAAGTGTGTGACACTCCCAACATTATGTCATAAATCAAAGGGTGGACACATACAAACACCCTTATATAAACATGTACAAATATCTGAGGTCATTAACTGCAGTGAATTTATCAAAGGAAAATTAAAGGCAGTCTTCACATGCAATCCTGTCCGGCCTAAAGTAGAATAAAAGCATGAGTGCATAAAAATGGAGCCATGGATGGAGGGTCTGCTGAATGAAATACGCTTATTAATGTCCATCCTCACACATATCCGTCTGTCTGGACAGCGTGTACACTCGAGGGACAGTGTCTCCATTGTCACTTACGCCAATTTGGAGCTCCGATCTGTAACGCATGAATCATAGCCCATTACTGGGATGAATTTTAGGACTTTGTCACTTGGAGTGAGATGCCTCATTTTCTCTGTGCAGGAAACACAGGTTGAATCCATCACTTTACAAACCTCCCCAGTTCACCTTTCCTCCGAACCTTTGTTGATAGATCAGTGTTTTCATATCATGTATGAAAAACTAGATTCTTCCTGCATATACATGCTTTTGATTTAATGACCATCTCACTTCCTGTTCATGCTATGACTCATCGTCCCTTATGCAGAGAGAGGAGCTGAGTGGGGTCATCCCAGCATACTGCAACGCTTTACTGCAGAATGTCACGATGAGGCCCAATGGGATAGGACAGTAGCACTGTGGGTTGCTATGAATGAAACCCTTAGGTGGTGTTTGTTGTCTTGACTGTAGAGAGATACATACAGTAGCCCCCATTGCGTCTTTGCATACATTTTAAATAGCCATGCTGATAAATGCTAACTGACAGGTCTGTTATGTTATTATTGTTTACATGTTGATCTGTTTCCCCGGTAAGCCTTGTGTTGGACATTTTGAAATACGCCTAATAAAATAGGAAAAATAATAAGAATAAAAACATGAATGACGACATGTTCTTTTACTGAAAACTGATTTTTTTATTGTCTGATGAAATACACTGTCTGTTGTTTGTTTCTTTTATCTGATTTGTTTTAATTGGGTTTGTTTTCAATTATTGTTCTCCCCCTCCAGTGTCCTGTTTTATTATAGTCTGTTGTTTGATCATCAATAGGACATGTTTAATGCTGCTCTCTTGACCAGGACTCCCTTGTAAAAGAGATTTAAAACTCGATGGGAAGATTCTTGGTGAAATAAAGGTACAAATAAACAATTAAAAAAATTGTGCAAAAACACTTTATCCAGGTTTCTGTATATTATTTGTTGGTATACACCAGAGTTCCCGTTAGCCGGTAATTACCGGACAATGACCGGTAAAATATGCTGAAGTCCGGCAAATCTAAATCTCTCCGGTCAAAATGTCCGGTCAAAATAATTTTCCCTTAGCGCAATACCGCATCAGTTGCGCCACTTATGTGACAGACAAGAATAGTATGTGACAGACAAAAGAGTATGTGACAGACAAAAATTGTCAATTCTAATGTCTAACACTTAATGTGGAGAAAGAGATGTCCTGTATGGGTTGATTGTGCGTTGATCTGTTGGTAATGCCTCGGGGTTCCGGTGGGCATGTAAACAAATGCATAATGCTGCGCTATACTTTGTGGCCTCATCCGGTTGCATAGCGACGCTTATTGTTTAGGTGTCTTTTAACAAGCAGGTAGTCATATCATTAGCTAGAACTAGCTAGATCTGATCGATATGGACATAAATGCGAGTAAAGTCTAATCTGACAGGAGAGAGAGATCGGCTGCTGCTGACGAGTCGACACGCAGCTCTGCATGATCCCCTGCAGCGGCGAGCAGAGCAAAACACACTTCAGGTTAGAAAATCACACGTAGCTATTTTAATTACCTCTCAAACTACCTAAACTAGTTATAGATATGTTTAGTTTTACTGTCGGGTCACTCATTACTGGATCCGCGAGCTGCATGATACTGACGGGCTGTCAGGAGAAGGAGAGAGCGCTCCGTTTATTATTCCCGCGTTTTTGTAAATTACTGTACACTTTTGAATAATGTAGTTAATCTACTATAATTAGTTTGTTTAATGTCGAATCATATCAATTTGTTTTAAAGCTCAATAAATAACAAAGAAGACCTTTAACCGGCACTTATCTAATTTTGTCCGGAAGATTTCAACTTTAACGGACATGTTGACCGGCAAAAAAATATTCTAACGGGAACTCTGGTATACACAATATGTTAATGTTAGGAACTAATCACGCAACTGCACACAGATGTTAGGAAAACTGCATACTTTTAACATCACAGAGGAAATTGTACATCATTACCTTTTTCATATTCCAAGTAAAGTCATACTGTAGGCCCTATGCCAAATAAGATACTTTACTGGGAAAAGATCACTATAGCTAAGTGTTGGCATCTTCAACTGTTTACCCTGAGAGATTTATCTTTTTAATCTGCCAACGGAAAGCAACTTGGATAAAATTACAATTCTTCATTAAAAAACTTTTTATAGTTTCAACATTTTGGAAAATTCACTCAACTCTTTGTTGTCAAGAATTAGCAGAAGATTTTGATACTACTATCATGTCTGAAACATGAAGCTGTTGTCTGCAGCCAGTTAGCTTAGCACAAACCTGCCGTCTTTATGCCAAGCATCTCCTCGCATAGCTTCACATTGAATGGAAATATCATTTTACAAAGTAAACATATTTCCCCAAGCCTTCAAAAGTGATGTTTCACACTTTTCTCCTCAGCTGATTGAGGGACGTACACATACTACGTTACATGTACCTGATTTGGTTTGGTTTACTATTGTATTCTGAATATGTTTAGCTTTACAAGCCTGCCTACATTTACACTTGCAAGACAGCATTTATTAAATAAGATGTTGTGGTTTTAGAGTGATATTTTAAGTGGTGGTGTTGATTTAAGAGGAATGAATGAAGATGTGCTGAGAAAAGCCAATGTTTGACAGGGACATGGTGTGTGTGTGTGTGTGTGTGTGTGTGTGTGTGTGTGTGTGTGTGTGTGTGTGTGTGTGTGTGTGTGTGTGTGTGTGTGTGTGTGTGTGTGTGTGTGTGTGTGTGTGTGTGTGTGTGTGTGTGTGTGTGTGTGTGTGTGGCAACAACCAAATGTTGCTCCCCATTGTTCAAATATCATTAAATCACAATTATCCATGAAACAGGCCAAAGAACACACACGCTCTCACTAATGCATTCAACTCTTTGAGAGATGGAAAAAATGACTTTCTGTGACTGATTGCGCTGGGAAGGATAACATCTGGCTGAAGATGTAACACGGAGAAAGAGAGGGTGGTGTCGATGGTGGAGCCGGGTCAGAATGTGTCTCGTTTTCTATTAAAATGTCAAATTCGCTTTTTTTTCTTTGCCTGTAATGTTGAGAAATGTCTCCTACAGTATATCTGACTAGACAAATGAATAATCATCTTCATCTCCATGGCCGTGTCAGGGCGCTCCCACCAGCAAATTCTCACATCCCTCTCAACCCCTACGATTTGATCCATGTTCTCCTCAGGTGACATTTACAGAGGAACTCTAAATCAAAATGTGTCATGTCAAGTATATGTTAATCAAATACTTTGTGGTTCTTCCTTTTCCCCACATAGACTTTAAAATATTGCCTCTAATATTGTGCAAAAATCCATTTGTGAATGTGAAACAGATGCAGAGGTGATGCATCAAAGTTGGCAGTCTGCTGTGGTTCATTACTCACAGATATCTCCGTGTTCTGATGTTTCAAAATCCCAAATCCGAAAAATACTTGCAAAAGCACTTAAAGTTAAATTATTACATTTGTCAGGTTAGCGAGATTAGCGCCCTATCAATTCTGTTCTGTGGACTTTATCATGGTTTAAAAGACTCAAAGAAAACTTGCCAAAGATGTCACAAGCAGTAAAACTGTACTGTGAACCGAGATACTCCCATCTGCCATTCCTTATTTCACCTTCCCATCCTCCCAAGTATAGTTTTTGTGTTTTTAGAACCTCATAGGACCTCAAATACTTGTACTTGAATGCACCTGATGTTTATCACAATGGCCTCTGTACGCAGGCTAAATCATTAATGAAAGAGGATTTCACACTAACCTCTTCATGTAGAAATCATATACAACATATGTTACATGCCTTCATATAAAAAGGTTTAAAATGTGTGACAGACCAATTCTACAAACACGTTAATGCAAAACAGTTTCCTTTTGTTACTTTCTGATGCTATTAATATGATGGAACAGGCCTTGTCTTGAAGAGCGGCCCTCTGTCAAAAGTTCCAGTTTTGCCAACTTTAACATTTTAGTTTAAACTGTGCATGCTGGTTAAAAAAAGTTGTATTCCATCAAAATGCCACAAACTAACTCTGTAAACCGACTTCACATTTTTGCACCTGGGCCGACAGCCTGCAGTCCCTTCATTGTGTTGAGCATTAGCACATTTAATGGTAATATGCACACTTTATTTAGCATTACAAAAACAATATATGTATTATCTGCATCATATTAAATTATGATCTGCGCGCACATGACTAAAAAAAACAATCAAATGGATTCTTAATCATGTTCAGGCCACTTTGCAGCAGACAGGACGTCTCCAGATGCACTCATTCTACGCACATATTAATATAAAACAGTTGCTTACAACTAAATGCTGTTCTGTCTCTTCTATGATCTTGTCACTCTTCTTTTTAATTCAGTATCTTACAACGTGTACAACCACTATGATTGGCTGCTTGGAGAAAACAAGATCAAGGCAGGATGCTCTTTCACAACACGACCTTTCTTCCACACCGCAGGCAGAGACTGCTGGATGCCTGCTCTTCTTCTCCCCATAAAAGAGTAATGCACAGTGCTGTCTGATTACATTCTCCGTCACTGCTGAATTAAAGCTGAATGCCCCCCACTGATCACCAGGGATAGCCAGCAGGACCTTGTCACGATGTTTGATCTTCACATACAGATCACCATGACCCTCTCAGGGCAGGCCGTATTGTTCATTGCACGTTGTGTGGACACGGGACCCTCGGATCTCATTTTATAAAAGGTGTATTTTACCCAGAGATGCGTACGTGTAATCGAAAAAAGAATTATGTAAAAATATTGATCATATATCCTATCCTGATAATTTTCCTTCTTTTTCATTTTTGATTACACATTCCATCTGTTTTCCATTTCATGTAATTGTGTCCTAAGTATTCGGAGCAATTCAATTTACTAATAAACCTGTGGCCATTGTCTTTAAAAAAAAAAAAGGTATTACGGGAACCAGGATCCTTAATTAAAATTGGTCACATGTGTTTTGCTAAATGGCCGTAGTCAAACAGCACCCGGATATAAACATCATTGAGATGGTACTTTCCTTTAGAAGCTGCTAAACCAGAAGACCTGGCCAGGACAGACAAAGAAATAGGCTTCATAGCATTTCATTTGGCTGACGCTTTCATTCAAAGCGACTTAATATAAGAGCAAAAACCATAAAGATTCAAACTTCTGACAACAAGGAAAGTGCAGATATATTCACTTCAAGCAAGTCATGCCATTGTAAATGCTGGTGAAATAGTTACTAGGCCTAAACTAACCGTTTTTAACTAACTGTTTAAGTGCTTTCAGTTTGCGCCGGAAGATATGGAGAGTTTCTGCTGTTCTTCCTTATAAGACAAAGCAATCGTAAATACACTTAAACATCAGTAACTGACAGACCTAAATATCCAAAATCCAAAATATAAACTATAAGCTACAGTAAGTACAGAAGTCAAGGTTCAATCCATTTTTTATTTATTAAACAAACAAGATTTAGCTTTTTCCTTTTTTATAATCAAATCAAATCAAATCAAGTTTAATTTACATAGCACATTTTTAAAACGATTTTTGGTCGAGCCAAAGTGCTGCACATATAATAATGACCTTACAGTAAGGACACTTTACAGCAAATATAACAGCACAGTTTGTGCAGAATATCAGTATGAGAAAACCACACCCTCTGTCCTTTAATAAAGTAAGCTTACTGGCTGCTCTTTCCGACTGTATCTAAAGTATTCCATAGATTAGTTTTAGTTCTTTTTGAAAACTATTCCAAGGATCTGTGCTAAAAAACACTAAGCTCCATCTGCCGTCTTTGTTTGAGCATCAGAAATAGAGAGCAAATATAATCTTGGGATGTTGGGATCAGAGAGAGGGGTCACTTCATCCCACAATACTGTCAATCTTTACCAATTGGATTTGGTTCATTATTGAAAAAGACCCCTCCATCTCCCCAACGTAAGAGCAAGAAACAGACTTTGTTGTACTTTTTCCTCTTATTGAGGTTATGGGTATTTTTGTGATGTGTCTTTTTGGTTGTTTTCTGTATCTTTGTATGGATTTCCGACTTAATGTCTTCTTTTTGTAGATCTATGTGGTTGGTATGTGTCTCTTTGAATGAGAATGTGTAGGTGAAGGTCAGAGGAGCCCATCTCTAGTGCCTGCTAGTCTGTTTAATAATCCATCCATGACAGTCAGTCATTCTGTTTAAGATAAGGTCAACTTAAATAATGTGCATTTAAAAAAGAGGAATAGTTTGGGTGAAAACTAAAAGGTACCATGGGGTACAGGAATCCGTTTTGGTTTCAAGACCGTGGTTCGCGGAGGATTCCAAAAAAGTCCTAGAAAGACAAAGTAAACTTAAAGGTAGGGTAGGTAAGTTTGAGAAACCGGCTCGAGATCGCTAGAATTTGAAAATACACAACCGGAGAAAATCTGCCACTTCCTTATAGAGCCCCTCCTCCAACACACACGAACACGCACATGACCAATGAGGGCACGAGATAAGTTTGTGCACAGATGGAAGGCTGACAGGCAGGTGGGCCATCCAATCATTTTAGCATTTGATTGGTCGTGCTTTTTACAGTACTACGGCTTCCACAGATGAAATTCTTTTATGGATTTTTTGTCAAAGCACTTAAGATATTCATTGCTATCGGGATGTTAAGAGCATTCCATGGAATATAACAACAAGTGTATCTCGAGCCGGTTTCTCAAACTTACCTACCCCACCTTTAACTAATGTGCATTTAAAAAAGAAGAATAGTTTCGGCAAAAACTAAAAGGTACCATGGGGTCAGATTAGAATGTTCCAAAGGGGGGTTCATTTAGCACGAAACACTTGAAATAACTAGAGGATAAGTTAAGAAAGAAAGTAGAAAGAAAGTGAGGTCATAGAAAACTATTTCTGCTAAAAAGTTAGCAATGCAGACCTAAACATTTCAGATGTGTGTATCTCACACTGCACTGTAACTTTTATTCATGTACCTTTGTTATTCATGTTTTACTATCTTTTCTTTTAAATGAGTGTTAAATTAGTTTCTTAATGCTCTTCATTTTCGTAAAGCACTTTGAATTGCCTTGTGTTGAAAGGTGCTATATAAATAAACTTGCCTTGCCTTATGAGCCAGACATATTAAGAATACGCCAAGCTTAAACTTTGGCCAGTTAGCCAGTCCATCACTGAATAGGAGACAAACTCTATTCACATATTCTACCACACCCCCACATGTCTAGGTAACGTCTGGGCACAGAGGGGATCACTGTTGAGATTCAATTCAGGTCTCTGAGAGGTGACACCGTGTCTCTTCTCGCCCTTTGCCATCAATTCATTCATGTTCCAATCTCCTCTGCTTGAAATCCAAATGATGGAGCATCAAGAGGTCTGACAAGAGATTTTTTTTTACTTTGGTCTGAAAATAATCGTGAAGCCCTGTCTTTCCTTCCTTCCATGCGTCAGCGGCCATGTTTGCTGAGGTTTCCGTCTGAGATGAGGAGGCTTTCTCTTCCTGACGCCTCCCCTGCAAAGACATTTCTGTCGCCGGGGTAATTTCCCACAACCAGACAACGTGTTGTTGGTCACACAAACACACATAACCTACAACACCTCCTGAAAACACAAAGGGTGTTCACCGGCAGGAGACGGAGATGAAGGCACGGATGAGAGGGGGATGTTGGGACCTCTGAGGCAAGATAGAAAATACCACCAAATAACATCAATCCTATTAAAGACTGATTTGTTGGATTCGAAGTGTTATGGAACTTATTCCTTTAGATTACACGTGTCAAACTCAAGGCCCGGGGGCCAAATCAGGCCCTTGGTGGATTTAATTTCGGCCCGCAGGATAATTTCTAATTACTATTAGATCTGGCCCGCCGGTATATTGCACGCACACCTTCCTCAGCTCAGAGCCTGAGCCCAAACATTGATGAACTTGCACCCAAGATGAGATGCCAAGTATCTGGCTTAGTGTGCATCACAGAGCAGCACACTGAGTTTCAATGGATGTTTCCTCTTGCACTTTTTTTCTTGCGACAACAGGGCATGTTTGTTTTTTTCTTTGAGGGAAATTGTTTTTTTGAAGCTGTTGTTGGCCTGTGGAAAAATGTAATCATAAGAAATGACTCCGGAGAAGCTGCAGATAGAGCCATAAGAAATGAATGCAACTGATTATTTAAAGGTGGGGTAGGTAAGTTTGAGAAACCGGCTCGAGATCGCTAGAATTTGAAAATACACAACCGGAGAAAATCTGCCACTTCCTTACAGAGCCCCTCCTCCAACACACACGAACGCGCACATGACCAATGAGGGCACGAGATAAGTTTGTGCACAGATGGAAGGCTGACAGGCAGGTAGGCCTCAGTTATTTTAGCCGGGCCAGCTAAAATGATTGGTCGTGCTTTTTACAGTACCACGGCTTCCACAGATGACATTTTTTTATGGATTTTTTGTCAAAGCACTTAAGATATTCATTGCTATCGGGATGTTAAGAGCATTCCATGGAATATAACAAAAAGTGTATCTCGAGCCGGTTTCTCAAACTTACCTCCCCTACCTTTAATGTTTAATGTTGTTTTTATAGGCAATAATTTAAGCTTTGTTAGTTCCAGGTTTAATATGTGCAATAAGTTCATTTCAATAAGTTTTGCAATAAACATTGAACCCTCGACTAGTACCGATTTTTTTATTTTGGCCCACTGTGTATTTGAGTTTGACACCCCTGCTTTAGAGGCTATAAGCTTCTGGCTCAAGGACAAACCATTTAACTTTTTTTCACATATGGAACCCTTTTCTGGACTATATTGGAGATGAGGGGGCCCAAGCCCTCCGAAGTGGTCTCTACGGACTAGCATGGACGGAGATTTCAAGGCTTATTTCTATATAGTTTACAATGTCTAACAAGCCTTTATGTAATTGTTGTGTCTTATCACCCTCAGTGTACACATCTGTTTATTCCTTCTACTGTTGTGCTGTCTTTGTAAATTCTTTATATAAATGTATTTATTTTTTCTCCTTGACGTCATTTATTTATTTATACTTTCTATTAATTTATTGCATGTGTGGAGAATGTGTTCTGTGTTTGGGATAAGTGGAAAAAAAGGGGGTACATATTTGTATCATGCTCCTTCTTGATTGTGTTACCCTGTGAAAATTCAATAAATATATAAAATTAAAAAAAACTATTTACTGAAAGACTGATTTGTTGCAATATTAAATGCTCAGTATATGAAAGACACACACACACACACACACACACACACACACACACACACACACACACACACACACACACACACACACACACACACACACACACACACACAGACACACACACACAGACTCACACACTTTTACTCTGATAAATAGCATTTGAGGAAAAGACAAGTATTGGTTGTGTGCTTCACCCCCTCCGGATACTACTGTATAATAGAATTTCAAAGATAATAGCATTTGTGGGAAAACGGAGACCTTACATTTCTTTCCAAATTTGGACGAATGTACGCAGTAGGAATGATGTCATTGCAAATGCGATAAGCCAAAGTTATCTTGATACTGTGCAACCTTTCATATGAAGAGTCAGACCGAGTTAAGCGAGAAGAAGTCGTGACTGTAGAGAAACAAACACACAAACGCACATTCCCCTCATATGTTAAACATGAAAACATGTGTTTAAGCAGTCCGGGTACTTGCTACCACTCTGACCTCCATTAGAAATGCAAGAATAAACCAGACCTAGGAGTTTGTTGCTCATTTAATTTCATTTAGTGATTCTCCATACCACAGCCTTGAGAGTATGCGTTACACTATAGGTGCATTTTGTTGACTTGTACTTTAACCAGTATGAATTATTAATAATGAACTACTTTAAATGTTGGATTCAAGCCACAATGGGATCAACATTGTTTGTTAATATCTGAGTGTACATCTTCTGTTTTACAATATATAAAGTGTGTCATTTATCCAACAGATAAACTGCAGGTAAAACGGTTTAAACAAATGGCAAGAATCAATTCGGCTAAAAGTATCCAGATTAAACTTGATTAGTATTATTGATAAATCAGAGGCTACTATGCTACTATGAGAAAGAGGGCCTTCTCTTAAAAAAGTTTTTTTTCATAATTTCTCTTGATTTTTTATTCAGATCAATAATAAGAGGGCCTCTAATCTATAAGCTCAACATGACTCAGCTCAGCTAGACTTGACGGATTGACCTAGATGGAAAGGAAATACAGGGGAGAAGGGAATACATATTGCAACATTTGTACAAATATCTGCAGCAGATTGAACTGGCTCCAAAAGAAAAAGTTAATATTGACCCAGAAATCTGCTATTGTTGACCAAAAGTTGGGAATTAATATGAAGACCTGAACACACAAGGGCATCCGTTCTTCACCAGTCTTTGACCTTTAAAGCAAGACTTTGCAACTTGTAAAAGACAAAAAATCATATTATTGCCCTGTTACAAATGAAACGTTGAATAATCAAATCAAATAAAAAACAAACTTTGCTCAATTCAATTGTTACCCTAAGCCAGCTAGCATAGCAAGGACTGAAAACATGGGGACACTGCAGACCTGTGCCTAACCATTTATTTTTTAAATGAATGGTTTTATCTTAGTATCTTAGGATTGTTGTTTTTGTAATATTCTACTATACAAAATATTATAATTTTAAAGACTATATCTTTTAAATAAATGACACCACTGCTAACATCTCACTCATATCTGCCAAAACCAACTTAATACGTCGTTTTGATGTACTTTTATACAAACATATGTAGCATAATACAATTGATTGTGTTTGTGTGTGTATTGTATTTGAGTTTTGTCCATTTTCTTTATGATATAGAAAGCACTCAACACAAAAGAAAGCTCTAAAGACAGCCTAGTGAGATATTTCTGTTCCAAGCAATGCATTTTTTACTTCTTTGTTGTTGCATTGCATAATTTATTTTCTCATAACAGTTGCCATTTACCCGACTTCCTGAGGTGAAATGTTTGTGGTCTTCCCTTTTTTCTCTTTTTCTCCTGTTCATCAATATATAATGAGGCATTTCATGGGGCTTGCACTGGTGGGGATTACAGGGCACATTGCAGTGTTGTTCTCTGACGTCAGCTCGCACAATGACAGACAGATAATGAGAAGAACAGAGGAACCCTAGACTCTAAACTCAGAATACATATACGAAATAGATCACTATCTATTATTGGCAAAACGCCTAACAACAGTTGAACAGCCCTCTGAATGGCCCCCTGTCTAGGCGTTTGTCAATGATGTAAAAAAAGTGTCAAGATCTCAGTATTTTGCTTCTTATAACATATACTTGGAAAGGTGAATGTGTGACTCTGGACCAGAGGTGTGAAGTAGTGGAGTACAAATACTTCGTTACTGTACTTAAGTACATTTTTCTGGTATCAATACTTTACTCCACTTCTTATTTGTCTGACTACTTTTTACTTTCTACTTCTTACATTTTCAAAACAGGCTCGTTACTTTAGTTTGAATGTGTGTTTGGTGGCGTGATCATTATTATTTAGAGACATTGCGTGCCTATTGATTTGAACACGATCCGTGTATCCATCATTTCCTGGTCTTCTCTAAAGAGGAGGGACCAATGAAAACGTTGTCATGTTGCCGTTGTTCAGCATCGAAACATTCATTAGCTAACAATGACATTATTGTTCTATTAATATAAAGTGAGGTCAGTTACTCTATAAAACAGCTGGTAGTTATGGGTACTTTTTACTTAAGTACATTTTGAAGCCCATACTTCTTTACTTTTACGTTTAGTCAGTACTTATACTTTTACCAGAGTATTTTTAAACACGAGTATCTGTACTTCTACTTGAGTAAAGGATGTGTGTACTTTTGCCATCTCTGTTAAAATACACTCACACACTCAATAAAAATATTTGAGTGGCTGTTAGATCTGTCTTTCTACTTCTCTGACACCCATACCGAAACTAAGAAGATCTTATTTCCTTTGGAACATTTGATAAATACTTTAGGGATAGTACTAGCCAAAACAAATAAAACAGTAAAGCTCCCATCCCATCCTATCATACTTGAGTTCAAATCTGTAACTACCAAGACAAATGTGGGTGTTGATGATTTTAACTAATATAAACATCTAAAATAACAGCTTGCAGGGTCCTGAAAGAAGGCTTAAGTTGCAGAGAATGCTTGATCAGTGTCAGATCAGGTCAGACATTTATCAATTTGTGTCAAAGCACATCATCGCCTTTGGGCCGTAGACTGATAACGGTACTCCTTTCATCTCCGTCCATCAGCACATATCATCAGGACAGGAGATACATTAGCATCGGATGTCAGTCAGGTTAGTGCCTGGGCCGGAAGATTTAAGATAAAGGCCTCAAACAACCTTTTCTTCTGGTAATAACATATAAAAGTCCTGCTTCTGGGCAGGTTTAGCAAACACATTTTCTGTTGGAAATAAGTCGTATGTAGAGAGCTGCAGGAATTAGTCCTGAAACCTGGAAATAAATAAATGTTTTTTGAATGTTTTTTGGTTAAATGCCTGAAAGAGTCTGTTACTCTGAATTCCTGTCTGAATACTCCAGCCCCAAAACGTACATTTGCAAACATATATATATTTTTTAGAATGGCTCCATGGTAAATAAAGAATCAAGATATGTTCGGCTATTTTAAGACTTCTTAACTTTTCAGATTTTTTCTGAGGGCTAGCATTCAGACACCTAGGAGAGTAACACACACACACACACACACACACACACACACACACACACACACACACACACACACACACACACACACACACACACACACACACACACACACACACACACACACACACACACACACACACACACACGCACATCTATGTGGTTGGGGGTTTCCTCATGATTATCTGAAATCTTTGAATTGATTTGGTGGTTAAGTTGAATTCATGCATGATGTAGTTTGTTCATAGCCTAACGGTAGCTTTTTATAATGGACATTTATGCTTCAAAACTCATAAAACTGGTTTTCGTTTGAGATGATTATCTTCCTCAAAAAACATGCATGTATCGTAAACTTTTATTTGCCACAGACTTTATTTTCTGTAATAATCAAATCTCAGAAAGAAAATCCCATTTCTTAAGAAAACCATTGCTTTACGGATATTATGCTTGGCCTGCAAAAACACTCTAAAAGGTAATTTATAGAAGATCTCATTCAACATGTGTTGGCGGTTTTCTCTAATGTAACAGCTGATTATACTATACTTTTATTGCATGATTCTTTGGATAATAGGAAAATAGTTGCAGTGATGCAGTTTTTGTTGAGTTTAGTTTTATTGACGGTCTTGCAGATGTTACAGTAGTTACTCTGAGAGCTAGTAGATTAAAGCCAGGTATTATTATGTGTACGCTGGTATGAATCAAATTGTGATTATTGCTCAGCGCGACGACAGGTTTGATCCTGATACAGCTGTGCAATATAAACTTAACACAAAAAGTAAGGAAATTTGTGTTTGGTAGATTATTTCTTTATTGTAACAATGCTTCTTGGCAATACATCTTATACCGGTAGAAAGCCTGTTTTCTTACCTTTCAAACGCCACATTTGTGAGGAACTTGCAGAGCTGAGTATGTGGGGTGCGGTCATGAAAAATGTGACAAATGTCCTCTGCCAAACAGCAGCCACTCTCCGGTCTCGTACGGCTGCCAGGAGCCTCAACATGTGGAGGAACATTATGTTCAACGATGAGCCCAAAATCTGCCTACGGCACATGGATCGTAGGGTCACAATGTAGAGAAGACGCAGAGAGCGCCGTGCTGATTGCTGCACCAATAGAGTAGGAGTGGAGAGGATGGGATAGCCTGCAGTCCTGACCTCAACCCCATTGAACCCCATTTTGGGATCAACTTGGCCCTGCTGTCCGTGCCAGAGTGACCAACACAACCATGTTGGCTGACTTGGGACAAATGCTGGTTGAAGAATGGGAGGCCATCCCACAGCAGAGTGTGACCAGGCTGGTGACCATACATGAGGAGGAGAGGCTGTTGTGGCTGTGTTTGGTTCTTCCACACACTACTGAGGCTGCTTGTTAAATGAATCAATTGTTAATAAATAAATTGTTGCCAATATGTCTTGTTTCATCAGACTTTAATCATCCTATCCACCAAACAACAGTCAACAGAAAAAAGCTGTTAGGCATTGGCAGAGGAGATTTGTCACATTTTTCATGGGCGCACCCCACATACTCAGGTCTGCTGCTCTTCCCACAAATGCATGTTCCTAACAATTGGAAAGGTAAGAAAACAGGCTTTCCAATGGTATAAGATGTATTGCCAAAAAGCATTGTTACAACATAGAACATCTACCAAACACACATTTCTTTACTTTTTGTGTTAAGTTTATCTTTGATGTTACATTCGTAGATATCTCATATTACTCTGTGTTGTGCAGTCGGGGCTACAGTTAACACAGTGTATAATGCCCTAGCCACACGGTGACGAAACGGGTGGTATCCGCTACAGTTCTCTACTGTATCTTATAGACCAGGGGTTTTCAAAGTGTGGGAAGGTGAGCCTCCCCTCAGAGAACATAAGAACAGCCGCGCCCCCTCCCAATTATTATTGCTATTATTATTATTATTATTGTTGTTGTTGTTGTTATAATGCAGGGGTATTCAAATGCATTTCAAAGAGGTCCAGTAAGAGAAAATGTAATTAAATGCTCTGTTTTCGCTGTCTACCTTTCTCTTTTTTGTGCACGCCATTTGAAATTACTCACTGCTGTTTCTCTCCTCTTGTCTCGTCTCTGTGTGTGTGTGTTTGAATCCATCGTGCTGACTCACTGACTGCACCGATTTGATTGGCTGAGTAGCGTCACCTCCTTAAAATATTAAACAATAACTTTTTGAAACCTTTTTATCTTTGTGTTTTAAACATTTTTTTTTAAACATTTTTAACATTTTCAACATCGTGGATAAATCCATATATGCTCCCGGCAACACACTGAACGTCAACTTTGCCTCCTTATTACACTCAGCCCTACTTTAGTGGGAACAATGAGTCTGCGTCTTTGATGCGCACAGGCGGAGGATGCGGGGATGCAATGTAGACAGGAATAAACTTCTGTGATTCTCCAGAACACACAGAAGGTGTGGCGAGGTGGGTGAACTCGGTCTCCACAGACAGCCAAAAGTGTGCAAGTGACACTTTACTCGTCTTTTTCTCGTAATTTTTTTCTCACGCTGCGCCTCCCCTGAAGCTCTCTGGCGCCCCCCCCCCCAGGGAGGCGCGCCTCACACTTTGAAAACCGCTGTTATAGACGGTTCGGCCACACGAGGCTCTGGGGGGCCAAACGGCTCCGTGATTACGCCCTATACGATCATTTCCTGATAACGAAAATACTGATGGGCTGTCAGGAGAGGGGGAGGAAAAGAGAGGCTCCGTGTATTATTCTTATATTATTATATAGAGTTGTTATTCATTTGTTTTAAAGCTCAATAAATAACAAAGAAGAACTTTGACCGGCACTTTTATAATTTTGTCCGGAAGATTTAAACTTTAACGGACATGTTGACCGGCGAAAATAAATTCTAACGGAAACTCTGCCGCATGGCTCCCTCGTCCCTTGGAAGAGGCGGAGAGGTGGGTGTTTTTCATCTGCTGGTGGACTACCGGAGAGATTTACAGCAGGAGCACACGCTTGCCTCGGGGAGGGAGAAAAAGAGCCAGAGCCCTGCCTCTCCCCACCTCGAGCGGTCTCGTGTGGAAGGACACGTTTCTGGTGCCTATTGCGTGTGGATGGAAGACTTTTTTGATATCGAATTCGGTTAGTTTTCGTTTTCGTTTCCGTGTGGCTAGGGCCTAAAGCTCATTCAATTATGCCTGATCGTTGGCGATTGCAGTGAAAACTAATTTGAGGAAACTTCAACAAGCTGAAGACACCACTAACAAAATCAACCACTGTAATTTGGGTAGGAAGGTAGGAACCATCTGTTGCATGCTGAATAAAGATGCTTTTGTTTCAAAACAGAATTTCACAACACTTCCTCTGCAACTGAAGTAAATCAATTCCTGTTCCCCCCCTTAAATTCCTACATGACACTGCACGTCTTTGGTGAACTCCCTTGAATTATTGTTTTGGTCTTAGGTGTATCTCAATTCTGCTTTTAAGTGCAAAGTGGAACTGTTGCGTGAGACATATTACACTCTTAAAGAGCACCTTCGGGGGAAAGCATTGCAAAACTGGCCCCGGTAATGGTACAAATCTCAACCTGTCGTACAATGGACAGCTTCCCCCCCCCATCTATGTATATACTCGCATTTTAGACTCTGTTACTAACTGTATATCTGTAGACTTGGTATGTCTTAAATGTCCGGTTAGGATGTATTAGAACGAAATCTAAAATGAAAATTGTAAATAAGCCATCTGTATGTAAAAAACCACCTGTATGTAAATTGTAAATAAGCCATCTGTATGTCAAATATGTCTTATATGTCTTAAATGATATGATGAATTGGAAATGGGGGACCCTGATGTAAACAAGACGAAAGTCTTTCTCTGGTCTGCATCCCCTTAACAATTGTATGTTTTGAGCTGTACTGTACTGTACCCAATATACAAGCTGTTAATAAACTTTTCAATCAATCAATCAATTATATTCAGCAGACGTCTCCACGTTTGCAGTCAACCAAAGTAGTTTGTAAGCATCATCTTACTAGTTGTAACGGACAGAAAAAACACACGACCACATCGCACTGAGTTTGGCCTGGAGAACTGACCGCTTATTGCATCTGCGCATGCTCATTAGCATCACCACGTTTCTTTCACACTCAGGCACATTCTGATGATGTCATATACACATGAACTGAAACATGACTTTGTTCTTATACAAATATGCTTAACAGGAACACCAACACCACAGCGAAGTCTTTTGATACGGATACTGCAAGTAGACAGGACAGGGTGACACCCCGGAAATTTACGAGGTGACTTGTATCTCATAAATCTTCTTGAAAGAAAGTGAGAAAACCTCCCACTCAGTCTCAACTTTGTGTGTATGTGTGTGTTTGAATGACGCGAAGTAAGATGGGTTGAGAACATAGACTGTGTATTTCGAAAACAATGATCCACTGTATTTGACTGAAATACTCGTCTTCCCTCTTCCAGCACGTTTCAAAGGTTATGCTACAGTGCCTCAAGCTCTGGGAAGATGGGAAGGCAATAGCTAGGAAGCAGGAAAGCATGCAGAATAATTGATGCTGTTTCCTTCAATTAGAAGTTTAGATCACAAGTTAGTTCTTGCACAAAAAAAGGTTCAACGTAATGGTCTAATAAAACGTACATAAACGTTGTGTTGGATCATGAAAAGAGAAGCTGAGACACACGATACACATACATGCAATGAACGACCAGTAAATCATTTGCTTGGCAGGTGTCTGTGATTTCCATTTTTTTTTTAATGTTATTTGGCTGTCAGTTTTTTATTATTGTATCTAAAAGTGGTTAAAGGTGGGGTATGTAATTTATACACTTTGTTTTATATTCCATGGAATGCTCTTAACATCCCGATAGCAATGAATATATTAAATGCTTTGACAATAAATACATTAAAACATTTCATCTGTGGAAGCTGTAATACTGTAAAAAGCACGACCAATCATTTTAGCCGGCCCGGCTAAAGTAACTGGATGGCCTACCTGCCTGTCAGCCTTCCATCTGTGCACAAACTTATCTCGTGCCCTCATTGGTCATGTGCGCGTTCGTGTGTGTTGGAGGAGGGGCTCTGTAAGGAAGTGGCAGATTTTTTCCGGCTGTGTATTTTCAAATTCTAGCGCACTCGAGCCGGTTTCTCCAAAATGACCTACCCCACCTTTAAGTTTGAAGAACATAATTTACACTTCTTTGAAGCTGGCATTGTTCTTCAAGCTCTCCACCTCCTAATTTATTTTACACCTGCTTTTATCATGCCATGTAACATCGATTTAAATGATGCTTGTTGGAAACTGTACTATGTGTGTTACATTTCTTGAAAGACATTTTGTGGCTTCACGGTTCACACAGCTGGAGATGATGAGTAATGATAAGCCTAGAATTTCTTTCATGAAACCACAGACACTTGGCATGTTTGCAGCTTGTGCTTTCTCTGAAATGATCACACAGGCTGCTAAGTGCCCATTATTCCTATGGGTATAGCTTACAATAAAGGCAAAAGACAGCAGTCAAACAATTTATTTAATATTTGTTTATGTACCGCTGTACATAAAGGGGTCCATATTTCTTACTATGAACATTTAGCAGTGCTAAATCTGGCCTTTGATAATAGAAACTCAAACATGTTTGGCCACAACCATAGTCAAACATAAAAAATGTAGCTGGTTTTCAAAAGAAAAAACGTTTTGTATTGCAAAGCAAATGAACAATGTGACAATTTTGTCAATTCTGTCTCCTCCAAATCTTTTAGTGCTGTTCACTGTTCTACACAAACTTTTCTGGCTTCTGAAAACGTTGGCAAATTTGACACAACTAATGCCCTTAAACTATCGGTCCACATTCCTGCTTTCCTTATCTTGTTTTCTATCAATGCTTCTTATTTTCTGCTATCTTTCTCAACATTTTTCCATCTCCCATTTGTTGTTTTATGGTCTCTCTAAGATTTTGGTTCACTTCACTTGGCTTTTTCTCTATTTCTTTTTCCCAGTAAACTAAAAAGGGAGGAAGTTTAGTTTTGCACAACTCAGCAACAGACATGTGCCAGTGCAAAGGTATCAAGTGTCGGGGGAAAGAAACTGATGAATATTAGATAACAATGTATTGCACATACAGTATGTGTCCCTCTCGATTATATGCATGACTATGTTTCTCTGTGTGTGTTCTTCTGTATTTCTGTGCACCTATTATGTTTGGGAGTAAGCAGTTCGCCACAGAAAAGATCCTGTTTCATGCGTGAGGTCGGGTTCTCCTGCTCTGTCATCAGGACGAGCGGGATCTAACGGGAACACAGCACATCATGATCATGTGATTAGGGAGAATGGTACCCAGGAAAAAGAGAGGATGATGGGAATTGTGTCTTTCCCGTGTCACATACCATAACTAGATAATATACTTACAGAGCAATACACTTTCAAATGCAAAGGATCAGTTACCTCTCAGGAATGAGGGTTTACTGTAACGCTAGTTTTTCCAGACAGACAGATTAAGAAATACATTTCAAGATTCAAAGATTCAAAGGTTTTATTGTCATATGCACAAAGCTACAGTGTAGAAATGGCAATGCTATTCTTCTGACCTGAGCTCCTCCAACAATGCAACATATATAATAAAATACAAAAATACAAAATAAAAAGTAGTGCAAAAAGACTATGTCAACAGAATATGGGATATGGGATATGTACAAGAACAGAATATGAAATTAAATAATGTAAATTAAGACAAAATTAAATATGGTTTATTGCGGTGATAACTATTTATATCAATTAGTATATTGCAAGATGACAACAGGAATGTTTATCGGGGCACTTAACAGAGCTAAATGTGACATCTTGCTACTCTTGAAGACCCAGAAGAAGTGTCCAAAAACTGATCAAATCAGCCATTCAATCAGTTTGCCCATCAACCTTATTTAATAATACAGTATTTCCCTATACTGCATTTAGGTTTTTGTACCTTGCATTGTGCTTGTCTCGATGTAACCTGCAACAAGAACCCAATCAAACTTTACGCATAACAAAAGACTGATGCACACTTCAGGTGTTTGGCCACGAGAACATTGAAAGAAAGTTGACTGGCGTTGGAATGAACCTTGCACCTTTGACTAAACGGATTAGACAATATGGACACAGGCAACTAGCGCACAATATAATAAATGTGTCCAATGTAAGCAGGCTGAACATGCATGCTTAAAAAAATAAAAAATCCTTTCTGGAAGTGGCTGCCTACAAATAACTTGCTGCTTTGTAATCCAACAGGGTCACATGGAGGCCCAACTATAGTCTGTCAGGGGATTATTACATCAACCTGATCTGCTAAATAATGTCTGAACTGTTTTTGCATTACTTCAGTAATTTGTCCATGGTTCAGATTAGGACAATGACCGGCCTCTCATTATCAGAGCACATTTTTAGAATAGCTTTCTTGATTGGAATGTAATAAAACTGTTGTGTACACGTGAAGAACAACGGTCATCTGGGAATGTTGCACTCATAGATTATGGTATAAGTACTACAGTTCTTCCAAGGAACTGGCTCCCAGACAGTGGCTGCAGCTACAGTAATTGATCCATGTTTGAGTGCAATTTCCGTACAGTGATAGTGAGGCCTTTTCTACAGAATATAATGCCGTCTTCTTAGAATTAATTAATATTTCTGATCTAATTCTAAATGTATTCCTCAGAGAGTATTTGGTTGTGTTTCTGTTCCTGTACTTCCTATCTCTCACAATATCCGTTTCCCATGCTCGACATATGGATGCATGCTGCTGCAAGAAAGCACACACTCCAAAGTAATCCAATACAAAGCTATACCATTTATTCTCCCAGAGGAAATTCCATTTACAAAGCTCTCACACTCTCAAACATTTACAAACACTGAGCTGACGCAAAACCTAATTTCTCTCCTCTCTCTCCTCTCTCTTCTCTCTCGCATCTCTCTCTCTCTCTCTCTCTCTCTCTCTCTCTCTCTCTCTCTCTCTCTCTCTCTCTCTCTCTCTCGCTCATCTCTCTCTCTCATCTACTCTCCTCTCTCTACTCTACACTTCTCTCATCTCTCTCTCTCGCTCTCTCTCTCTCTCTGGGGAAGAGTCTCCATCGCCTTCAAACATACGGTGTGAGTCAGTAATGGGCCCTGGATACAGAAATGCTATATAGCTTTTCAGGCATGCTGTAGCAGATTATGAAACGCCGGTTAGTTATGCTGACCCTCAGAGGAGACATTGGATCAGATGATGAGGCATGACTAATCATGTGTGGATTCCAAAGAAGAGAGGGATACTGTATGAGTACAGCGCTGAGATCAGGGGCTACTGTCAGGATGCTCTCAGTGGCATGGGATTCATTTCACTTCTTAAGTACTGGGTAATGCCTCGGCACAGTTATCTTGTTTTTCTGTCATCTTCATCTGTTGTCTTCAATTCTCTAAAGTAAGTAAACATGGTAAATCTGCAGTCCTGGACATTGAGAGACACTGGAGCATCCTGTCTAAACAAACAAATTCCACAGTGTTGTCTCATTTGTTTTACCATACTCCTCTGAACCAATAAACTATCCGCCACAGCTTTCACTCATCACTCCTTTACTGTCTTACAGCTTTTGCATTTTATACAGCTGTGTATTAATTTTTATATTATTAGCGTGCTGCAAACATATGGTCTTAGTGTAGGCCAACAGCAGGATCCCAATCATGTCTGCACTGCAGGCATAAGGAGAGGTCCATCGCCTGATGCTTGGCCCAAGGAGAGGCTCTCAGTGGCGCAATAATCAGATAATAGCAAACATACATTAGTAGTTATTATTCATAGGAGAACAAAGGATGATAAGGAAGGCAGCCAACTCATGCATGGACTATTTCCTTCTTTCTTTGTTTTAGAGCCAGCTGAGAAACATGAGATCCCAGGCATTTACTCATACAGCATTTTAAACAGGAGTACAGTTTACACATTTGGTTGTAGTTATTACTTTACAACTGAGGGTCCACTGGGCCTGCATTGACTGTTTGAATTAATACATTTTATTAGTGCCACTAGACTTCTAGACAACACAATTGATTGATTGAAGGTGCCATTCAAGATGTACAGTTCAGTTGGGAACTTATATAAAACAACTTTTGATGATATTTGTTCAAGCTCTCCCTATATTTTGACAGTTGTGCAAGAAACAGATAATCTGTGAAAAAAATCCCCACAGGTATCGGAGCGGAGGAGTCTCCAACGTAATGTTGATTCATAATTATGAACTTGAAGATTCTGTAACTGCATTGCACATTTCTCACCTGAGCTTTTTAAGAGACTTATTTTAGTTTACTTTTCAGATGTAAAATAAGGACGTATGCTTTGGTTGGTGGGTGGTGCTCGGTTTTGGCTTAGCCTTTTTCAACATGGCAGCCGGATCACAAACTTTTTTTTAGAGCTAGTCAAACTAAGATATTTATCCAAAAACATGGGAAGAAGAAAAAAATGCAGATGCAAAGAGGTTCTTCAATCGTATTTGATCAGTGCTGCTTAGTTTTACGGTTTAAACAAATAGGATAAAACAGTAAAATGTCAGTGCTAAATATTTTCGTTTCATTAGAAACACTGCGTAAATCGGCACAACCTTTTAACACGTAGAAAAGCTTTGGGGACCTTTAAAAAAATGCACACCATTGACCAATAATAAGCAATCAAGAAAACATTTAGAAATGGAGAATGGAGAAAACTAATGTAGCTTATAGTTGCATTGGTCTGTTCGCTCGAATGCTCCATAAAACATTTTCAGAGCAGACAGGATAGTGTGAATAAGTTGTTTAATATACAGTGAGAACTTTTGTCACCATAGTGACTTACTTGCTTGGAGAGCTCTTTCCCTCTTAAAAAACTATTTCATCATCAAACAATTGTATTTGTAAAATGTCATGTAATCATAAGAGATATCCAGTAAAATGGGATTCGGTCCGTTCCATCAATCCACCAGAGAAAAGTAGGGGGCCTTATCCGAGTATTTGGGATCCTTAATGATTCTCCTCCTTATTCTTTCACGGCCTGGAGTAAATATCCTTTAAGTAGGGTAAAACCTCCAGCGACAGTCTGGCTGTGCGTGTCCAGATGCCCTCAGACTACAGTACCTAAAACTGGATTAAGTTGTAGACTGTTTTGTGGTTTCCTGTTTGTGTTTTGTATCCTCTTGTGGTCCTTGCTGTCTTCCCTCCTTTGCCCATCTACACACCTGTTCTTAATCAGCCTCGTTAGTCCTTCCCTGCCCAGAAGGTCCCCAGCCAATCAGCTTCCTGATCACCTCATCACCTCATTCCTCTCATCTAAGCCACTACACCCATAGCTCCACCTGCACTCAATCTATACCTGATTTGTTTGTATTTAAGATCTTTTTTTTCATTTAAGTCGTTGTTGATTGTTTTTCCTTTATTTCTTCGAGTAGTCTGCACGTCATTAAGATTCTTGAAAGACATATTTTGTAAGAACAAATAGATTAAATTCTTGTGTGACTGCGATTTTCAAGTTGATTATTTTCAGCGTCAGTTTAATCCTCTTGCAATTTCGAATGATTAATGTGAATGCTCTTATTGTTAGGGGATAATTGTTTAGGTATTCAACCTTCGACACAGTTCATCGTTTTCTCTCTTTACTGTCTCATTTCCCATGGCATAGTTCTACGGCCTTGGGTATTGCTGCTATCTCTCTTAAGGAGGAGCAGCTTGGGTGCATTATTGTTGCCAGTCTATGACAGAGCACAAGCCGCCATGAGGTAGTTTACTGTTCAGGGACGAAGGTTCCATGGCGCACATTCTTTCCTATGGACGAGAGCTATAGTTAGATTCAGGGTCCATATTTTTTTAGTCTCGCTGATAAAGAATGTTGATTATTACACTCTGAACTAGTTAAAACCTCGAGCTGCAGAGGAGTTCTTCAGAATTGGTTTGGCAACCGCTGTGTCAACTCGTGACACACCACCTGTCTTGTCAATTCTCCGGCCGTAACTCCAAATAAACCATCAGTGTTTGCCATCAAAGCTCCAGCTCTCCTCTCTGAGTCCTGTTTCCCATTGCTTCAGAAGTTTCCCCCACACTCATTATTAAATGTAAATAAATAATGCTTTGTTTTTTATGACAGATGTTTAGTTTTGTATACTTTGAACAGCTAGCGTTATCCAATGAGCTCCAGGCGCAGAGGATTTTTGATGCGTTCCTTAAATGTTTCTTTCCCCCTGACCCGCTGGAAATCCCCCGTCAGAGACTCATGTGGCCGCACAATTTCATTCTCACAAACACACTCAATAATATCTGTCCTAAGGCAAATGATATCACGGGACAAGTGGCGTAACTTCAAAATCATTCGCCTGCCTAAAATGTGTTATTTTATTGAAACAAAAAAATTCCCACAACCATCGGGTGACCCTGAGAAATGACCCCACGTTTGATAACCCACAAAACAGTAGGTCTACATATAAGAGAATCGATCATGTGTCTTCTTAGATTCAGAAAACGAATGCAAACATACAGCTGCCAACGTACATATTTCATTCTTTTGAATGACAGGGATAAAGGCGCTGGTCCTCTTTTATTATCATCATCAATTCACAAAGGATTCAAGTGATTTACAAAATAGATTGAGAAAGGTTTTTCTAAGGCACAATTTATAAATCTGCTACAAGCCAGGCACACACTTGACTTTGTTTCTCAACTTTACAGTGCACAGATTTGAAGTAATACCTTGTTTTCTAATGTTTCCTCAGATAATAATTACCCCAATTGTATCTCCACTGTTGCCAAAAGTAACAGAACTAAGAATCAGTCAGAACATGAAATATTATGTTGAATCTTCCACAATTGGCTGTGACAGTGTTTTTTTAAGCTGTTAGTTTAATTTGACCAAAAATAAGGAAGCCCTTCCCAACTGCTTTGTTTGAACACATTGGTTGGTTCAAAAGGGGTCTATCCACAGTCAGTCAGGTCACAGGAAGAAACACAGATTACACTTTCAGGATCTATGAGTGCTTCAATATAGAGATTTATGGTTATACAATAAAAATATATTTTATGTCAAGTCTCATAAAGGAAGAGATTGTATTCTAACAGAAAGTGTCACGTCAAGACGAAACCAGATAGACGGATAAATGGCTAGATACATAGATAGATTTTATTAGGCAGATATGCACCGGATGTGAAGAAGAACATAATTATCCCCGTCATACAGGTGTAATGCAGGAGAGCGAGCTCTGAATTCTAGTGATTCATTAAGCGGACACACAAGACTGAACCTAAATGACTCAACATCCCTTAATAATATCAGGGTGGGGAAACTTACAGTTTGTGTGTGTGAGAGAAAAACTGACGAAATAACACAATTATTCAGTCTTATGTAATTGAACTTTGGCAATATTGTAGTGAGTGAGTGAGTGAGTGAGTGAGTGAGTGAGTGAGTGAGTGAGTGAGTGAGTGAGTGAGTGAGTGAGTGTGATTGGTCCAGTTTCCTGTTCCAGAGACTTCCTGAAATAATTTGCCATAGTTGTATTCTATTCTCAAGATAATATATTGCTTTGAGTTGAAACAAGCCGAGCAGTAGAAGCTGTAACCTCAAACTAGAGACGTGCATTCCCGTGGAAGCTTTTAGCGCTTTATTATCTGATGTTTTTCATTATTCGTGTAAGTAGTTTTGGAGAAGAGATCTTAATCTCAATGAGACCACCTGATAAAATAAAGACTATATTAAATTAAAAAAATGTCAGTTCTGATTTACACTAACTAAGGGACTACGGTAAAATAAGATCACTGTGAATGAAAAAAACCAAAAGGCAACATTTCTGCAGTGTTGCAAGGTTCCACAGTTCACTTGGTATACAGAAGATGCACTCGGGATGTTTACATTACTTACAAATTGAGAAAAGGTGGATGCTTAAACACTTTAAAAACATAGCATCTGAAGGCGTCTCACCTACTGAAACGGTTTGTGCAATTGGTTTTCAATGTGTGTTAATGCGTCTTGGGTGCATTTACACTTTTGTAATATCCGATCAGATCTGCCCATGAGGTGTTAATGGGTTCTCAAATTTGTTATGTGTTTTATGCACTGCAAACCGACAACTTGTCAACCGCTCTTCTCCGCACAGCTGTAAACACGTGGAAGAGGAACAATGTGGGTGTTGCTGTGAGGAACTGAAAACAGAAGAAAGGTCTTTATTTAATTAAATAGAAGAAGACAGCCAGTATCTGTGTGTGGTTGCTTTGTCTGATGACGTTTCTGATTGTCACTATCAAATCTTCTCTGTTCCTGTTTTTAATGTATTGCCTGCTACTTTGCTGCTGCCTATCTTGGCCAGGACTTTCTCGTAAAGAAGATTTTAAATTTGAATGACACTTCTCCTTGTTAAAAAAAGGTTAAATAAAAAAGGGCGCTATTGTTTGTTTAAAGGTCTCCTATTATGCTATTTCTAGGCATATAATATGGGTCTCAGATATATAAAAATATATAAAAAACATGTCTATGATGTGTTTTGCTCAAAATACCAAACAGATCATGCATTTTAGACATCCCTCATATCCATCTATTTCAGCCCTGTTAGAGAAGGGCTTATCTGGGTCCTTAGCTTGAAAAAAAAAAAAGGAGGGGGAGCTTGTGCCTGCTCAGAATTCTACCGGAGATACAGCTGAATGCTGCCGTGATTAAATGCCAAATCATGTTTCAAACCACATCAAGGATTATTTCTGAAACAGTATGGAGCTCAAATGCTTTTTCTCTTGCGGGTTTACCATAAAGTGAGTTACTTTCTTTATTTCCTGCTTTTTTACACATGCTCTCTCCAGTACAGCTTAGCTCTGACTGTTAGCGATGCTTGCTAATGTAAACAAAGACCATATGTGACCTGCTCTATCGAAATCAGTCGCATTGACCCGAAGACACATTTTGAGTTGTATACACTGTTGGAAAGAGGAGATTCCTAGCTTTCTAATGATATCAAGATTTTTGTTGTACTCCAAATATTAAGCAAAATATGTCACATTATATAATGACTGTCACCGAGTCATCATTTTGAGAAAAAGGCCTTCAAAGTTTCCTCTTCTCTGGAATCCATCGATCTGATTGATTATTAGCGGAGCAAATGATCAAAATAGTCCGGAGGGAAAATATTTCCGTTTGGATTACTGGTCTGGGGGAAGCTCGCGAGTGTGTGAGTGTATGTGTGTGTCTGTGTTTGGGTATTTTTGCGTTTGTGTATATTGTGTTTGTTTCCCGGGGAAAACACTCACGAGAAACACCGGCTGTTGTTATGCTTGCTGTGACGTTAAGTTACTCCGTTCTCCGCTTGTAAATATGCCGTTACAAGCTTCATAGTTGTATTTATCATCTAAATTTGCCGAAACAAGTTTAATATTCTGAAAGCCAAGACCTTGTTTAATTGAAATCAGATGAAAACAAACTGTAACGGACCCTGCCGTGTTATCTATGATTACTTATGCCTTACATTCATAATTTCAGCCGGAGGGAGGGGGAGCTGCGCTACGGAACAGCAGATTGCGATTGAGAGGTGCCTGTCATCTTCCCTTTACAAGCTTCACAAATGTATTTATCGTGTGATTTTGGAAATAAAAGTTTCATATTCTGAAAGCCAAGACTTTGTTTATTTAAAATCAAACAAAACACCCGAACCCCGAAAAAATAGTTTTTTCCGCAAATCCACGTTTATTTTGAAATGAGCCGTTGCGACATCCGACTGATTTCGATAGAGCGGGTCACATATTACGTCCAAAACAGTCGGATAGCAACTTTCTGATAGTGCCGTGGGTCCAGGGCCGCCCCTCCCTACAGGCCGATCACGCAGGAGGGGGCCTCATCGTGCGGAGGGGGCCTCATCTTGCGGAGGGTTCTTCATTTAGCAGAGGGAGCCTCATCTGAAGCACAAATGCGGCGCACCTACAGTGTAAGCGCGCCACAGAGGCTCCACTAGCACCCCCCCCCCCCCCGACACAGAGGGCCTCATCATATAACTTTGCGTGGGGCCACAAGTTGGCCAGGGGCGGCCCTGCGTGGGTCCACTTTTCCGATATTACGTCATATCGGACGCAAATCTGGATCAGCTCCGTTTTTAGAGATTTAGGTACGGAGGAAGAGAGAGAGGGTTTTTCTGACACTTTGTGAGTTCCCTGACACACCGGGGACACATATTTATGTATAAAAAGCATCAAAAAATGCATTTTGCATGATAGGTCCCCTTTAAATATTTTTTCCTCTACAGTTTCTTGCACCTCCTTCCCGCGCATCATGACCATCAGGTTTGATTCGGTTGTGATATCTCTAGGCCAAGTACCAATAAAAAGGTATAACAATAACCAAATTGGCAGATTTTGTGACTAAAGTTCCCCATGCCGCAACAATGAGCCTTTAATGGCAGGAAGAGGTGTATTAGAGAACATTAACAACAGCTGCACTTAATTTAGGTTCACCACAGACCTGTCTCACAGTTAAATGAGACACAACAATGGAATGGAACTGTTTGTTACCTATTCTGTGTGGTATGGTAGCCTTTGCATCATAAATCCAAATGTTTCATTTAATTTGTGAAGTATAGAAGTCAGCATCACTGTTCATTTTTTTCTCTTCTCAGCAAAAATATGTCCTACTAATTAACTGAGCGATACAGAGCTCCCCACTTCTTGTCAACTTGGCCAAAGGTTTCTACAGTCATTGCACACTACACAAATCCCAATTACACTGACAGCTAAAGTGTCATTCCTAAGTGAGTGAGCAACAAAGAAAAGGCTTGAAAAAAAATCAATCATGCTGTCTGTCAAATATTGTGTGATTTAACATGATTTGCATGCCTTTGATGATCTGTGATTCGAGGAAAAAGTTGCTTTAATGAGAGAAAGTTACATATAAAAAGGCTTCACCTTAATTTCCCTTATGTGTTTTTCTGGTTAAAGTAAGGAGTTTGAGGTTGGCAGCCAGATGGAGATTTCATAAGTTGTGCAGACCACAACCCAGTCACCATCAGGATTATATCGCAAAAGATAGTCTGGTTTTTGTGAAGACACAATGTTCAAGAACACTATTTTCACCCTCACTCCACCTTCTTTGACTTCAACCGTTAATAACAAACATGTGTATCTTACATGCAGGAAAATATTTACTTTACATTTGTGGATTTTTTCCAACGAGGAGGGGAGGAGTATAGTGTGGGATTTTGAATTCCCATTAGATTGCAATTATTTAACGAAAATAATAATAGCAAGGGGTATCGCATTTCAATAGGACATGTGTTAATTTGTCTTTAGGAGCAGGAAGAAGCTCTCCGGCATTTTAGAAAATGTCCTCCACAAGTTTCTGCATGGAATTATGTTTAATTACTTTTACAATTGCCATCACCACCGTTATTAAAGATGTCACACATAAAATAAAAAACTATAATGATTATATTTACAATGATCAAATGTCCATGCGTAATATATGAGACTCACCGAGAATGATGACCTTTGCAGTTTTGTTCAGCTCTACGTTTTTATGGCCACAATAACCTCATTATGTTTTATTTACTAACTTCGACTACAAACTCGGTTTAATCTTATCTCTATATTGTTGCCTCTGGCTATAAAAGGAACCTGTTTCTTTGAAAATATCTGAAAACCCACTAAACATTGACCAAGAACCAACCAGCAGACTAACACAGTAAGCTAGCTAGCATAGCAGAACATTTTGTGTTTGAAGAGCCCAATACTCACCACAGTAATAGCCCTATAAAGGCCTGCAGGCTTAAAGGAAAGTCAATATAAGCTTTACATTTGCCAAGAAACACAATTCCAAATATTTCTTATGTTGCAATGTATATGCAGGATGTTTAAATAGGCATCTGTTAGCTAACACGTTAGCAAGCATGAGTCACAGCCAGTTCCCCAAAAATGTGTTTTTGGAGGTTAAGCTGTGATGATGGCTGACATGAAACCTGTGTTTTTGTTATTTTCTGATGAAACTAAATATTTGAATGTATAGGATCTATGTTTTTTGGAAACATTTAAGATTCACAATTAGGTATACTGCTTTTTTCATATCGTAGCCCATTCATAACTACCATATTAAAAGTTGAAGGGTATGCTTGAATGATAAACATTTAAGACAGCAGTTTCTATGAGATCACATAACCCTGTTTAACTGCCATGTCAAAATGAGACGGCTGTTAAAATCTAAACATTTACTCTCAGTCATCGTGGTATAAACATAGGAAGATATACATAGAGGTTTGATTAATCCATACTGTGCCCTGATGACACTTAATGCAGAAAATAGTTTTAAATGATTTGTCATGATTGCACAACTAAAAATAATCAATTTTTTCTTACATAAGAAAGCTGCTGCTAGTGTACATTTCTCCATTATTCTCATTCTGGTGTCTATTGTTTTCACGTTGCATCTATTCTGAAGCCCTAGATGAGGAACACATTTCTTGGCTCAGCCATACCTTGGTGCTTTCCTGATTGCAACTTTGCAATCAGGAAACATGAACTCATTTTTCATTTTGACAACATAATTAGTATCTTTCCATCTTTGACAACATCATTTCTTGTGAAGTACATTTGTTGCCAGGTGCATGTAAAATCTGCTCAGACTCTTTAGACTTATTATTTATTCTGTTGTCTACTTTGTTGTTCCAGATACTACCTAGATTACCATCACAAGGCTACAACTCCTGTTTCCTTCCTATGTCAATCAGGTCTGCACATGCTCGTATCAAAAAAGGACGACTTTCATCGACGACGATCATCAAACAAAATTGAAAACATTTGGGAAATACTCCATTAAATTGAACACACATTTTAGTAATAGAAGAGACATTTACTCAAATGTCTGCCTGACTGAGTATTGGCAGGGAGGGCTGGCCTACTAAAAGTTTTGCTAAACAGGAAGTGAAATGTCAAGGTCTGTCAACAAAGAGGACATTTGGCTGCCATTTTCCGTCACACATCTCATTTAAGATATTAGCGATCGAGTGGCATTGGGGGTAATGTAGGGCCAGCGCAACAACGAAGAATCATGCATAGATTAAAAAGAAAATATCTTGTGTTCAAGGAGTGTAATGGGTGCCGAAGGGGGGGTTAAGGCTCAATGTTAGGTGGGCCTTGTTGACGAGTTGTCCAGTAGAAACTGAGGTTTAGGTGTGAGGTTTTAGTCATGATGAACAGCAATGGAGTGATTGTAAAAGTATGTGTCTGGGGTGGAAAGCATCAGTGACATTATTTCCCGTTAGCCTCGAGTTGTACGGGTCCTTTTAGTGTGGAGCATTTATTTCATGAGTGGGTCCCCATTTTTTATTTCATTCATATGTGTATGAGAAATACATTCCTGCTAGTGATCTCGCAGTCGTCAACTGACCTAGAGGCGGTGGCAAGAAATGCTCTCAGACACAGAAATATGTCAATATTAATGGGAAAAAGACGACCTACAGCTAGTAATGATTGATGAAAACAATTACCATATGTATGGGTACCCTTAAGCTATCAAAGCCACTTCCTTTTCACTATAGCTGCTTGCCAACTACAAATATCATATCCCCCGTTTACAGCTGTATCCAACTATAAACTATATAGCTTTTCACGGCTGGCTTAAAAGTCCATATTCAATACATATGCTAACTGACTGAACAGATACACAACATCATTTATCATTTACACTGCGCTCAAGTTATAGCAAAGTAAAAGCCAACCATATGCTAAATGTATTAGGAGTGAGACATAAAGAATCTGGAAAGATGGATATAGAGAGAAAATATATAGATTGAGTCATAAAGATTATCTTATTAGGAGGATTTTCTATGCCCAAAAACACATGGATACAAAGGGGGCCCGGACAGTGATAAGTATTTCTGGGGTGTGAAAAAAGCATGGTAAATACTAAAAAAATGAAAGATGGAAGAGAACATGTTTCTAAGCTGGGCCTACTTGCACATGTTAATCATGCTTAGTTTTTTGTGAAACACACATTCCTTTCAGGAAAGGAAAGTACATGGTTTCTATTTGAACACAATTTAACATGTGTTGTTTCCAGCCCAGGATTTTAAAGGTTACAGCCATCAATGATGTCAGTTTATGTAACCCTCACGAATGAAAATATGTTTAACATCCTTGATTACAGAAGCAGTTCCTTTTGCTGTGGCCAACATCAAGACCTCGCACTCTGACAAAGACTGGAGGAAGTGAAATTCATAACTTGGACAAGAAATCCAGGAAGAAAGAAGCACGTTTATGGGAAGACAACCACATCCTCCTGACAAATAATTAAAATGTCTTGCAGAAGAAAAATATCACAAGGAGTTTCGAAAATAAAGGAAAATGAGACATTAGAGCGTTTATAGCAGTGACTACCACATCACATGGACATGAATCATTGGGTTACACATATTGGACAACATGTGACATGGTCATATTGCAAAATAATAAGAAGCAGCTCAACAAGGTTGAACGCCTGGTCCTAAATGCTGTCTTCACATTGTCAAACTTTTCAGTTTGCAAGAGACATGCTTATCATCAGTCAAAAGAATGAAAACAAACCACTGAACTTTGCCAAAACTCACAGAATTAAAAAACAATTCCTCTGTCATAACTTACCTGCTTGCCAGACTATTTACAAGATTACTGACAATCACGGACACTTCAACCCTGCTTTTTCGTCACCGGTCATTTAAAACAAGAGTAATTTATTTCTTCTTTAGTTTCGATTTGTGGTGTAGATTGTGGTACTTTGAAAGGTGCCAGTTCATGGCATGGGTGATGCCAAGGTGCCCTTGAGCAAGGCACCAGACCCCTACACTGCTCCCCAGTGCAGGGTTTATGAAAATGTGTGTGACAAGAAAAAAGGAATTTAGGAAGTCATTCATCCAAATGCTGGGTAAGTGTTTGTTATTATCACCACTGTATACAATTAACATTTTAATTATTTTAACAGCGATTGCAGAATGGCGCCCTCTGCTGAAACTGCTGCCTTTTTAATTGCAGATTTTTTAACATTTCAATATTTATTTATATATATATTTTATCTGATGAGTAATATAATATTTGCTGTTTGTATTGAACCATATACCTAATGTTAAATTATAATGGGATCAGTGGGCATTGCAGAGCAGCTTTAAGGTGAATGCCAATTGATACATTTTAATGTGTTGAATAGGAAAAGTATATAAGGTTAGTCTAGTCTGTGTTGGAGGTAAATATCTGCAGGTGTACTTTATCCATTTGGAACAGTTTATGAGTGGATGCCTGGCTGTCATAAATAGTCTAATAACTATGGTTGTTTGCTAGATTCTCTCTCTTAACACTGCAAGAAAGTTAGAAGTCAGATCCACCATGCTTACTGTCATTACACTGGTTTCCAGGTTTAAGAGTGCAATAAATATCTAAATTCACCTGCATGACGTAACATTTGCTGTCCAAAAACTTGTTCATGGATTTACCATCTTCTCAAACCACAGATCAATGTTATTGGATGTCTCATTACGCTGCCTAAAAGTTGGATGCATAATCTCTCATCTACAAAAAACAAGATTAATCATTTTGGTGTGACTCACCAGGGAAACCAAATATCCATTCTTTTTGCCATCGTTTTGGTCGATAAATATAATCAGCTCAGTGTTTAGACAAGGAACCCTGTCTGCCTTTATACCGGGAGGCACTTCATGTCTTGTGAGAATACACAGAGCAGTGCCTGTGCCCTGTGTGGAGGAGAGGGTTGTAGCTGGGTGACAGTGCGCGCTGTCCTTTCAGCACCAAGGATTCACATACGGTCACAGGAGGTATACTTAGCAGAGAAAAAACGGAGGTGTTGTGCAAATAGTTATTATAAAAGCCAGCACTCAGACACAAAGTGTATGTTGGGTATTCCCGGGATGACTTCCACAAAGTTTAAAGTCATATTTTCATTGTTTTGACCCGTGGCAATGCATGAACTATATTTGCATAAAGTTATGCAACATGCTGCTTTCATTCAATGTGTTTTCATAATAGAGTAAACTACTCAAGCCTCACTGGTCAGACTGAGAGGGGGTGTAGAGATCCAAATACACGCCCTGACTTAAAGAAAGCTGTAGCAACCACTATAGGCTACTTGTGGAGAAACCTTGTGTAGGCTAAACCTCAACTATGCTGTAGTCAGTTGTTTTGTCTAGAAAGTATAGTGCACTAACTTTTAAAAACGTGAGTAATTAATTTTCTCAGAATCATCCCTAAACAGTGCGTAATTGTGTTTCAATTCCCAAGATAATGTAAAGTGCGCAATGGCTCTAAATGAAGTTATGAGAATCACATGGATATATGGGAGACTTTCGATGCCGGTATCTGCGCTGTGTGCTGGGCTAATTGGAAATTTCATTGGAAGTATTAGTTGGAAAAACGCTTCCTGTAACTGCGTATCGCAGAGATAAATGGAGTAACGGAAAGGAGGGGTGCGCAGAGAACTTCACACGGCGTGCAAGTGATGGTCAGTCAACTCAAGTGGACTTTTCGCTTCAGGAGTGCCAATTATGTGTCTTGTTATTATCACAGACACGGCGGAGTAACCCACAGGGGACAGGTCACGACGTCTGCGAGACAGAATAAAAAGTGAGCTGATCCGCTCCTTCAGTGAGGACGCACTCAGGACTTGAGCACCGGACCTTTCAGCGGTTTGTCAACCCTCTCCCTGCAGTTGGCCGGTGTTCAGAGGATGGCCACAGACGCTCAGCGAATACTCATATGACTTCTGATGCTCCATTTTTAAATACAGAAGAGAAGACTCTAATGGGACATACTTCGGACCGGACAGGAACAGGATCCTAAAGTTGCGCACAGTTCATTATTTCTATTTTCATAATTGTTGGACACACGGAACGTATTCATCCAGTAACCTATTTGAAAACGCTTTATCGGCCTGAAGGTAATTACATTTCTATCATCTCATGGTTAAATATAAACATGTTTGTTTTAATGTCCTGCTCATATGTGATCTTGTGTAACCTAAACAACTGTATTTGCTAAACAAATCTGGGAACTCCCAAATAAAAAGTAAGAAAACAGTGAAGCAACAACAGAGTAACCAAGACAAACGGTAAAGGTTACTAATAAACATGCATCATATTTCTACTGATTTAAGGTCAGAATAGAGTTTACAGAATAACCTTTAAAACTATGTTTAAAAAAAGTGTACCAACAGTCATTGTAGCACAATTTCGAAAAACTTTGATAGAATACGATGTGGGATGTTTATTATAAAGGCTAGTTTAGGGATTAAAGTAGCCTACAAAATGACAAATTACATCAATTGTGATCTACGTGATGTGGTTTTACTTGTCAACTGAGTTCAAAATGAATGTGATGTATGTAGGCCTAGTAGGAAAAACATTTGGACAGCTTTGTGGCTAACAGTCAAAGTCAGCACACCAAAGTGTAACTTGGTCATTGAGAAGCGGTTTGATTCGCCATTCATGCTTGATCTCTTTTGCAGGTCTCCGGTTCAACTTTTTTCCCACAGGCGTTGGAGAAGGACTTCACTTTTTTCTCTCTCCACGGAAGCTATGAGCGGTCTGCGTAAACACGTAACTATGGCACTGGTGCTACTGATGTGCGCGCTGACCGGCCATAGCAGCGAGAGCGCGCCCTCGGCAGCACTGGAGTCGGCTGCAGGCGGCAGGAACGCGCAGCAGGACTGGAGGCGGATGGTAGAGATCGTGAAACACGTGGAGGACAACCGGGGTCGCCACAGCGCCAAAACGGCAGCCCCGTTAACAGCGAGGAGCCCTGCGGTGCAACCAAATGATTTACGCAAGCTGAAAACAGACAGAGGGGATCAGACTGTCGGTGAGTGACGGCTTGTCTCCTGGGCGGGACTATGGTGGATTCAAGGGGATGCTGTAGCCTGTAGCCTAATGAAGGATCTAGCTTACTGGAATATTAGTCATATTGCAAAGTCATTGCACACTGATGGAACTAACTAACAAGGGATAATAACAACAAATATGTTTAGCCATGCAGATATTTAGTAACTGCTTTACAATGATTTTCTCTTTGTGTTTGCCTCTTACTAAATATCCAAGTTTTACATTTATGCAAAAGATACTTAGACTTTAGGTGATGTGAAGGATGACCCTTTAGAAAATATGCTTCAATTAATGAAATACTTGCTATTTAAATCTAACACTTCCTTTCCTATCTTCTCTCCTTCCACAGGCGTATTCCCCAGAGATTTCAGAAAGAAGGAGAAATTCCTAAAACATATAACAGGTGAGGCCACTTTTGTGTCACTGGTGCTCGAGTGTCCTGTCAGGAGTATGAGAAAGTCAGCATTTTGTGAAATAAATGTTATTGGACGGAGGATGGCTGAGGCAAAAATACAAGACGAGTGATTGATAGTCTTGCAAACTGTAATGGCTGTACACCAGATGTAACTGCAGGTTCCCAGAGTTGGAAATGTTCTCACAGGCTGCATGTCTTTCTTTTCAGGTCCGCTTTACTTCGGTCCAAAGTGCAGGAAGCACGTGTACAGACTCTACCACCACACCAGAGACTGCACGATACCTGCATGTAAGCCCTTACAAAATGAGGAAAGACTCTTTGTCAGTCCAATATCAACAGCTTCAACTCATACTCTCTGTTTCATCTTCTTCTCTCAGACTTCAAAAGATGTGCACGGCTTCTCACAAGACTAGCTGGCAGCCCGCAGTGCACAGAGGGGTAGCACACACAAGGTACAGTAACATATATCACCTTTAATATAAACAAATGTGTTATTCTGCTTTAAACTAAAGGGAGACACTATTGGTAAACATTTTAGAACCTAGTTGGTTATATACATTTAGACATTTATGTTTTGTATTACAAGTTCTCTGAAATATTATGTTTAACTATGCAAAAGAGCATTAGTTTATGCTAATCTTGGTGAATTCAGGATACATCTACATCCACATTAGGAAAATAAACCTGTAAATGCTCATTTTAGATGATTTATTTCCGCTAAATGGAAAAAAAGGCTGTTTATCAAGCAAGTTAGCCCATATTCTCATAAACCACCAGTGCAATAAAAAAAACATGCTTTTGCCTGTAGTGTCTTTCCTCAAACAGAACATGGTTACATGTGTTGTACTTGTATTTATAGACGTTGGCCGCTTCATTATTATCAAAACATATGTGACAATTTGGACTTAGTTTTACTGCAACTAAGTAAAAAATGCTGCTACAAGTAAAAGTCCTAAAATGGTATTAAAGTAAGAGTAGATGATTGATTTTGAGTATATTTAGCTAATAATAAATAAGGTTTTAGTACTTTAAGACTAAATCCTTTGCAAATAAGGGCTGAATCTCACTGTGTGAAAATCTCAATAATGATAAGCGTGCTGTACAGCCTGCTAGTTTTCTTGATTTATTGTAATTTCTTTGGACATCAAATATTTTGTTAAGTACTGCCAAGTTACATTTCACTTCCTCTCCATTGCAGGTTGAAACCAAAACACAAGTTCTTCACAAGAAAAGAAAACGTGGGGTGAAAAAGTTCCTTGGACAGTGAGAGGGAAGCTAAATATTCTCTGACCAGCCCCAACTGACATTAGGGAAAGTATGCCCTTCAGGGAGACCTGCACTTCTAAGGAGTGGATTATTGCCTCCCGTCGCTCTGCCTGGGCCCCGATGGTCGGCTGCCACCATGAGGGAGGCAACCAGCCAACTAAACCACACCAAGATAAAGATGGTGAAACTGAAGAGTGGAGAAGTGGCTGAGATAAAACAAAAACAGGGCCTATTTCCCTGCTGGCATCCAAAAAGATGTTGCTGAAACAAAACAAAAAGGGATTACCTATTTTTATTTTGGTCATTTCTTTAAGAAAAGAGCAAAATCCATATGATCTGTTTTTTTCATTTGCTCTGTAGGAGTATTGTGGGTTGAGCCCATCCCTTCTACTGCACTGCTCATTACGCAGAGAAAAAGCTCTCGCTGACCCCCGGCATCAGCATAGTTTATCCCATTTGTGCTCACACTGAGAAACACTTGTGATTACATTATTAATTGCATGAGCATTTCTCTGTGTCTTTGCAAGACATGGTAAAAAAGGAATTGGTGGTTGTAAGTTGCAGCCCTCCTGTGGATCTTGGTAGAGCGTGGTAAAGTCTATATTTATATTTTTGAGTTGTCACGAGGTTTCATTGTACATACTATTGGCCATATGAAACAAGATAAATATGTATATACTGTAAAGCAAAGCATAAGAGGAATCCACCTATCTACCGTAAATTAAAGTGGCTGGCATTTATCAAATGGCTGTTAAATACATATATATATATATAAAATGAAATATATTTAAATAAATTATAAGATTGGTACAAATTTGAGTGGTCTTTCTTGTTTTGTGCAGTACTTTCTCTTATGTTCCCGTCTTGACATGTGGAATGTTCCCTGAATGAACACATGACTGGAGCGAGTCCTGCGACTTCAGATCTGCAGAGCTTCCCACAGCAGTTCAGCACATTTTGGTCATTAAGACATTAATACTCACAAGAGGTTCCTTTAACTTTAAAGAGCCAAAATGCAACACAACCATTTTCTTTTTGCCAATAGACTCGGATGAAACTGTCTTTATTTGTATTCTATGTTTTGAGATTACACTTTAGGACCTGCAACAGAGACCTTAGCCGTTATTTTTTATTATGGAAATGGAAAACACCAAGTTCTTTTGTTTTTTAAACCAAAGAGAAACAACATGTTAAGTCAATATCACTTTTAAAAAACAATGTCTTCGTTACTTCTTAACCCTTAGACCTTCTACTGACTTCCCTAAAAATTCCCACATGTATGACCATTGCTGACACTAGTCTATGAATGTTTTCCAGTGTGATATCTGGGAGATAAACCCATGTGAAAAAACAAATAGTAATTTCTGTAGATTATGCCTTGTGTATTAATTTGAATGTGATGTTTGAGCCTTAGGATAGCTGGTAGACAGAGCCAGGCTACTCGCTTATTTTGAGTGTACATTTTATATTAAGCATATTACCGGTATCGACCTTCTCAACTAACGCTCTGCAAGGGGCTAAAAGCATGTGTCCAAAGTTGTCCATTTCTTTCTTTAAGTCGACTTCATAGCCATCATTCATTTGGACTACAGGAGACATAGGGAATTACTTTGCCTTATGGTCTTTATTTCATCACTAAATAAAGCACAGATGAGATTGGACCACATACAAATGCACTCAATTTACCTCTGCTTTCCATGAAAGTCCCTTCCCAGTTAACGCCCTGCTTGACAAGTAAGCCTCCCTAAATCTAAATTCCATTCTTGTCTAATGATTAACATCCCTTCTTGATGTGCTGCCCCTTGCTGTGGTGTAAGGAGCGTCGATAAATCCCAATTAATGATCATTTGTTTTGGCTCTGAAGAGTCCTTACTCATGCTATAATCACCATTTAAATAGTGATGGTTTCTGCACAGTTGGATTAGTAACTATTAAAAGGAGGAATGTTAAAAGGAATTGAGTGTGAACAGGTCAGGTTTTTTTTTAATCAGATATATTTGACATCTAATATTTGTAAAAAAGAATCTTGTCTTATTAGGTCAGATAAAAGAAGCCATACACCAAACAAGCTGTGCAAAGGACATAAACTAACCACGCAGCATCTAATAGAATATCCAGGAAGATTAGCATTTAGGCTAACATTAGCTTTGACCCGTGTCGGCCTTTGACCTCAGAGATGTCTAGTCATGCATTATCGTCAGCAGGATATCTTCAGACATATTTAAATTGATAAGTTTAATGATTTGTGTGTATAAATAAGTCTCTGGTAGTCGTACTGATTTATCTATTCCTTTATTCACCTCATTTCTACAAATTCATCTAGGCAGCATCTTCCTAAATAAACACAATGTGTGGTTTGTATAACATTTACAACACTGAAACAAATGTGTTTCCTACTGGTCTTCCAGTGACACGCACACAAGTGTTACAATATACTGACTAGTGCTTTTGTAACGAAGTTGAAGAATACTTGGTTGATTTTGCACAGGTCATTTAAGGTCGGATGTTGTTAGGAGTTCATCTTCAGGAATGCTGTGCAGCAACGTACGCACTGTTCATACACCTTTTCAAAGTCTTCGTCACTCCCCTGATAGATAAAACGGAAAAATGGATATATTAAAACGCGTTTCAGCCAAGTTCTGAGCTGAATCATTACATTCATCCGTTTGATTTTTTTAGTAGCTGAGAAACAGATATCCAATAATAAAACACATAACAGAAATAAAACACATGATAAATTGTCAGTATCTTACTCAACATTCAATTATTTTCAGCTCACATTCCAAATAGTTTTAGTGATGAAGAAAACACATCCCAGAGCTTTCAACGGTACCCCTAACGTGAGCTTTGAAATTTGGCAAGTAACATTTTCTCTGAATACATTTTTTTAAGGTTCAAATTGGTTGGCTTTTTTCAGAACATTTTGGAAAACCCTTTTATAACCATAGCAAACTTCCTATGTTGTGATTACTGATAGGTTAGCCTATTAGCAACACAATATACCGTTGAGGCTTTCATTATGTCATTAGTTTTGTAATTATTTGGTTGTAAACCAAAGTATTGAAATGTTGACCTGATGATGGCACTAAATAAGAAGTCAGAAAACTGAAACCATTACAAATCATCCTCTGGGGAACATGAAAGTCTGAACCAGATTCCAAACAAATCCATCCAACGGTTGTCAAAGTATTTCAGTCTGGATTAAAATGTTGGCACTATTATTGCAGAAAAACAGACACAGCCAAAATGTTTTGGATTCTGTAAACTGATCTGGAGGTGATTATGTGACAGGCATAACAAGTAATCAAGTTCTGTTAAGAAAGAAAGTAGTCAGGGGATTTTAAAGTCTCTAATGGTAATAAGGGATGAAACTAATGTCTTGTAAGAAAACAAAAAAATGGCAATTATAAGAAATCATTCTGTAAGTTTGTCATTATAATCACACTATTACAATAAGCCTCTGTGTTCATTTACCCTGACACATTAACTGTGAATGTCTGGCTCCCCTTTACTCACTTTACTGTCATGCCATGTGGTTACTCTCCAAGGGAGTACAATCCAACTGTCATGTATCTGAACCACACTGAGTGTAAAGGGTTTTCATTCATTCCTTCTTCGGTACATAGCTGTAAGAACACACTCATGCTAATTGCCACGCAAAGAAAAGTTCTGTTCAAAGCCAAAATCTGCCACAAAAAATAAAAGACTCATCAACTGTGGTTCACCGCGACCTCCCGGCCCAACCACTCTTTTATGTTCCAACTAAATGTAAAACAGCACCGCAGTTGAGCATAAATTCATAATTACTTGGCAAACATCTTAAGCGGCACATGTTTCAACAAGCCCACATAGGAAATTAATACTTTAATAAATGTTTTCAAAGTATCTAAAGTTTGAGCATCCAAAGTCAAGACTTTTGTTTTTAAGAGCTACATGTGATGGCAGCATATCATCACTTAACAATTTATTTCACTTTTACCCCTTCCACTTCTCCCATTCTTGTTTTTCGCTCTCATAACGCTCAGGATAAAAGCAGCATGTCCAAATCATTTGGCAGGATTTTCAACCGCAGAGAAATTACGTTAGGAACAAAATAGAAGAGTGAACCAAAGAGCGTGACAATGCAAACCAAGCTGAACCAGAAAATGCTTCTGATAGGGACGTCCAAGCAAATCAAATGAAATCGATGTATGCTAGTGTGTAATAGGCTAGAGGATTTAATAATGTATTACACTTATAGTTTATGAAAAGGCAAGCGAAAAAGTGCTGCCATAGTTTCAGTCCCCTGTGTTTTGTTTCATGAAACGTGCCTGGACATGATCCCATTTCTCCCAGCTGAGATTCAATTGTCTCCAGAGCTGCCACATGCACCTGAAGGAAGACATGTCCTGTCCAAAACTGTCGTCAGGAACAGGTGCACAGCTTTCGCAGAAAGGAAACATTACATTTGTCTGTGTCATTTCCAGACACAGCTTACATAAAGCATGCACTATCGCTATAAGTTTTTTGTTTAGATTTAAAGGCCATGAAAAGTGTGTATTTCGATTAGCTGCTAACTATGAGGTTTGGGACCCTACATGAACAAAACCTTACTGCCAGCTTTGAATTCGTTTTTCTGAATTGACATGGAAAAAAGATTCTGAACTGTACTTGCTTACCTTTCTCATGATGCCTCAACTATTTATTAGTTTTTACCTGAAAGATGAGCGCATCAATATGAATGTCTACCAGGAGAGAGACTATCTTCATATGTGCACCATATTTGAGATATATCAGGTCCATTCAGAACGACTATATGCAATTGTGATTTCTGAAGGTATCCGACATCGCGGTGTAAGAACCGGCTTTGATCAAGTAAACCCCGCTTTACATTTTCTCAGTGTTGATGTGGCAAACGTTTTTTCACTTGGTGACATTAAATGATGTGTCACAAAGAGCTTAAATTGATCTTTTCAAAATGTTTGCTGCTATAATAACGCTCAGAATGTCATTATGTCAAATATCTTCATTATACCAGAGAATTTACTTGAATACTTACATAATACGGGTCATTGATGATGAGCTGCTTGTCTGGGTCATATGAACCGAGAAGCTCAATCTTTGCACTGCTGTTTTTCACAGCTTTTGCTTTCCTGTTCAACTCACTGTGAAAACATGAGAAAAGCTTTAAAATCCACGCGAAAATACTTAAAGGGAAACACTTAAATGTCTTAACATGTGACTCTATGGACTAGAAATATTTGTCTGCATATGTTATCCTATATGCAGAGCTGTCATGTTCCTTACTTCCAATAACGGACAGAAAATAACAACCCCATATTCATGACATCCATGTTATAAACTTTCTCTCTCACATTATGAAATTATATAAGATCAGGCAAGGTTTTAGAGAAATAAAACAGAACAACCAAATCTGTTTAAGCCAATCCTAATCTAAAGTAAAACAATCAAAACTCAAGAAGGGAAACAACTAATTAGCGTGTTCAAGGTGACAATGAGAGGGGTGTTGCTAAAAGTAAACTAAACATGGACAGAGTGCCTTTTGTCTCAGATAGGGTCTTATTTTCTCAGTCTGGTCAGCTTAACATTGGTGGGGAAAAAAACATAATGTGAGAGAGAAAGGGGAAAAACTTGCCCAAAGAGCAAAGACGAGGCATCCAAAGAACTCAGTAAGCTGCTTACAGATCAGATCTGCAATAGGCATGTGATCTCAAAATGATCCCTAAACGTTCAAAGTATCAAAAGAATATCCCTCCCCCTGACCTCTGGAAAGAGCTTAAGAAAGGATATTGCTCATTAAAGGGAAAGCATTCACCTAGACGTTAATTATAGCTCCATTTTACCTCCATGTGAAAGAGTAGCGCAGATCACTATCCAGATTTTGTTTAGGACAAGCCAGTTTTACCACTCTCAAGGCAAATGTTCTTTTTTATACCAGGCACCCTCTAGTTAAACACTAAATGACACCAGTGCTTACAGTGACTACTGTTTTACCTAAAGCGAAGCAGATTCACAGAAATATTAAACACTGCTGCTGTGGGGTGAAATACAAATACCTCAAATTGCTCTCATCCATGCAGAGAATGTAGTCAAAGCTCATGAAGTCGTCCTTAGTCACCTGGAAGTGAAAACAAAAACAGAGAAAATATGACTTCTGGCTCTGTGTGGGAACAGAGTGGGTTCAATGTTATAATCAATCTTTTTCCAACACAACAGTACAGACTGGTTATTTGACATTAGGTTAAATGTATTTTTCATAAAATCACAGCCTGTGAATGTTAAAACAAATACATGGTCAGAGTTTTTGAAGGATAGATCACGCTACATCAATGTTTTCATTAGTGGTGGCAATCTGGATTTCAAGTGCCTTCACACACACACGAAGGATTGACAGGAAACGATACAAGCCAGTATTCCAGCAATTCAGTTTTCAAGTTCAACTAATTGATAACAGACTCACACTTTATTGTTCACTCCATTTAGCCATGCATCAGAGCTAAAAGGTTTCCTGCAGAGTGTTTGACCTCTAGCACTGCAGGATCAAAGCAAGTGTTTTTCGTGGAAGGAAATGTATTCCACACGTTTATTAGACCTCAAGGAAACACCCAATGAGTTTAGGGAGGTAACACTGAATTGAAACATTTTGTTTGTCAACAGGACAAACACAGGGCTGGCTTTTATAGTAAAGCAGTCATAGGAAGTGTTTTGAAGCGGTCACCATGGTTAGCTCTGACACTAGTTGTTCATTAAGATGTGAATACAAAACTCTAATTTTGACTGTATGGTTTTCAGATTGTGCGAGTAATGAAACCATATCAGTCCCTCGAACACCTCAGCAAGGTAACACACTTCACTGTGACCTGCTGTTGTGTGGAGATCTGCTATCAGATTATTGTTGACTGATTTCTTTGTTAAAATAACTTGAGTTTGTTTAGCTGAACTGTAAACAGATGCCCAACACATTTACTGTTGCATTTTTAACAAAAAAAGCTGCTTAGGAATTTTTGAATTAAACTGCAAATGCTGTTCCCACAGTTACGACAATTATCTGCCAGACCGATCTGGTCTGGCAGATAACTGTTAAGGAAGGAACTCATGCAATGCTCCGGATGTTTGACACAGTTGCTGTGGTCATTGATGTAAGAGCTGTGTAGTAAAGAGAGGTTTATTAGGATATCCATGTTTATCCCACTGTGTCTGATTATAGCCATTAATGTCCGTTCACTTTGTTTTCCATTTGAACACCCACCAGCATTGGGTGGTAATCCGTGATGGCGATAATTACAGCAGCTGTTGATCTCTCCACTCATGTATACCTTGTTCTCTCACACCCTCAGTGTTAATCCCTTATTTAAAAAAAATTGGTTTTGAGTATCTCAGACATGTTTGGCTGAGAGTAAGCTGGGAAGCTGTTAATGTAAGTATAAGAGCAGGAAGAACATAGCAGGGTCAACATGTTCAAAGACTGTCAATTCTGAAAGATGCAAAGAGCGGTTTTCATGAAATCTAGTAAAAGAAACTCTATCAATTATAGGCCAAGGCAAAATGTCTGCTGTGATAAAAGGCTTACTTTGTCAAATAAATAAAAAGTACCAAATGTTTAAATAGATTTTCAGTTGAGACCAGATATAAAAAATGGACATATACGTATATACCGACCAATTAAATGAATACAGGGCTACCTTTTGCTGTCTCCAGATTGTCATAGTTTAAAACTATATATATCTATAAAATCTAAATGTTGGGTCGTCCATTTCTGACATTGCATTAAATGTTCCATTTGTTATGGATTATGTTTGGATCGTGCTGGCTTGAACATCTCTCTTTATTTGAGCAGCATCAGAAGTTCTGAAAAGTTGTTACAAATACAAGAATGTTTGAGTGTGGTAGCAGAAGCCAATAATATAAATTAAAAGGGTGCTGAAGAGGAAAGAGCAACAGCTTCAAAAGCTCATTGTGTGGATTTGACTGGTCTTAAGCCAGGGGGTGAGCCTCCCCTTCCCCGCTTTGAGGAGATTAGACCAGGGTCTGACTGGTTTGCAGAGAGACAAACCAACGAGACGGAAGATCTCAAGCACACGGTGAAACCCCCAAGTTCTCTCAGGGAAACATAAAACGGTTTTAAGGGCGCTGAGGATAAGCCAGCACACCATAAGGCCTGAAGGCCCTACATGGGCAAACATCTTGGTGTGATTTGAGACCTGTTTCAGTACATTTCAACACATGCAATCACATTTCGCACACACAGGTGCCATAATTTAAAACAGCAACATAGAGACAGGCCCGGCAAACGGGTTCACTTTCACACATAATCAAAAACACATAACATATATTTCCAAGATAATAGCATTACTGTGTAACAGATCATATCAGAAACCCTTGTAAAGTACTCAGTGCACACATTTTAACTGACCAGGTTGCATATAAATTGGAGGAACGTTAAAATATACTGTAGAAATTAAATATTGAGTGATACTTTATTTCAATAATAGCAAAATAAATGTTAAGCTAATAATAAGCTTTGCTACTTTCCTTCCTGACATCCCAGTAAGGATATATTTGTTTAAGTAGCACTAAATAATGCTGAAATGTGGAGGGCTGTTGCTCTGTCACTGGATTAGCTGCGGTTTATATTTTAAGACAAAGTTTAAACAAGTGTTGTCTGGAACATGTCATGTGATCTTCTTAACCCCATGTTTGAACCACCTGCTGTGTCCTGTACATTTCACCGAGCTATCCCAAGAGGTCACTGTATCTGAGGTATAATTTAAATCTGCTGCACATTTTGAACCAATCAAAAGGGGCAAATTAATAATAATAATAATACGTTTATTTAAAAATATGAGGAAGCTATAAAAGGTATAATTAATTTTTAATGAAACAGACTAAATTGGAAAATCTCAAAGGAAGACAAGAAGATCAAACACACATCATTATTACATAGACTTATGCTATTTGGCTTTTCTCTAAATGTTCCAGTTCAGATAAAACTGTGCTTATTTTAACAAAGCAATAATGTGTAGCTTCGTATGGGGGTTAAACCCCTAAAAGCAGCAATTCATTAAAACTTGACAGCTACAGGAAGCTAATTGGATGCTAATTGACAGAGCAACAAACCCTTGATGCCTAGTAGGCCTCATCTTACTAACATCACGTTCATAAAAACAAACATGAATGAGCTGAGAGGAGCCACGGTATATCTGGTTGTACCTGGCGGGCACTGTGGCTTGACTCAATGCCGTGCTTCCTTAGGCAGGCCAGACCTCGGGCGTCCGGAGAGCTGCCTGTATTCCAGTCAGATGTGGCAGCACTGTCTATGACCCACTGCAACAACAGAGAACAGAAAAGGGGGCGCTAACTACGGCTAAGAGAGATAGAAGTGGATGGTCGTACCTGCCTGGCCACATGCTTCATGGGCACGTCATGTTTCTTCATGCAGGCCTGACCGCGGTGGTCTGGAGGGTTTCCTATTTCATAGGTGGAGGTGGCAGCACTGTCTATCCTCCACTAGGCAGAGCAGAGCACGGGGAACAATAACACAGCAAAAATTGTTCATACTTTCACTTACAGACATGTAGTGGGTGATACAGAATTGAAGGCAATTTACTTTTGAGGATTAGACCCTCAAAAGCTGAAATTCAGGACAAATGTTCTGAAACAAATCTTGCCCTCATTCATGATCTTCAGAGGATGCAGCTGGGTTACTGTCATTTATTATTAGTTCTGACAACAATGAACTATTTTACTATTCACCTACTCCGTCAAATCACACATTAGTACTTTATGTATGAGTATTGCATGGTATAAAAACTAGGTGAAATATTGTGATGAAGGCCGTTATAATGAATTATGACATTACCTTATCGACAACGCCAGCATCTGTTGCCATCTTCCTGAAGACTGCTTCAGCGATGGGGGATCGGCAAATATTCCCTGTTTAAAACCAAATACACAGGGTTAGGGTTAACCCTTCAATATTAAAATGGTTTAAGAACTATTTTACACTATAATGTAACACTTGGTATATGGTATACTATGGTATACTAAGAGTAGCATACACACATTTGATATGTATAAAGAAGTAAAGCTGCAAAGCTAAACAATACACCAAATTTCACAACAAAATAGCATGATACAATTACACAGCCTCAAACAGATTGCATTATCTAAGGCACTGTAGGCAAGTCAAGAAAATACATTTCAAATTCTACAGCTTAACTAAAGGAAACATTCACATTTGGAATTTAGTTTTTTAATACATTTTAGCCTGTCAACACGATATAGGCTGATATCATTTTATCATCTCATTCATATTGTCAAACCATCAGGAAACATTTAACTGGAGTTTCTGAACGTGTCGTCTTCAACAAATCCACGTATTTTGCCCCCCAAAAAAAACGTTAATGTTACATCACTGAACAAAAAAGCAACTTTGGACTGTTTTTTGGAATTGTAACTTTATAATGTTGACAGGATTAACAACAAATACAAACAAATATTTTCCTGATAAGAGTCATAAGCGAGCAGCTTTCACTTTCAACTGACAGTTGAAGAGTCACTTCCGGGACGCTGCATGGCGACAAAGTTTCGTGCAAATATACAAACTAACAAAACGCACGAAGAGGTTTTCCATCGCACTTTGCTGAACACCACAAGTGCCCAAATGCACAAACTAAAATGGATTTGGGGAAAAGTTTAAAGTCCACAATAACAATTTAGCTAATGTTAGCTGCACCATTTTAGCTAGCGCTCTTCAGTAAATCTTGCACCACAATAAACTACTAATATACATTAAACTGGTATAGTGGTCAAATGCAATGCTTGTTTCATACTGTCACACCTGTGAGGATTACATTGGCCTATTTGGAGTTAAATCCCATCTCTTACCCAAGCAGACGAACAGAGCTGAATTCGATCCGGTGGTCGCCATGTTGATCTGAAGGGTCCTGAGAGACCGCCGGTGACCGCCAACTAGTGCCTGAACAAAAACGTATATAGTTAGAAAACCTTTTAAAACTAAGTTTAGTTTATATATAGAAATTGTGAAAATATTATATTCACTTTACATTTTCTTAATGTACAGGTACAACTTTCATGACACTGAGCTTATTGAAGTAAGTGCTCTTTTATTATAAGATTTTGTCAAGCTTTGGTCCATTTCTTTTTTTTTCTAGATTTATTTACAGTTAATTTGTTCTCCTTTGTATCTTGTGAACTCGTATTTTACTAATAACCTTTGTAGACTACCGGGTTGACATTTTTTGAAGATGTGAAACACGGGAATCTGGCTGTCTCCAGCCTGTAAAACTCACAAATATTGTGTTGCTACATGAGTCAATCCCAGTTTGTGTGCAATAATCAAGGGTGTAACTTTGGTTTGAGAAGTGGGGGGGACACAAAACAGGGGGTCCTCCGCAATGAAATATTTTCTCAATTTAATTCCATTTCCTGCCTTTCTACAAATATATTAGGGACTATAGTGTTAACAAATCCAAGAAAAATGTGTAGTGTATATAATGAGTGTGCACACTTATCTAGTATCCTATCCATGTGAACCTGTTTTATTTGTGATTACCTGACATCCTCTAGGGGGGTCCGGGGGCATGCACCCCGGGAAGATTTGTTTCTTTAAATTGAAGTTGAATGCATCAATCTGGTGCACTTTGAGGGCAACATTAAGAGATTTATGGATACAGTTCTCAACACTCATATGAAACAGAACTGTATATATTTCAATAATCAAAATGCCATTAGAATATGCTCACAACCAATAACAAATCATTGATAAACTCCTCTCTCCTATCTTTATCTTACCTAGTCTGCATTTTTTCTTTTTATTTATGCATATTTGACTAATCACTCCCCTTTCAAACTGTGTTTTTTATTTTTGTACTGGCCTATAGTACACATTGGAAGGATTTCTTAACTTATTTTATATACAACTATATATTACATAGATGGAAATATTTGTTTACAGAGATGACCAAACCGTTTGAGACCCACTGAGATAACTAGACTAAAGTTTACAACCTAATCACTCAGAGAGTCCTTTACCTCCCTGAGCTGACGTTATCTCTCTCAGTCCGACAGGAGAGGACTCTCCCTCTCCTTATTGTTGAAACAGCTTCTAATCTCCGTTAGCTCCGAGCTAGCACCAGATGCTAACAACAACCCACGTAACTCTCTCAGTCTCTCTCTCTCTCTCTCTCTCTCTCTCTCTCTCTCTCTCTCTCTCTCTCTCTCTCTCTCTCTCTCTCTCTCTCTCTCTCTCCTCTCTCTCTCTATCTCTCTCTCTCTCTCTCTCTCTCTCTCTCTCTCTCTCTCTCTCTCTCCTCTCTCTCTCTGTATCTCTCTCTCTGTATCTCTCTCTCTGTCTCTCTCTCTGTCTCTCAAAGTCCGACAGGAAAGAGCTCTCCCTCTCCTTATTGTTGAAACAGCTACTAATCTCCATTAGCTCCGAGCTAGCACCAAATGCTAACAACAACCCCCGTAACTCTCTATGTCTCTCTCTCTCTGTCTCTCTCTCTTTCTATCTCTCTCTCACAAGATGCACTCGTGCCACACACACACACAGACGCTCCTCCGTGACGATGACCGCTTGCGTAAAAAAAAAAAAAAAAAAAGTGGGGGGGGACACAAATGGGATTTTGAAAAGTGGGGGGGACATGTCCCCCCTGTCCCCAGTGGAAATTACGCCCATGGCAATAATAATGTTTGAGTTACAGAGAGATAAAAAACTATCACCCTATAAAAGAAGCTCTCAAATCCCCCCTTGATGTAGAGACACAATCTGGCTACAGTCATAAACATGATGTAGTAATGAAATCCACTGTTTAGAGCAGGGGTGTCCAAACTACGGCCCGGGGGCCAACTGTGGCCCGTTGTCAATTTTGAAATGGCCCTCAACAAATTCTAAAAGTATAATAGAATATGGCCCACACATGAAACTTGTGCTTGTCTTATGTTGTACTTCTTAAATATATATGTACAAATATATTACACAGTATTCAGGTGTTAATAAGAGTAGTTTTTCAAATAAATTCAGTGAACCTTAGTTGATAAAAAAAAGCCCAATAATTTATTTACATAGTAAGCTTGAAATATACCCTTCATATTTCCCCTTATTATAAGCAATCTGAGGCTTCTGTTTTAAGGAATAAGCTTTTGTAACAAAATAAATTAAACCCTAGATTATTGAAAGCTGTGATGAAGGCTGTTTTTTTCTTAAAGCATAAGTATCAAGCATAATTTGCCTACATTTGATTGATTTTGCTAGCTTATAACTTAACTAATGAGGCAATATACCTCATCTCTAGTGAGGGGCCCAGCCATTCGTACATTTTTCTGTATGCGGCCCTCAGTAAAAGAAGTTTGGACACCCCTGGTTTAGAGTAAAGCTCCACTGAGTCCAGTTAACCAGTTTAATGTCAAAGTATCTGAAAATGTTTTTGTGAGATTCTTGAATGAAATGCAATTCAATTGCATCTGTTCGTAGGTGAATAAATGCAGTGGCTTTGTGAATGAAATTGCATCTTTGGCATACCTCATCTGTAATTACTGTGCAGGATAGTATACAAAGAAATCAGGCCGGTTCATTATTTGAAGATTGGGTAGTCTCTTGTAAACAATCCCAGGTTGTGTGGTAAAACCATGGTTGAGTGTTGGGTCAGATTACTTATATCCTGCCAAGGTGATGGGTTCATGATGGATTACAATTATTTGCCTGGTAAAGACCTTGTGATACATTTTCAAAGCATTTATACAGGTGCAAATCCTTCATGTCTATGTATTAGTTGAAAATGTTTCTGTTGGTCTGCAGCTTGGTAATCTATTGAAGCTATAGATGCTGCGATTGCGGCTGAACTATAGGAAGACTAATGTTGAATGGATTGAAAGATTTTCCACAAAATAGAAGTTTTCTGTCAGCACTTTTAAGGTATAGCTTAGAACAAAATCTGATCGAGTCGCTGAAGACAGGCTGCCTAAAAGTTGTGCTCATCATTGTCAATTACGAATTTCCGATGGTGACTATTAGCGTTGGTAAAGTTATGGAACTTGCTTTATTTAGAAGCCTCCTAAAACATTCGGACTAGATTGAAACAGTTTTGAAGTGGCATTATTACAGCTTCTCCCACTCTTATACGGTTGTTGTGAGGTAACGTGGCCCGAAGGGATTTGTAAATAGTTGCTGAACAATGCGATGAAATGAGGCCAAGTCAAGACTCTAAGCTGAAGTATGTAATCCTTTTAGAGGTTAAAGTACCTTTATCCCCCCTAAAATTTGAAATGCATCAATACATACAGTACATACTGCAGAGTAGTATAGAAGGATGTCTTCCATCTTCTAAGCAAAACAAGGAAATACAAGATGATTGAGGACTTAAGTAAAAATCAGAAGATAGAAATGAACTCCATTGAAATCGATAGTTCAGAGGTTGGAGCCATTGTCATCGTGGACTGTACAACATGTAATTTACCAACAACTAAGCAATGCCACCTTCTTTTTCTGGACTTCAGTGGAGATTGCTCCTGGAGATGTGAAAACAAATGACAAAACCAGAACATGCTTTTATGACAGTATAATCCCTTGTCACACCAGTTTTATACACCCTCCCAAAGATCCACAAAAGCAGATGTACCCGCGGGCAGTGATGACATTTTCTCTACAATAAATAATTTTGAAACTGACTGTGTAACGACTGAGTGAACACAGGTCGAGGACGCAATAGCATGACTTAGGGACAGAGGTTTTAGTTTAAAAAAAAGTATTTACTTAGCAAAGGTTCAGTACACGGTTGGTCAGGAAGGCAACCAAAATAGACAAGGAAAAGGAAAGAACCCTAGAAAGTGGTGATACTGAAATGAGAGGAGAGGTGAGTAACAAAATAAAACAGGAAGAACAGAATGATAACAAAACATTAACTTGCTGGCTATGACCTTACAGACTGAATGAGTTCTAAAACTTCATCAACAATAATAGCTGGAAATTCACTATTAAACACTGTGATTACAGAAGAATAGCATTTTAGACCTAATTGTCTACAGGTACTCAAACAGAGATGGATCTAACCCATACTGCAATGCTCTGACATAAACTCTTTGCTACATTGACAATATTTCCATCCCGTTCTCTGGCCTGATAGTATGTATATTAAGATATGTCTCATATACCATGTCTGAAAAAGAGCTTCAACCTCAAAATGTCATGGATGGTAATCTTATATATTTTTACGGGTTAATTATCTAGTTTGCGGTCTCAATTGTTTCTTACTAAAAAGAGACCCCTTAAGAGTAACCCAAGGCAAGAGTGGAATTGAAGTATCAAAGGCAAGGTGGAAGCCATTATGAATACTGCTACACTTCTTTCTTCCAAGGAAATATTGGAAGTTTCTGGAAGTTCAACTGGCACCCGTTGATCAGAATCAGAATCAGAATACCTTTATTAGTCCCACAGAGGGGACATTTACATGATGTATGTGAGACCAGACAAACACTCCTTTCAGATTACAAATGTTACAGAGACAGCTGTTCACACTGAAGTATAATTGTTTTATTATCAGTTGTCACTTCTTATAAAATCAGGATATAATATGCAATTGTTTAGAATGAAGAAAGCATACAAATAACCAACTAAAACAAAAGCTTGCTCATCCCCATGCGTGTAATCATCATATCACGTCATGGCAGCTGACGAAATAGGTCCCTAGATCCCTAAACGAACGGTTGCAGTACTGGCAGAAAGACTAAAGAGAACATTCAGAAGAGATTTAAGAGTGAATTCCCAGCTGTTGTGCTGATCCATGATCAAGCAAGATTTGACACTGGACAGTTTCAAAGCTGCACGCAACAGTGCCTGTCTGTGTGTTTGCTTTTTGTTACTAATTAACTCATTATTGTGATGTATTTGGTCTGTGTCCTGTTCTTAGCCATTGATGGGGACCATTTGTAAGAACCAATGAAGAAGAGATGGCAGACAGATTGTGGAGAAATGCTAGATATGCACAACATTTGGAAGAGACACATTCAAGTTTGTAGGTTGATTGAGAATGGACTATCAAAAATGGCGCTTATATACAAATAGTGTAAATTAATGCAACCAGTACATCCCTAGTTTATGTCCTGTTTTACTTTGTTGTCTGAAACGTGTAGCATTTTGCTCTGTTTCATTGACATAGACTAAGGCCTATGGAATGTGTGCAGGTTTAATTTCCCGTGGGGAAATAGCTGAGGATGCAGATTTAAGTGATGCTCTAAGTCTTTAATGGAAATGTGTAATTATTTTCTCTCAAACTAGTAAAATGAAATGTTCTGGAAAAGTAATTATACTGCCTGAAGGCTATTCAAGAAATAACTGATCCAAGAACAAGGGCTGTCTTTTAATTGAGGTAACTTAGTTGTACTTGTACCAGAGTAATCACCGTAGTTCTGTTTTCTCCCTGGGTCCTCAATGCCAGATTTGATAGGATCTCTTAGGTGAATGTATGATTTGTTTACCTGCCAATATATGTAGAGCTATAATTGTGAAAAAACACTACATCCAAAAAGAATGAAGGGAACTCCATTAAATCAGAATATGGAGTTGCCTTTATTCGTTTTCAATAAACATGGGGAAAGAATAACATCACAAAGAAGGTGAGCTGTTTTGAAAATAATGGTTACAATGTTTTTTTAATGGCTTTAGTGTTATTGACTCCACTTAAGGGAGCATTAACTTGTTCTTGAATTTTTTTCTCCAAATTGACTGAGGAAAAAGCAGCTTGTCATTATTGGACATAACCTCTCATTAACGAGTTCACCTTCTTTCACCTCTGTGGGAAAAAATGTGAATGTATTTTGTCAAAAAGGAAGCCAACCTGGATCAGCAAACACATTTTTAAATCCATCAGCCCTGCTCTCAACAAACATCACCCCCACTTTACTGTGCACATCTGCACAACAGGCTAAAACATGCATCTGCATGCCATTTTCAGAGGGTCAAAGCCACACATTCAAATAAACTTAAAGTGAAATTACAATTCCTCTCCTTTTGTGTCTTAAGAAATGTAAACTATAATGAAAATGCAGCTATAGAATGCAGTTGCAACAACACGACAAACTTCATCCCACAAAATGATAATACAGAATCAACCTCTAACATTATAACCTTTATTACATAACTCTTGAATTAAACTGCATTAATTTGTCAATAGGTGACACTAATAAACTGGCATACACTGAGTGTGTAGATTTAGAATATTCTTTTTAGGTGATTGTCCTATAGCAATCACAATCATTCCCTGGGCGTTTTCATCTCACTTGACATCCAAAAGTTTGCTTTTCATCTGCTCCACATTATGATGAATTCAAGGGATGCATTGAATTACTGACGTTCTTCTATGGACTTATCCATCTGCCTATTAATGCTTTCATCTGGTGTCACTAACTTTATATCCTGGGGGTTCTCTAGAAATCTGTGTCTGTTGTTAATGCTAGCATTTATTAATGCTATAAATCTCATCTAACTATAAACCAAGAGATCTGGGGTTTTCTGTCTGTGTGTTTGTCCATTTCATATCCATTCATCTGATCTGCTTTACGAGATGCGGCTGTAATGTTTAAACAAGTGAACAGCGCTCTGTGGTCTCTCTTTGATGAACACCTGTCATCTTTGTGGGGGAAACTTCTGAAGCAATTGGAGTCAGGACTCAGAGAGACACGAGGAGAGCTGGAGCTTTGATGGCAAACACTGATGGTTTATTTGGAGCTTCGGCTGGAGAATTCACAAGACATGTCACGGGCCACGAGTTGACCACACGGTTGAGATGCCACAATCAATTCTGAAGAACTCTACCCCAGACCCATGTATTTAGCTAGTTCAGAGAGAATAATCAACATTGTGCATAACAAGATAGAATCATAACACCTCTATCAGCTGACGCCAACAGGCAGGAACAGGGAGACACAACACTGAGAGCACAGCAGCCAAGGTTGCAGGTGCCTGTGCTCAGTCAGGACAGTATGAACTGATAAACTGGGTCAAAGTTATGGGCCTTGGAAAATATTTTCCCAACAGTTCCTCTCTTTTTATCAATTTTGATAACCTAAAAACCTTAGTCTAATAATAATTTGTTCAGAACTTAAATCAATGAGAATATTCAGAATTGAGTGTGGGCTTACACAATATCAATCACATTAATAACAATCACATTAATAACAACACAATAAGATTGAAACATTCAATCACAATGATTGAGACAGCCAATCATAATAGAGAAATCATCTCTCGCCAGTGTTTGGAGCATCTTTTGTCAAAAGCATAATAATGAACACATGAAATCACAGATACATACTGTAATAGCAAAAACATTTATTTTAAACTAATATGTTTTAACATTTAATCATTAGTTCATCTCCGTTATCAAACTATAAAATCAAAACCAGCTTGCAGTTTAAAGATTTACCTCAAGGCAATCACTAGTCAAAAGCATTTACAACTCAGGATCATAAGAGATCCAGTTAAGGTATAAAAATCAGGATCATAAGGGATCCAGCTAAGGTATACAATTCACAGTGATGATCTAATTAATCTGTAATCTGCAAAATTGCAGTGTCTTCAATATAGGATTATATTTACGTTAGCTTCATTAAATATTAAATCAAAAGACTATGGCATGATAACATAATTGCATTACTTAAACTATCAATCCTTACTGTATATCATTTCAAAATCTGAAGGGAAAAGTTAAACAATTCTCAAAATGTTTAACAATCTGAAAAGGAAAGGTTAGGCAAATATTCAAAGACTTTTGTAAAAACCTGGAAAGGAATGATTAAAATTATTAAATTAAACTTTAATTCATACATTTGTAAATGCTACAACTGATCTGTACCAAATTAACTCAATTAATTATTCTTATTAGCCATACTTACCTGAAAATCTACTTATGGTTCTTTGAAAGGGTTCTTCTGTGTTTATCTAATGTTGAATATAGAATATCAATTTCTTTAAACTATACTTCTCTAATTTGAGGATCAAATATGCTACATAATTGTTATATGAAATATTATAAATATTTGTTTTGGGCCAAAACGGAAATTAATCCAGTACTTGAAACATCATTTTAGGTCTGTCTGTGCATGGATAATAGAGTAGTGTTGTTAAGCCTGATTGCTGGACAATTAAGGGTATTAACATTATCTGTTATAATATTAGAAATACCTTATTATTCAATACCTTATAATCTGAATATATTTATTTACTTATTTTGTTTAGTGCGAAAGTGTAATCTGATCTGACAAAAATATATTAATCACCACTATTTAACACATGTCTGGTCATTGGAAATATAGAAACAATCATTAATTGTTAATCTGTAAACATCTGGTTATTCAAATCAAAGTTCATCTTTGTACGAGAGCTGGGAGAACATGTCCGTCAGCCTTCCTGACTCGTTCTCCTCCTCCCTTTATGACACCGAGTGTCTGGTGTGTAAAGGCATCCTGATACTGTAGATTAGCACTGAGGTGCTGATTGACTCAAACTCTTCTTCATCAGAGCGCCATATTTCAACCCCCTAATTGCTCTGCTTTTGTGTGGCCCATTCAGTGAGCACTGTAGCTGACCCCCAGTGAAACGGAGGCTCATCTGCCTGTATTCCTTCTGCTATCTGCTTGAGAGCAGCGCAACTGCGTATTCCTAGTGGTACATCCAGGTGTCCCCCCCCCGTGATGGGAGAGGTTAGGAAGACATCAAACTGCTCCAAGAAACATGGAACCTTGTATTATAGAAGCCTCTGAAGCCCTCGCTTGTCCTGCAGGGTTGTCTGCTTGAGGCCCCCAAGCAGAAAGATGAAGAGAAGAACCCCCTCTCAGCAGAAAGGTGAAGAGAAGCATCCTCTCATCTCGAACGACCTCGTGCTTCCTTGCACGTGGCTGGGGGTGCTCTCTGCAGCCGGAGAGTGTGACCCTCTCTCTCTGACCCATGGCCTTGAGAGCTGTCCTAGTTATCGGCACAACACCCGATAGGGATGTTTTCTGAGTGATGACAACTCAAAGTAATGGATTAGCACATTATCATTTAATTACAAAAATAGGATAAGCCCCTCAGAATTATTTGGGAGCCTTCCTGACACATGCACATGCATCATTTGAAAGTTTGTGTTAGTAATTGAACATGCAAGAAGCATATACTCATCAGTCCATAGCAGAGAAATGTTATTGTAAGTTAAAGGTGAGCTAGTCCCTGTGGATATAACCCCTTCCCAATGATTCTAAATGTTATATTAATTCACCATTTACCTTTTGATAAAATATTAATTTATCAGAAATACATTTTCTCTTCCATAAAACATAGGTTTGATAAATAAATTACCCAATATAATTGACTCTTCCCTCCCTTTTCTTACATATGTAACATATGAAATAATAACTTAGGAGTCTATTATTTATTAAGCATGGCATACTGTAGTTTATAATCTATTCATCGAGAAGACTCAGTATCACCTGTGTGCAGCTTACAAAAAACAAAAGTGAGAAACATATATTATGCAGGAAATTGATACATTTGTTAAAAAACAAAGCATATCGGATTTGGGAGGAAAAGCTTCATCCCCTTAACATCTGTGTTATTACTGATGGCAGCATGAATGATATTGGGTGACTGAGGGTGTCATTACTGAGAAATGTCAAACAAAATCAAAACCTTAAATTTGAAAACAGGTTTGCATTCCTCCACTTAAGGGGACGTTATCATTGGAAACAATAAAAGCTAATTTGTTTTGATGTAGAATGTATAAATTGAATCGTTAGAGCAGAACAGAATGGTCGTATTGTAGCCTGAGTTTCGTGCAGCCTTTAGTTTTACTAGGTGTAAACATTGTCTATATAATGTGAATACATGTAGAACTAGACATTAAGAGGCCCCTGACATTAGGCCTATTTTAACAATAGTAGGGGCTTTTAACAGCTTGCCAACATACAGGCATCCTCTGCATAGCAGTATGAATAGCCTTAAAAAACAAACCCAACCCACTCTGTGGTAACGAGAGTCATGTATCTGAACCAAATGCCCTAAGTGAAGCCGTACTAACAAAAGGGACATAAGGTCATCAATGTCTCTCTTTACCTTTGGCCTAATTGTAAAACAAATTAGTGGAAAAAAATGTGGAACACTAATCCATCATCTTGAGAAATTTAGAGTTAATTTAAAGAATTACTTATGGGTTGAAGTCAAATTAACATTAACATTAGAACTAAAGTCAGTCAAAATTGGACGTGCACGGATCAGAATCTAATCAATAGACCATTTTCCCAGCTCTGTAATGAAAAGGATATCAAGATTAGGTACATTACGGGAGTGTTAAAACACCCAAACATGCACACTTATCTTATTCTAGTAGAGATTAGAGGACAGGTCTAATGTTGTGAACAAAATTATCAGGTCAAAGTTATTTATTTATTTTTATCTTATGTACCACATTTAATTTAATAATGAATCTTGAATTACTGATAACTTTAAAGAAGGCAACCATGTACAATGTGGATGAGGTGAATACTTATCCACGTGTGTGTGTGTGTGTGTGTGTGTGTGTGTGTGTGTGTGTGTGTGTGTGTGTGTGTGTGTGTGTGTGTCTCATTTAACACATGTATTATGCACACAAAAAACTTCAACAAATATATTGATCCTGGCTTAACCAGCGACCTTTACTCTTTTTTTTCATAAACTTGGTTTCAGAAAACGTGTCAGTAGTTTAACAACTATTTCAATTTTAGTAATGTCTATGGAGACCAAATTGGTTGATACGAGAAATAATTTGAAGCAGTTTAATAAAGAAAGTTTAAACTATTTTTAAAACTGTAATTGAACTTCAACTTATATTAATTATCTGATTCCAGTGGCCAGTTGGAACAGATAATCAACAAAGTTTCCATTTTGCAGCAACAGCGCAAAAGGTTTCTGCAATAATTCACATTATGTCTGAGTCTAGCTCTGTCTCATCAGCTTTGTTTCTGAATGTGTTCAATACATTACGTTTTTTTCATTATTACCATACAATACATAGATTTAAGAATACATTAAACAAATAATACAACATTGACCTAAAAGAGCAGACAGATTTTGCAACCCTGACCTCCTCAGGCAGGTTGTTTACCACCAGCAGTGATGCCTCTGAGGGTCTCAGGGTGCAGGACGGGGCATAGGGTTTATAAAAGGTCAAACATATCTTAACATACCAGCAATACAATTTAAGAATGTATTCTTAAAACAATATAATCTACTTTTCGTCTTACACCTACAGCTCACTGCGCACACCCTGAACAGTGTGCTCCTTGTTTACATGTTCCTCTGCACACTCGGATGCAGGACAAAAAAACACTCTTTTGCTATTTATTTTCATTTTGCAGCACATTTATACTACCAGAATTTTGCTTTACATCTTTATATTATGTATTTGTCTTAAGTCGTTTACTTTTGGTGAGTTAAGTAAAGTTTAGTTTATTTAACCCTGGCTGTGGACTGATTCATTATTAGTTGTTACAAAACATACACAAGGCGGCGGTTAGACAAACCAATATAGACCCCTGATACAAACAATCAGACAAACAAACACGAACTCGTAATAAACACCAGCGCGCCAGCAAAGCTCATCCAGCTCAATTTAGTCTGAATTAAGAGGTTTCAGAGGGGGTAGGGAATTATCTCCAGTGGGGCGCCTTGACTCGCGCTTCCACCCTTGTATACAAGTCTAGATCGGTGCCTGATGACCGTCCAAGAGCGATAACTAGCTTATCCTCTTGTGACACCACTACTCTATTCTAGTGGCGCTATGCCCCCCCGATCAGGAGCGCATAGACTTTTATTCGCTACCTTTTCTCCTCATTTAACCTGTTGTGGAAACATTTCTTGATCAAATTGTTATGAAACAAATGAGATAAATATCGCTGTAACACTGATGTCACATCGGGACATTAACCCTAAACATTCACAGTAAACCCGGAGTGACATATGCACAATTAGAAATATTATTATGATCTGCTCAGTTAATTTAGTTAATATATTCTTTATTATTCAATTCAAAGTATGTTCAAACAAATGTAAACCAAAAAATCATCCTCATTAATTTAGTTATAAATAAGAGTTACTTTACCATTAAAGCTCAATGTGACATATGTCACATTTCAGATATGTGACACTAGGGGGGGTTTCTTGTCAGAAATGTGTTCTAGGCGGTCTATTTATGGCGCATTTCTACTACACGGCCTCGCTCGGCCTCACTCGGTATGGCTAGGCCTCGTTAGGACTGACTCACTTTATGGCGCATTTCCATTACAGTTTAGGAACTGGGGTAGTAACTATAGTAACGCAGTGTAGGCGGAGCCGTGACGTCATCTTCAATGAGAACCCCAGAAAAACAACACAGCCGTTAGCTGTTAGCACTCAGAGCTCACAGCTCCTCATATCTGTTCAGAAACTAGACAAAAGTTAAACAAGTACAAACCACAGACTGTCTGTGTCATGGCGAATACAGTCGCTGGTTTATTTATGTCTGTATAGGCCGTTGTTGTGAGTGTGGACGGTCGGAGCATATATTGCGTTAGCTTAGCCAATCTCCATTTAGAAAACACGCATTTTAAAAGGTTTTTCGCCTGCCGTCTGTCTGCAGACTTGACAAAGCATTCATTCATGGTTTTTACTAACCGGTATCAGTATGTTGTTCCTTCGGCATCATTTTGAAACGTGTATTACTGTTGAGAACACTGCGTGCAAGGGTCGTGCTGCAGCTAGATTTTCCTGTCCTCTGTTAGAAGGTGTCGGCGACAGACGTGTGAGGAAGAACGGCTTTCCACAGGCTGTTCCAATTTAAGTACTCTATTAATTGTCCAGGGTAGTGAATGGTACATGCAATGGTAATTGGATGGGTGTGGTATCTGTAATATAAAGATAAACAGGTATGAATAAACATGTATCATAGAGGGATAATGACCAGTGACATTGTTACACAGTAAATTAAGTGGATAAAGAAATGGCACAATTAGCTGGCCTATGCTGCCCTCTATTGGCCAAAGGCCGCAACAGAATGGCGATTGAAATGACACGTTACTTATAAGTAATTAACTATTATAAACAATCACGCATGAACAACATACAGGAATGCACACAATGAAGTCTCTATAATGACTACAATATAAAGAACACTGCATACATTGGCCCCTGCATCAACTTGGCATAACATTGTTCATTATGCAGTGTGAGGGAGCGTGCCTGGTGCGGCTGCACCTCGTGCTGTCCCATAGTCAGCATGGCAAAGTTAGCGGCTATTGCTAACTGCCTTCTATTACAGAGTAAGCTCTGTATTATGAACATTAACCCACAAATAACAGAACTAGGCAAGAATATATGCATTTACATTTTCATGCACGCACACGCATGTCCACAACACACAAAGTTAACAACACTCTCAATTGTCCGATGCTACTATTGTCCGTGCAATCCTGCTACGACAACAAGTGCACGTTAGTACTGCAACATGGTTGAAACCATTCGGGCCTATGTTAGGGGGTGCAAGGAATAGTCCAAGTAATGGGGGAGTTTTATACAATTACAATTAAATCACGGTCAAATATGTTCATCTTGTTGTAGCCCCCTTGCCAGCGATTCTCTCTCTAGTTTAGCAAACTCAGCCCGACTCAGCCCTGTTTGTTCCTGGCCCTAGAACCACGATTTTATGGGGCCAGAAAAACTGTGAATTAGGACCCGCTAGCCGGTACTAGGCCAAGTGGAAACGCAACCAAAGACGGGCCACTGACGTCACAGCTCTCTTAAACGGGGCTCCCAAAAGTAGAAATGGGTCCGGGTTCTTATGGGTTAAATGTATCCCTTAAAGGCATAATAGAACTACCGTATTATATGGATTCAACTTGTGCCCCGCTAGACTTACTTCTCTGTGGTTTACGTAACTGTGACATACATATCAGTATTAGCCATGGAAGATAGTTTGTTTGTTTCATTCCTATGCATCAAGGTTATTTTCATGTATGTAATTGTTTTTCCTGCACAGTAGAGTCTTGTTGTGATGAGAGGGATACAGGTATTTAATTAAAAAACTTGCTCGCTCGAGAATAGCTACAGAATTTATATCACAATTTAATCGGAGCTGATCACAACTTGTCACAGATGATCCAGTCATCTCGATGCTGCTTTCAGGCTGTGAATAAACAACTTGTGTTTTACTTTTAGGCTGTCTGAAGGTGTGGACAGCTATCAAAGCTACTATACATCACATTAAGAACGATGTACAAATGAAAGTCGGACACAAATATATAATTTAAATTATTTATTCAAGTTTGCAATGGTTTGAACAGGCATCCACACAGTCACCTACTTTGTAATTTCCGATACCTCCCTGTAAGCGTCACGATATCGACCTCTCACCCACAACCTCACATACGAGTACTGAATGTGCATCAAAGTGATCTTAGGAAGGCAGATATAGCAAAAGATTAATTTAAACGACAAACGAGGCGATCGACATGTTTATTTCCTGGTAAGTCCACAATGGGTCCTCAATATACACGCCTCGGATTCCTGTGACGAAAATAATAGAATGCCGCCAGTCAAAACAATTGACTCTAAGTTACGGGAACCTCTCACTTTCTCGCGCTAAATGCCCCTCCATTACTGTCATGCAGTTTTATTTGTGCCTTGCTCACATTTGACTCATTGACACAATGAGTAGGCGACCGATTAGGCGATTTTCTGTCCGAGAGGCTCTGGACAAATGTTTTGAACCAGATGAAGAGGAGATTGAACCAGACATAGAGGACGATGTCTCAGAAATGGAAGGCAACAGCGATCCAGACTATGAGCCTGACCAACAGTCAACAGACCAGGAAGAGGCCCCTGAGGGAGAGGCCCCTGAGGGAGAGGAGCCCTGAATATTTATTTTTCTCTAAATGTTCATTGAGGAAAACAGTATCAGTGTCTTATTTTATATTCATCACAGTGAATGCTGAACTTGATGGGCCCACCGGTGGGTCCGGACCATATACTGTAGTTGAAAGTACACAATGAAACAATTACTTGCTTGTATCAAATCAATACATCCCATTCCCATACATCATTGGAACGGGAAGAATCTCAGCTACAACACCAACTAAAGCATTTCCATCTCCAGTAAACACAGCCTACATGGCAAGCATTTTTATAATATACAGTAATGTACAGTAAGCACTATCTTTGAACCTGATGCAAAATTATAACATGAAATTCACCCCTGGTGTCATTATGTCTATCACCCCTTGATTATACTTGCTTTGACTGTTCAAATGAGATGTCAACCATCAAAATTGGATAAGGGGTTCCAGAGATATCACTGTGCAAAACACACCGGTCAATTTTGACCGAAAATAGTATGGGAAGGGGGGTATGACCTAACGCAAGAGAAGGGTTAAACATTTTTTATTTTTTTTAAATCTCCCGTTCATCGCGTCCATTCGCGACCCACCTAGCACATCTCTGCGCCCCACACACTTTGAGAAACGCTGGTGTAGTCCTCCACGGACCAGCCTATACACTCGCTATCAAGTTTATTACAACTATGAAACACAGTCTTGTACAGTAGTCATGTGTGTGACTGACCCGAGCTTGCGCCTCGTCGTTCTGATAGCTCCGCCCCTTCGCTCCAACCCCCCTCTCTCCCCCCACATCTACAGGTGAAAATTACTTAACTTTAGATACACATTCATCGCAAGAAGTGTAGCAAAAGTCAAGGCCGCAGATTCGTCGATTTATACTGCCACAGAGCAGATTTGTGAAGTTGTAATGACTGATTTGAGAGGTTGTAATAACCAAGTTGCAGTTGTAATGGAAAATATATTTTTCTGCAAGTGAACATTTAATCACTAAGTTCATTTTTTTTCTACAAGCTACAAACCTTTTTTTTTCCTTCTGTGACTTCAAATTTGGTTCACAGATACGTGGATATTTTATACAAGTGTAAATGTATGCACACAAGCTCAGATTTTTTTTCTGCAAGTGCTCACATCAGGTTTTACACGCTCTCACATTTTGCACCATATCTACCTTCATACCTGTGCTCAGTCAGGACAGTATGAACTGATAAACTGGGTCAAGGTTATGGGCCTTGGAAAATATTTCCCCAACAGTTCTTCAGCAGGACTTAAGAGCGAGGCTGCTGTTCACTTATGCTGAATATACTAACATTAAGTCAAGCTGGTGACAAAACATTTATAATTTTTTATAATATTATGAAACAGATATAAATCAAGCTGTTTCTCTTAGTGCTTCAACCAGAGGCCTGAAGAACTTCTGTTGTGTTTACTGGATATGCAGCCTTTTTCTAAAGCACTGGTTTAATATGTGTTTTTGAATTGGCATTCTATTGGAAGCAGCAGCACGTGTCTCCTAATGGAAATGTTTTGGGCCATTGAACCCTGTTTGACCTTGCAAGTCTGGGTTTGCAACACTCACAATGTTTCCACCTGAAAAATACCTCCACTAATCAAATCGTTCTTCTACTTGCGTCAACCGCTGTGGTTATTTCAACGTACAGTAAGTGACTAATGCCGGTATATTAAAACTCTTTGTCAAACAAAGACACTCACATATTTGTTTCTTCGTGTAATGCACTCATTATTTTTGAAGTTTTGGTCAGAGATTCTAATATCGCTGGTTTAGGCAATAACCCATGTTGAATATTTTAATCACTACAATGTGAATGCAGCAAAAACAAAATGTATTGGTTGTGTTCCACAAATAAATTCTTCTTTGTGTTTGTGCTCATTACCCTGCAAAACGTTATATATCTACTAAAATGGGAGTTTCTTATTTGGATTTAATATAAATTTGGACCTGCTTTGAATAAAAAGGGATTATCATGTGCTGACTACACCTGACTGCCAAAATTATTATGATTCGGCTTTAAAGCCACAACAAACAGATGATGAAATGTAAGCAAAAGCTAGTCTACCAGCCAATTAAATCAAAAATAAAATGCCAAAATAGTGTTGATGATGATGGAGATGATGATGTCAGTAAGTGATGTGCAATTTGCAAAACAAGTAATTCAGATCGGCAGAAAATGTCGGGTGTTAGTAGACTCCACTTGTCTAAATAAGTACATTTTGCGGGTAAACATTTCCTTTTTTTCGGGTTTATATTTTCCTGGCTGCAGGAAAGCCAAGTCATCAACTATAGTAGCATATTTTGGTACCGGTGCAAAGACATGGTACCAATTTTTAAGTTAATACAGAAACCTGTTGACAAACAGGATAGCAGATAGCAACACATAGCATTCACTGATATGTATGTGCACCTGCTTAATGTAGTTCCAATATTCACCCTCTTTTAGCCCTGTTTCGGTCGGAATCAACCTACGCTCAACCCATGCTTAGCAGGTAGCAGGTAGCATATATCAGATATACAAAAGCTTTTTCACTGAAAACGCAGCTGCCTGCTGCAGCTGAAAACGAGGATGACAGAAAAGAGAAAACCAATAAAGTAAAGTTCTTGGCTGACATAGGCACAAATGTCCCAAAAGAGTCAATTGTGATCTTCTGTTGCTTTGTCAAAGCAGCGCACTCTTTCATATATTTCGTTATTGTTAATATAAAAACAGCAGCTTAACATTTCAACAACTTTCAAAGTCTGTCTTACAAGTCTGTAAATAACATGTATTCTCCTCATGATGTTTGATGAAGGCCAAAAGGAAAAGATGAAGCAAAAGGAAATAAAAAATGTGTACCATAAAAAGAGACTGTAGCAGTATTGATACAGTAAGATGAGCCTGTGATAAATAAACACTGAATAATTGAGAGCGAAGCGACCTTATATTAGCTCTGCATGCATATTTACCAATTATCAGTTACTTTACATAACAGTGAAACAATAGCTGCAAGCAAAAGATGCCTGCAGCAATTATATCTCATAATTTGCAAGAATCTTTTAATTGAGTCAGCAGGTTTCATTCACGTCTCAAGGATGGACGGTAATTATTGTGAATGACTCCATAAAAACACAATTAACAGATGATGCCGTGTCACATTAAAGTGTAGAATGCGTTTATCCAACAAGCAGCATAAGCAACAAATTAAATAAAGGTGTGGGGGCCCAGGGGAGACGTGACTAATGGTGACTTTGTTCATGTTTACTCCTCTCCCCTCCATTGCTCCCAGAGTCTGCTTCCTCTTTCTTTTTTCCTATTAAGCAGAAACAGGGTTTAACAATCAGTCAGACAACATGCTGATTAAATGACAACATGCTGATTAAATGCTGTTAGTGCACTTAGTTTCAACTCCATAATAATCATGAAACGTATTTATTAACAAGTTTACAAAGTGCTTCCCAGAGAAAAACAGCAAATAAAACCAGACACCCAAAGGGGAGAGGTGGGAGGTGTGTGTGAGAGAACTTATATTGCTCTTTCAAACGTTGTTTTATACGGATTGTACACTTTATCAATGCCATGTCAAACTGGCAATTAACATTTTGTGGACGTTTTTTATTTTGCCTATTTTTGCAACGTGACTCTAGGGATGGCAATATTTGTCTGTCAGCTGTTGAATTAAATATATCAGTAACTGTTTTACGGTTTGTCATAACATTCGGTATAGACATCCATGGTCCCTAGAGGATGAATCCGTCTGACTTTGGTGATTGCCTGACTATCGGGTGGTTGCAATTTGTCATTTTTTTGTGAAAAGTCTTGTCAACTACTGCATTGATTGACATGAAATTTAGTACACACTTGGTTCCTGTTCCTTCTTTTCTTTCAGTGCCATTATGAGATCACACTTTATAAACAATACAAATTCTACCAGCCTCAGCTTTGAATTATACTCAGTGGTAATTAGCTTACCTAAGATGACCAGACAGAAAACATTATAAATGTGAACGCTGTGAACATGTTAGGATTGAGCAAGTGCAGGCACACAAAGCCACTTGCATTGCTTTAGACTTGCTGTGTGGTTTAAACAAGAATCCAGTGTTAGCTGCAGTATAAGAATTTTGTCCAGACCTCAAAATCTGAGAACTTCTCTCAAGATGGAGATCATGATTAAGAAATGATTAAGTGCAAAACAACATTGCACAATGCCCAAGTGAATTGTTGAGTTCTGATTTTAGGGAAGCCATTCAAAAGAAATCACACGCATAAAATATGAGTTCAACACCATGAAAAACAGATGTGTTGTAATAATGATGTACACACATTGAAAACTATAAGTAGCCTTTACGCATAAATGATTTGAGTGGAATCAATACAAAACGCTTTAAGGTCTGTGTACTGTGTTGGCCCATTCAGCTGGCCCTGTTACACGCAGAAAGAAAGTGATGCATTGGATTTGAAATGTCTGCTTTTAGAAAAATGAAAAAGAATGAGGACGTGTATATATATATATGAATGCTGTCCATATACAAAACTTTATTCTAATGACGTTCACACTGTTTCGATTTGTGTACTGTACACAGCTTGTAGTAAGTAAACATGGTGACCTGCTGTCTTTGAGCTTCAGTTTGTGTTCAGCTTGAGATTTTTCTAGTTTTAAGTCAATATTATTAACACATGTACTGTATATATGTTTGCAATAATCCATGCTGTTTTCTCTCGCTCATCTAAGTATTCAAAACCATCTATCTTTGTCGTGTAAAAAAGAAGCCAGAATATATTTAGCCATTTAAGGAACATGCTACACCAATGAACATTCCTGTACATTCTGGTTTTGTTTCAGGAGCAGCATTGAGTATAGGGACCACCAGATATTTTATGAAGAGGCTGTGAAAAGTTGCCAGAACCAAGTCACTCACTCGATCAGCAACACTTGATGGAGGGTGTGTCAAAATGCTGTAGAGCTGAACCGTGCCGATGTGAAACAAACAGTTTTATATGTTGCTGCAACCTCTTATTCTGTTGCCAAATGTTTTATTTTGAACTATTATCCTCAATCGCAACTTTCATTACACACATGTTGCATCAGCTTCTCCTGCTTTCCATTACAAAACCACCATTATTTATTTAACCATTGTTTAACCAATATTTTAAATGTCATTGACATTCAAATATTTTTTCCAAGAAAGACCTGAAACCAGGGAACATTCAATAAACACGCAATAAACAGGTCATAAAAAATAGTTTTAGTAATCATAAAAACATCAAATATTAAAGCTTTACATTTTAAATGGAACCATACATTATAACTCTTGTTTGAGAGCAGTTTGCAACTCATTTAATTAAAAAAGGTGCATCAAACCAGGTCTGCCAACATGAATGTTTACATGAGGAAATAAATTAGGTTAGGTTACTGGATTGTGTAGTTACTTAAATTAAATGAGAAAAAAGGTGTGAAACTATAAGAGTCAAGCTTTATAAATGAACAAGATGAATGTTATTCTTAAGCATAGTGACATTCATCAAAACCTGGGATACAGAGAACAATGCGTCTGAAATATATAATTTGTGACATAGCTTAATGCACTATGCATGACCAAAGAGAATATCTCCATAGTCAAGGAAGGCCATGAAGGCTCACTGCACAATAGTTTGAAGAATGGTTGGAAAATATACTTTAAAACTTTTTAAATAGATATCCTTAAATTCTAAAAGTCAAATGTTGCATGTAAATCTTGAATGACAGTCTACTGTCAAGAAACATTTCATCAAATGGACTCAGCAAGTGAATGGGCTCGAGAAGAGAAATATTGGTGCATTTTGACATTTTCTTGGCAGGAAAGAACGGGAACCCGATGTTCAAAGGCTGAGTCCTTACCGGAGCGGTCCGAGATCAAATGTTACTTGCTGTCTTTTGCTGCATGTCTTTCCCGGGATTATTAGGCTTTTGTTTTCACATAAAAGGAAAACTTCAAAAACATATTTAAAAAAAAACAATAACTGTGATTAAGTAGTGATAATTGGAATGGATTCAAGGCAGATTGAATGTGAGTCAGGACCTGGAATGTAATACTACACACGAGATCTGCAATAATCACTGGTAATTTTATGTTTTTAATGAACTTTTGTGGATTTATTTTATGGTCTGGTAGTGCAGTAGTGGTAGTATTTTTTCACCATTTATTATTCATTGTGCAGTCATTATTTTAACAAGTATGTGGTAATGTTTGAATCTGGTTTGTATCTTATAAATGCTTGCGCGGTTACTTTGACCTTATGTGAATTCCTAGTTTATAACCTTAAAATGGGACATGAAGACAAAGGGAACACACTGGTTGACTGCAAACATGTCAAATTAGCACTCTGGTTTTATGATTGTGACTTTAAGGATCTAATGAACCTTGGACAAAAGTTATTATCAGTGGTTTATTTCATGACTGATGGACACATGTCGGAATATTTTATAGAGTAGATGTGTTTTGACATATAATGGCTGGGATCTAACCGCATTAAACAATATCAGTTGGAAATATATATATACAAACAGTATATTGATATGAAAAGGCCAAGGCAAACATTTATAGCACAATATGTGCACTATATTGAGCGGCAAGCCTTGTTGATGAGTCACTTTCCCTGGTAAATAAGTTGATAACTGTTGAAGGGGTTACTATGTAAGACAGAAACAAGTTTTTATGGTTGGAGATCGTGTAACATTTTTACTGTATTGAGCAATAAGGATAAAGGCCCACATTTCCTCCAGAACAAGAGAGAAAAAAAACCTGGAGCAGTGTCAGCTTACACTGTTCTCTCTTGTGACACCATCAGGTGTACTTTGAACAGGCTTGTGTTTGGTTAAAACCTGCAGGATGGGTGGGGTAATGTGATGTGTCTTAGACCAGACAAGGTGAAGTCTCCTGTTATAATACGTGCTCAGGCAAAGAACAGACTTGAATGGAATCTGTTAGCTCTAACACCGGAGAGACCGCACGCAAAAGGATTACTACTCTTTGGAAATAACATATTTGTCTTACATTTAGTCCACAATGGAAGCAACCAGTGATACCACAAAAATCTTGGAGAAGGGTCCTGAATACCTTCGAAAACAAATGGAATTGGAGAGTGAGACAAAAGGAGGCATGAGTGCTGTGGAGAGGCTAGCTGCAAGCAAACTGAAATATGTCAAAAGCGAAAAGGTGGTCCACTCTACTCAGGCGCCAGTGATCAGTATTGGATCCGCCTCTGTGAGTAGCACTGGGTCTTCTATCCGGAGCTTGAACCGTGGTGGGAATCGTGTCACAGGGAGTAACTCCAGAGAGACTGCATGTGGTGTACAAATCACCAGCTCGCCAGGGCAGGTACGTCGGTCCAGCTCCAAAAAACGACCAGACTCTATTATGCTCTACAGACAGAAGTGTGATTTACTGAGAGGGTCAACATTGGACCGAAAACACCACATAACACGTAGGTTGCTGCAGAGCTCCGTGCGTAAAAATGTTTTGTTACCTGAGGCCACAGATAAGGAGTGTGAAGCTGAGGGTGACAAGGAAACAATCACAACACCTGTGGGAACAGTAAAGGAATGCAGCTCATATGTAGAAACCTCTCTATCCCAGCGGAGGAGGAATGGACAAGCAGGGCAACACAGCAAAGAAAACAGTGGGTCTGGGTCAAAGGTGACAGGTGGGGTTTCGAAGAATTCTGCTGGTCTCCTAACAGTTCCTGAGGTTGAAAGGAGGTCTGGCAAAGGGGTCAGCCGTTCTCATTCTGATATCAGCTCCAGGTACTCCAAAAACTTCACAGACTTTGATCATTTTTTCAAGTACTGTGGGCTGGGCAGTGATGTTATTGACTCATTTGGGAAAGATAACTTCTCTTCACGCTCAGCTGAAATTCAGATCAACATCCGGAGTTTTAGCACCTCTACGTCAGACGATGGTTTCTCCAAGAACAGTGGTGACAGCGATGGATTAATGGAAGAAGAGTTACATGAAAAGATAAGTCAAGGGACGTCAGTTATTGAGCGCAATGCAAGGATCATCAAATGGCTGTACAGCTGCAAAAATGCTATAGAGACTGGGCAAAAATTAAGAGACCTCGATTGAGATAACTGCTTAGTAGTTGGTGTGTTTGGATGAGGTGAATACTTATCCATGTGTGTGTGTGTGTGTGTGTGTGTGTGTGTGTGTGTGTGTGTGTGTGTGTGTGTGTGTGTGTGTGTGTGTGCCCATTTGTTGTTTTCTTACATTTTTATGCATAAGGTCAGTGTGTGCCAATTTCAGCAAATGCTTCAGGGAGTAAAAAACACTGGCCAAAAATGCAAAAACACTCATCTCCACTGATACACATCATATTTTCCATTTCTTAAATTGAAATAAATAATTTGGCCTAAATAAATCGTTAAAACACTTACGGAGTTCCTACCATAAATTGTTATTGATGTTTTGCAATGGTAAATACATAGTCATTAACCTAACGTGAGTTAAAAGCTGCTAATGTTCGGTTGTCAGGTTGGAAAAATTCCATTTAGCTGATGTTCTCCCTTTCTGTTGTTTTAAATGACTCTCAGATGTTGCTATAACCATTTAATCCATTACTAAATCCCGAATAATGTGTTAATCTATTAAGTAATCATCATTCAATCACAATCTGGCAACTCAATGTTTTTAAATAACCATTCTATAAAACATTAGTAATTGGTATATTATCCATTTAAAAGCGTATATACCATTTATAAAAGGCCTTCTAAATGAAGGCTTGGAGATGGTACTGTTGAAATGATGTTCCTCTGCAGGGTCTTTAGGTCACGACAAGCATGTGCCCTTGAATCATAATTTATGTAACCTGCTTCTTAAGATCATAATCCAATGAGTGCACTTACCATTTCTCTCCAGGTGAAAGGTGTACATTCCTTCACACACACACACACACACACACACACACACACACACACACACACACACACACACACACACACACACACACACACACACACACACACACACACACACACCACACATTGATGTTGTTAGGATCAAGGGTTTCTTGTTGACACAAACATCACTGGTAAATCATTAAATGTAACTGCAGCCAGACATAAAAGCTGTTAGTTTTTAGTTGTGTTCCATTAACAGACTTAAAGAGTTTGTCTGTGAGTTCTGTGTGAGAGGAATGTACCTAATAACCTGATAGGCTTAAATCCAGTGACCCGATGTACGTGTATCTCCACTTCCCTTCAAATCTCTGTCTGCTTTGTTTCTTTAACACTTTTCCTCTCTTTCTGTCTTTAGCCCTTTTTTAAGCTGAGCAGAAGCAGTAACATGAGTGGGGGGGGGGGGAAGCAACAGACACTATTGTGAATTGTTAGTGTTAAACTGAGTTAATCCCCACTCTGTTTTTCTCTCACACACTCAGAAGCAAACAATAAGTAGGTGTAGAGTATATGTGGGTTGATACTGCTGCACCTATGTTGTAGACACGCCTTTACTTCTTCCAGGAGCCTGGCTGACTATTTCCCCTCAAGACAAGTCATGTCATGCCCTCTCTTCTTGTATGTTGCCACCAGAACGTAAAGCTACTGATTCAACGTTTCACATGTGGTTCAACCTACAGAAATGTACCGTGAGTGCGCAATGTGTGATGACTGACTGAAAATGAACACTGTGTGCATTCATTCCTGTAGGCTTGCAAATGTCATCTTCTATCAGATCAAAAAAACGATTGACCAGGGTGGGGGAGGGGATTGGTTTACAGTGGCTCCATTTTATACTAATATTGGGATTTTATTATGTTAAATTGTTGTTAATACTATTCCAACACTAATGACTGGTGTTGCTGCTGCCTGTGTAACTTGTGTTTTATATTCAAGTACTGTACATTTTGCTACACAAATACAATTATTATTTTTCTTACAAGTAAACTGTTGATTGACTTTATACACAGTAATACTAAATACGTGTATCAAAAAAGCGGATGAAAGGAATAAACAATACCATACTGCTTTGAGGTGTTTTTTTAATGTAATATATTTGGCCAAAAGAGGGCAGCATCTACTACTGTAGCAGGACTGAACCTAGTCACAGTCCAGGCATACTAAACTTTTGACTGCACTGTTAACACATATGCCCAGAGGAACAATAACAACATATAAACCATTTTCGAGGTACGTATTATATGTAATAGTATTTGGAGTTACTTTTAGGAAGACAAATAAAACTAAACAAAACGAATGTTTTGGCTGCAGACTTTGTCCCTCAGATGAGCTTACATAAATGTTGTGGACGTGAGATGTTTTACTTGTGCCATTAAAATTATGATACAGTATTTGAATTGGGTTTGAATACTGTGAGTCTTGACTTACTTGAGAAGTGATAGGTGGAGAGTAATGACATGTAAAAACACAGGAACAATTAAATATAAAGACAGTGCCAGTCAGGCCTCGTTTGGCCTCACACCTTTAATATTCAAAGATGTGTTTTATATACATAAAATAATCTGCATCGAGCATTCAATTGCGTCTGCTATGGCTTTACACCAACATTTAAGTAACCTGTTTAAACTGTCATATTTGAAAATGACAACTATCTCTTAAAATCCCAAAGCTATGAATATGCACATTTTTTTCCAACAAACGTTAGCTACTAAATACAACTACTACTTAACCAACTACTAAGAGCATAATCAAATGTGAGAATTAAACAGACTATGGTAAGCCAACTCACAATAAAGTGTACAATGATACTCCTGCATATGGACATCAGAGCAGAAAGTGCCCACAACAGAAGAAGGTACCCATATTAAATACCTGTAAATTAATACCAGTGAGGTCTGAAATGTGGGGCTGTTGCAAAAGACTCGATGAATATATCCTCATTACTCACACAAAAGTCCAGTGGTTTGTTCCCATCCCCCATTTCAAAATCAAAACATAAGTACATGTGCGCAGTCCTCTGTCACGTGCAGAAGAAAGCCCCAACAAAGCTGAATGGATACAAAAAATTGAAAATGATTGACAGCACCATTCAGCCAATCAGCATCGCCATTCTTGGTAGCAACAAGATAAATACCGGAGTTTTGTCCAATCAGAGAGCACTGGACCCCAGAGTGCGCACTGTGTTTACTTCCGTCAATATTTCCAACACGGCAGTCAGAGGACAAGAAGCAGAAGCTGAAGAGACAACAAATAAAGCAGTCGCTAAAGGTTTGTTTTGCCTTTTTGCACAAATGTTCAGCTCTGTTATATTGTAGTTGAGATTATTGATGTTCCTCCTCTCGTAAATATACGCGTTGAACCGACTGACAGCTTGTCTTCTCATCATTTTTGCGATAAACGACTTGGGCAGCGTTTGCTAATGCTGTTATTTTTTAAATACTCAAATTAAATGCGTGTTTTTCGTTGTCAGGTGTGTTTTTTAAGCAATTTGGCTTAATATGCTATTTTGCATACCAGTGTTTACCCTTATTATCGTGATAACATACTAAATATAGACTGTGTAGCGTTTATAAATCCAATGGCACTATTGTTGGTAGTTGTTGTCAAGCTTCATATAAACCATAACAGGTAGTGGTAGACTGCAGAGTGATTATTTTTGCACGAATGACAGGCCATAATAATAAGATTCTTTATTCAGCCACGGAAATATATGGTTCCAAGGGGCTCTTTTCTTTTCTTCTCTTCCCAGGGATTGTGTCCATAGAGCTTTCTTCACACAGAAAATGTTGCTAAACTAATTTGAACAAAAAACACATTTTGCATATAATTTAAATATGGGAATTGAATGTGTGCAACATAAATATAATTGAACCCATAGAAATCAGAAAATAACAAAATATATGTTATGCAGTGACAATATTTCTCTATTTGGTACTAAGTTTCTTTTTTCTTTGCTACCATAGACCTAGAGCATTAAGATACATTCTGCCTCTTCTTCTGTGTTTGAAGTTGCAGCGACCATCTCTGCTCACTTCCCCCCCGGCTAAAATGCCTTTCTTGGGCAAGGACTGGAGGTCACCTGGATGGAGCTGGAAAAAGACAGATGATGGCTGGAAAAGGATTATCTTCTATGGACATGAGTTGGAAGATAACAACAAAGAAATAGACTTGAAAGCGTAAGGTTCATTTTATATTCACATTTATTTGTGTTTGTATCATTACTCGCTCACCTTAGTCATCTATCTGCCCTTAATGGCATTGTCATACCTCAATGGTGATGGAGTCAGTATTCTATCAGGTTACATAAACATTTTACTGACTGCGTATATGATTTGAAGATAAAATTAGATCCTCAGTAAACAAATGCAACTTAATTTAAGTATAAAACTATTTTTTTCTCTGAAGTCCTCAGCACCCGGATGCTTTCAATGCAGTGCCGAGAACGTAGTATATCCTAAGTCTGGAAGACATGGATATACACATGGACATGGATTATTTACTTTTAGAGGTGTCATATCTTGATGATAGGACCATAATGAGTCAAATGTGCTGCCCTTCAAAGTAATGAGTCGGAGTAAAATGTAATTGAAAACTATTAAATTAGTGAGTTTTGTCAGATTGTATTAGCAGTAGAACACAGTTCTTTGGATACCAATTTGATTACAGAATGTAATATGTAATATATGTTAACATTATGATTTTAACCATGAAAGTAGGTAAAAAGTTTACAATTATTTCATTCTGATGACACAAAATATGCATAAGGAGCCAGAGAGTGCAACACTTTTCCTGACTTTCAAGTTTACTTCCACTGATGAGCACCTTATCATAACCCATGGTGCGGATTACTTCTTGAGTCGTTTTTTTTTTTAATTGATTTTAACCAAATCGTCCAGCCCTCTGCTTTTATAGTAATATGTCGCAGAGCCTCACATTTAGCTTTATTGAATGACACTAAGGACAACTGTACTGTAAAAAGAACTGAGCGGTATTCAGAGCACAGCATGTAATCAGATATAATCAAATAAAGTATTTACTATTTATGTTAAATATCATTGTGCCCTCAAAAATGCAAATATTCGAGTCGCATTAGAACATGAAAAACAGCTGAAAAGCAATTTTTTTTCCCCCTCGGGGTCTGTATATTGGATTTCTTTCTTAGCCCATAAGAATTGGAGTTTACTCAGAATCGAGTTTATCAGACATCCATCTCTTGTTTTAAATGTGTGTCTAACTACTGATTAGAGCTGCCATGGGTCACTGTAATCGTTGACTTAGTTGTCAAAACTGTTACAGGGAAAAGGGAAGAGTGGTATGGTGTCAGTATAAATACAGTGGTGAGTGTGGATTGATAAGGTCACGTCTACTTGGTGCCAGAAAGAAAAATGATTGAGCCAATTCTTATTAGGGCTATAGTGGAGAAACTTTGATGAAATTTGTATCTCACAATTGCAGCCTGTTATTGCCAAAGGGGCGTAATGGCAACACACAATCAAGGGCAGGGCTGGGTTTGGACTCAAGAGGCTAATTTTACAAGAACAACTTGTCAGTGTATCCTGCTAAAGAGAAGATAAATATACAAAAAAGTGGAGTAAAAACAGCACAGAGGAAATGTTTTTGAGTTGACGTGTGACATGATTTTTTACCTCATGTGAATCAGAGTCTGAAGTTTTGAGGTTGGGTGTTCGTGTGTGTACTGATTTCACTTTCTTATCGAACTATCCCCTCAAAGCACACACACACATTCTTGAAGTCAATTAGCACACATATCAATCAACTTGTCCAACCTTCATATTATATATATAACCTGTTGTTATACAGTGACACTGACTAAACCTGCAAATGTCATTATTGGTGGTAATTGTTAATGTTTTGGCTTCATGATTGACTTTATATTGCGAGATAATATTTCAAAACAATATATAAAGTGAAATTGTGGTTGCGGGAAAGTATCTGGAAACACAATCGAGCCTACTGTAATGTTTGCCTTCTTAATTTAATTTTAATTTCGAAAAGGATTATTTGTATATCAATTATTCACCTGTGTTGCCTTAAATTCTTGAAGAAAATCTAGTATTTTTGGATTTTCTTGCCTTCATTGGGAACGAATACTACGAAAGTACATGTATTTTGAAGTACTAACAAGTAAAATTGTAGAAGTTAAAGAAGTAAAAGAACTAACAATCAAATAAAAGGCACAAGTTTAAGTCACAAGTTTGTTGTTTAGGTAGGTGTGTTTCTATCTGTGAGTGTGTGTGTGAGAGTAATGATGGGGTTGTTTTACCTTAGTTTGAATTTGCCGTATTTAGCAGGTTTAGCAATATAATCTATCCAGTACACAAGCAAGTAAACAGCGAGCAGGATGTTGCTGTCCTGCTGGTGCTGAGGGGGTTAACAGTGGGTGATATCTCCCTCAAGTCAGTGTTGCCTCTTCTATGGATCAATCATTTACAGTACCTCACAGTGCCACGTTAGCTTGTCAGCAGTCTTTTCACTAAACAGACACACCATCAGACAATAGATAATGACATCATCCGTCCACATTGGCCGCTCTCCAAATGCAGCCTCGCTCAAAAGGCCAGTGACATCATGCAGCAGAGGTGCAGACACACATAAGAAAGAAAGGCAACATGATAGCCACTGGCATGGTACGCTGTGTACCAGAAGTAATTCATCATAATGTATCTCTTCATGTCAACAAACCTCTATCACCTAGTGTCATTATCATGTGCAAAATTACACGTTATTACTTTTTTAATATCATTATCAATACTACTTTCAATACCATACGCAATACTACTTTTCTATTTTACTTCTTTTATCTTTATTCTTTAAGACACTGGTGTTAGTATTACTTCTTATTCACTTAATATTTGTACTCTTTCATTTCATTCTTATGTTCCTATGTGTCTGATCAGGCACAATCATTTAATTGAAGAATTCATACGTTTAATTAATACATTTGTTTCTTATCTCTCGTCTTTAACACTCAAGAAAATGTGTAGGCTAGTATTTGGCTCTTACTTTTCTATCAATCTCCGTGACAGATTATTTTATCTGACAAGGTAGGAAATGCCTTGATTGTTAAGTCATCTTGCATGAAATAAATGTAACTTGAATGCCTCACTCTTAAAGTGAGTAAGCGAAGTATAACAGCTTAATTTCAGCCACATATTTGTTTTCTTCCCTGTTGACTTCCTACATAGCCCTCAGCCTTTTTAGCTATGTATTTCAGGATATAGTTTAAATATCCACAAATCCCTCTGAACATTCCTGCTGCTGTGTAATGTCTTGGCTCTGTGGAGGCCGATGCTCTGCGTGCCACCTGTGTTAAAAAAATCAGGCTATTATTGCATTCCTCACTTGTAATGCACTGTGGCATTGCTGTGCTTGCATGTGTGTTTGTGTGTAGGCATGTGGAATTGGATAAATGGATAGAGACGAAAGGATTACTGTGGAGCCCATTCACCCCGATCTGTTGTCTTCACAGTCGGTCAATCAAAGCCTTGCCTTCTCTTATGCCGGAGGGAAAAATGTATTAGTTTTTAAATCCAAAAGCATGTGTATTGAAATCGCCCAGTTTGTGAGTCATCATTTTTGGTAAGAGAACATAACCCTTGAATTCTCACTATAACAAAAACCCTTTAATCTGGGGGCTTTTGTGGGGCCCAAATCATCCCAGTTTAGAATTTGTAAATAATAAAACAACAATTAATAACATGTTAAAGTTATGATTTTCCAGTATAGTAAGCTGACATGTATGTTTTGCTGCCCGAGTTAGAAGTGTTGCCAGTTGGGTGCTGAACTTCAGCCAATGGATTATTAATGCCTGGAGAGTCAATCACCAGTCAGTGAACCCTTTGATCTGTCAAAGGTCATTACAGAATGTCTATTAACAGAGGAATAGATCTTAGTACAGCTTTATTACATTTAATTTACCCGTATAAGAAGACAATCTTGCAAGTTTTCAGAAATATAGCACTCTGAACAGAGATATAGTTTGTTTAAGACCTCGGGAAACACCTATAGTACAGCGGATAAGCTCTCATATTATAACAATTGTGGATTTTATGAGAAAAGCATGACATTTCTAACATAGTTAGAGCATACCATAAGGTTTATTTTCAGATGTGGAGGGAAGTCAGATTTGACCCGTGAGGACCGTGAGAGGTCAAATCCAAGATGGCCACCAGTCTCTCGGGTCAAATGTTCAAACGCGCTTAATTTCAATATGGTCTAGCTGCGGCCGCGGCAAGTACACGACACTACACGACACGCCCCCTACACGACACGCCCACCTGACACGACACTACGGTGGCTGAGAGACATTAGTGATCTCCAGTGTGCTGGGCAGTGTGGCGGCGGAGGGAGCCGAGGGCACCACCGGAGGAGAGGCGAGCGATGACAGCAGCATCACCGTGGTGCAGCTCCCCGCACAGACTGAGGGGACTTGTTACACGGAGCCCATCACCGGGGAAGCCTGCGGCGGGAGAAGGCGGTCTGCTCGGCCTGCCCTTGGCTCTGGGGTCCCTCCTTAAAAAAAGTCTCATCATACTTAATCCTAGACAGTAGCACATGGTATATATTGTACGACTTTGTCATTTTTGTAATGTTGATATGTATTCGCTCATAGCCTACTGTGCCTTTCACGCAGACAATACAAGTGAATTTTGAAATGACAAATAGGTTTATGTTTCAAGTTTATTTGCATTAAAAACGTGTTTTTAAACCCTTCTGTTCAAATTTGATATTTTGTTTCTTAAAAGATTAAATCTTTAAAAACATGCTGTTTGCCATTTTTAAAGTTTGATGGAAGAAATTAAAATATAGGTCACTGACGTGGAGCTTTAGGCCTGCAATGCTTTAAAAAAAAATGTTGGTGTTGTTTCAGTTTTGAGTGAATATGGATGTTAAATTCACAAATGAGTATGAATAATCTTAAACAAGAACAGGATCTTGAGCCATGATGTTTTTAAAGTACAGAAACATTCAGAATGCATGACGATTCCTTCAAAGGTTTTGTAATAGACCCCTAGTACTTTTAATTTATAAAGTAATAATAACACATGTGAATGATTGAGCTCATTAGTGGCCTGACTGGCCCTCCTAATTTGGTCCTTAATGACCCCATGATGTGATTATGTATATCTTAAAACCTTTAACAACTATATTTAGATGTTCACAAATATCTACATTTATTTATAAATACATGTGTAGCAGTTAGACAAACATAATTAATAGATTATCTCATTAATACCTATTTTATATATTAAAAAAAGTTTACTAAACCACCGTTTGTTGACAAAATGATTTGGGTTGAAAGTTATACTGTTGTGTCTCAAACGGATAGACTAGGTTATTAATTTATTTGCCTAATAGTTGCTTAAAATGCTACAATAACATTTGCAATTCATTTTTAATCTGCCATGTACGGTAATGTCTCTCAGCCACCGTAGTGTCGTGTCAGGTGGGCGTGTCGTGTAGGGGGCGTGTCGTGTAGTGTCTTGTACTTGCCGCGGCCGCAGCTGGACCCTTCTCCTTAATTTTGGAACCAAACATTGTAGAAAAACATTTAAGGTGTCATATCCAACTAAATTAGGGATGCCCAATCATTTGGTGATACTTTGAGATCGCCAGAATTCAAGAAAATGAATTTAGTTGAAGATAAAGGTAGAAATTGACCAAAAATAAGGTGTGTGTGTGTGTGTGTGTGTGTGTGTGTGTGTGTGTGTGTGTGTGTGTGTGTGTGTGTGTGTGTGTGTGGTGTGTGTGGTGTGTGTGTGTGTGTGTGTGTGATGTGTGTGTGTGTGTGTGTGTGTGTGTGTGTGTGTGTGTGTGTGTGTGTGTGTGTGTGTGTGTGTGTGTGTGTGTGGTGTGTGTGTGTGTGTGTGTGTGTGATGCCCAATCATTTGATGATACTTTTGAGATCGCCAGAATTCAAGAAAATGCATTTAGGTGAAGATAAAGGTAGAAATTGACCAAAAATAAGCTGTCAATCAGTTGAAATTTGCAAAATGTGTGTGTGGTATATTCCAGTGGATTTATGGTCACCCAGCGCTAGCATTACTACAGAGACTGGAGGTATATGGCTTTACTTGGCACAGTCTGCATGCTGATGAAAACATTTGTTTTTGTCTTCAAATACATACTAACATGATTGTGACGAGCATCATATTTGTTCCCCGCCCAACTCTCTAAGTCTAAGTGCTTGAACTCCGTGACAGGAGGATGAAGTATGTATAAATGGATGGAACTATCAACAAAACAGCGTTTTATTCCCCAATGTCATATTTAATAGAAAAATAATAATAATAATGTAAACCAAAGAGGGAGATGGAAAACAGTTCCATGTAGAGCACAAACAGCTCTCTTAACCCTCGCTGTTAACAAAGGGCTGCACTCAACTATAAGGTTCACCGCTGTCCCTTTCCACTTATAGAGGGTTGGGGTTCGATTCCCTGCCTGTCCACCTATAAAGCCAAGGTAGCGCAGCTTTTTTTCTGTTCTTTAGTGGCTCACATGGACATTTAGAGGTCATGCAAAGAAAGGGTTATGTATGTTGTGTGTGTGACAGAGAGTGCAGAGAGAACATTGGCAAAGGGGATTTGTTTGTCCTAGCATGGCTGTACAATTACAAATACAAAGGTTTACCCATTTAGACTCCATGGCATGGAGAAAAAAACTCATTTTAAATGACTCTAAGGATATAACAAGTTTTAGAAAATTGATGGATTTTTGCCCACATGCGGTAAACATCTTAATTGAATGTTCTATGTGCAACATGAGGACAATAACCACAAGTGTACTCACAGTACCTTTTTTCTCTGGCACTGAAGTTGCAAGGTTTCAGCATGTTGTCCCTCTCTAAACCTTTCTGTTCCCCATTCTTCTTTCTCCAATAAGTGGTGCATCATTATTTTTCTATTAAATATGACATTGGGGAATAAAACGCTGTTGTTTTGTTGATAGTTCCATCCATTTATACATACTTCATCCTCCTGTCACGGAGTTCAAGCACTTAGAGAGTTGGGCGGGGACCAAATATTATGCTCGTCACAATCATGTAAGTATGTATTTGAAGACAAAAACAAATGTTTGCTTCAGCATGCAGACTGTGCCAAGTAAAGCCATATTCCTCCAGTCTCTGTATTAATGCTAGCGCTGGGTGACCACACACACACACACACACACACACACACACACACACACACCAAATTTCAACTGATTGACAGCTTATTTTTGGTCAATTTCTACCTTTATCTTCACCTAAATGCATTTTCTTGAATTCTGGCAATCTCAAAAGTATCATCAAATGATTGGGTATCCCTAATTTAGTTGGATATGACACCTTAAATGTTTTTCTACAATGTTTGGTTCCAAAATTAAACGTGTTTGAACATTTGACCCGAGAGACTGGCGGCCATCTTGGATTTGACCTCTCACGGTCCTCACAGGTCAAATCTGACTTCCCTCCACATCTGAAAATAAACCTTATGGTATGCACTAACTATGTTAGAAATGTCATGCTTTTCTCATAAAATGCACAATTGTTGTGCTTATCCGCTGTACTACTAAAGACTCTGCTTTAGAAATGTGTTTGCATTACCAAAGGCATAGCGAGCAAATAAACTACAAACACATGTGATTTAATAGATCATATGATGATGTAGGACATCCAGATATCTATTTTTTTAACATTTGAGAACAAAGGTTGATTGTAAATGAACACTTAAAATGACCTGACAGGTTCATTTTAATTCAATGAAAACAGCAAGTAATTAGGACAAAACCTCACAAATACACACCTATGTATAGTCTGTATCCAGTATAGTAACATGCTCTCACATGTTACATGCTTACATTTGAGTTTCTGTTAGAACTGAGCCACTTCATGTCTCCCATGTCAATTTAAGTTAAATTGAGGTCAGCTGCCAAAATGTTAAGATCCCCGGGCGCCGTACATAATGGCAGCCCACTGCTCCTAACACTAGGATGGGTCAAATGCAGAGAAACCGTTTCGTTACATAGTACCTGTACTACGTAATGACAATAAGTTCAATCTTCAATCTTCTTGCTCAAGGGCACCTCGGCAGTGGCCTTGGAGGTGAACTGGCACCTCTCCAGCTACCAGCTCACCCCATTTTTATTTATTTTTGGTCCGATCGGGATGTGAACCAGCAGACTGAGCCACTGCCGCCCTCAAAAAAAAGATCAATATATAGAAACTCTGTCCTGACCTGACCCGCCCCAGATTTACCGTCTTAAAGCCCAACCAGGAGTGTCGTCCAAGAGCATCGTAGTTATGTTTCTCTTTTTTTATGGTTAATACTTTCTTTACTCACCCCTCTAAATCTTAAAACACAGAAAACCCATCCACCCACACAACAACACGTACTCCTTAATCTTGGGTTTTTTCATGTTTCAATTGTTTATTTTCTTGCTGGTCACTTGTATTGTATTGTACTATATCAAAAAGAGATGGATTATTATTTCAAACTTGTATATGTCCTGGCCCTTTTCACCACAAAATACTGCAGCTCTTGAACTGCGTACGTTATACATACAGTATAATGCCATGGCAGTGACATTCAGGACCTCAGGAAAGAGTCACTTGCTCCAGGCTTATCTTATTGTTCTCGTTGGTTTTGTACATTGTATTACAGTTGCACTGGTCACTCTCTAATGCAAATTCTTCCCATGCCCTCTGTGTCCAACAGGCTCTGCAGTGACAACAAAGAGAATGTGTTTGTTGGGGAAGTGTGTGAGCTCGCCTCCGCAAAGAGGAAAAAGGACCTCTACAACAATAACACCAAATCTCAGTGTGAGTTTCAGCAACACAGAATCACTCTTTCATGTGTTTTTAAAAATAATATAAAACAATCAGGGAAGCTATAATTTCACAATTTTAAAGGTGCTTGTACTCTACTGGAGGACTTCTAGTTTGTGGTGTTTCACTTATACTACCCTATTTTTAACATATTTAATTCAATTATGCTTTGCAGGTTAAGATCTTTACATACAAAGGATATGATGGTCCCATCAAATCTGAAGCATTGTAGTCATAATTGTCAATAAACCCTTCTGTAAGATCATTAGGACTGAAACATTGCTTTTTGGTGGGAAACACTTAATGTAACTAAAACTTGTTTGATTACAAGAAAATGATGACTTTAAACGACATCTGACCTGAAGAACTTCCTGACTTCTGCTTAAACAGGTTTTTAACTTGCAATGAGGTAGAAAGTTACAAAGACAACAAAAGGTGACTTTATTGCCTTTGCTTCCCCTAAAGGTGATTCTTAGACTGGAGCCACACGAGAACGGTAATGCAAACAAACTGAAATCGTTATCAAAAAAGTATTCCGTCCACACGCAATAGGCACCAGAAACGTGTCCTTCCACACGAGACCGCTCGACCCGCTGGAGACGCTGTAGTACATATGCCTGGCCTGTAAGTGGCGCTGTACTTCCGCCACAAAATAGACCAAAAGCAGCGAAGAAGACTTCCGAGCATGGTCTCCATGGTTGCCCTTCTGTTAATTCTCCGCAATGGATTTAGCAGCAGAGGTGGGGAGAGGCAGGGCTCTTTTTCTCCGTCAGCAGCAGCTGATCTCTGATCTCTCTCTCCTGTCCGATTAGACTTCACTCGCGTTTATGTCCATATCGATCAGATCTAGCTAGTTCTAGCTAATGATATGACTGCCTGAGTGTCAAAGGACACCTAAACAATAAGCGACATTTTGACTGGAGAATTTTTGATTTCGGCTAACGGAAACTCTGCCGTGCGGGGGGGGGGTCTACTGGAGGCCCCTGCTGGGTGCACTGTCCTGCGAGAGACCGGGACCTGGCTCGAAACACTCGGAAAACTGTTGTTGTTGTTGACGAAACACATCAGCAATGACGCGGGTGACACGGGGGTGAGCAGGAGAGGTGGGGAGAGGCGGGGCCATTGCGTCATCGTTATCAGAAAATGATTGTATAGGGCGTAGACACGGAGCCGTTTGGCCCCCCAGAGCGTTTCGTCCGCAGATCTACCCACCTTGGGACCCGTTATCGTTATCTGCGTTTCCCTGTCGGCCTCGTGTGGCCGAACCGTCTATAAGGTAGAGAACTGTAGCGGATACAACCGTTACCGTTCTCGTGTGGCTCCAGCCTTAGTCTTATTACTGTGAAGTGCTGCCTTTAGGTGACAGAGCCATTTAAACCGGTATTTGCCTGGTATGCAGGTTAACAGCTGTCCACTTTAGCTGAGGGCTGCAAATACAACCTCAGTTCACTCTGTTCAGCTCAGCTTCAAACAAGTCAGTCTGGTCAAATACCATTTCAGGTTGTTTGCTTTGTCCTTTCCCCCCCTTTGAAGAATTAGGCCACTGTTTGCACTCTCCTCCCCCAGTTTTTGACATGTTTATGTTTATTGTGGTTTCAATGGCTGTGGTCAGTTAAAAGGTTTAACATTGATTGCAGCCCTGTGTCATTTTAATCATAAAGAACTGTAGAAGTTTGAATACGTTTTAATAGCGTTAAAATGTCTTCAGATCCTTATATATAAAAATAAATTCTGCGATTTTAACGCCCAAAGCACAAACAGAGGATTTACAAAATAGTATCATAACAACATTAACAGTAACATCTATAATAACAACTATAACATCTATTGTAATTGTTAGGGAATCATTTGCTTAGGTATTCAACCTTCAACACAGTTCATCATTTTCTCCTCTCACTGTCTCTTTTCCCACGGCATAGGTCTACGGCCTTGGGTATTGCTGCTATCTCTCTTAAGGAGGAGCAGCTTGGGCGCATTGTTGTTGCCAGTCTATGACAGAGCATGAGGTAGTTTACTGTTCAGGGACGAAGGTTTCCTGGCGCACATTCTTTTCTATGGACGAGAACTCTAGTTAGATTCAGGGTCCATAATTGTTTAGTCCCTCTGATAAAGAATGTTGATTATTACACTCGAGTTAAAACCTCGAGCTGCAGAGGAGTTTTTCAGAATTGGTTTGGCAACCGCTGTGTCAACTCGTGACACACCACCTGTCTTGTCAATTCTCCGGCCGAAGCTCCAGATAAACCATCAGTGTTTGCCATCAAAGCTCCAGCTCTCCTCGCGTCTCTCTGAGTCCTGACTCAAATTGCTTCAGAAGTTTCCCCCACAGTAATATTATACCACATGTGGGGAGGTTATGGTGTCCATTGTTTGTTTTTTGAAAGGTTTTGAGTCAATAAGATGACAGAATGTAAGATTTGCTATAATGGTGTTTTATGGTGCAGTATTTACTGCAAAGCTATTGGATTGGATTGCATTCCATTTCACAGGGAGTTATAATACTATGTCCACCTCAAATAAAAGTATGTACATTTACACCAAAACAATTAATACTGTTTTGAAAGGATCAATAATGTGTTTGTTCTTTCCCGTTGTCCAGTTGTTTTCACAGATAAATGGATATATGTGCAGAAAGGCAGCACGAAAGAGGTGAATGCTGCAGCTGTTACCAGAACGATTCCCATGAAGCCGTATTATTTTCAAATAAACTAATATTTAATAAAAAAGAAACATTTGTGTTTTTAATGTTCAACACACAGCGACATGGATACTGCACGCTTGGTGAAGCCCTCAACCGTCTAGACTTTTCCAGTGCCATTCAGGACTTAAGTAGATTCAACTATGTTGCAAAAGTGAGTAATGAAGACACGTGTTGATTTAAGAATCCTCTTGAAATTGTTGTTCCGTTGTTTGTTCTGGTGTGACATAAACAAACGACTCCTTCACTAAATGTCTTACTCTGTTTTTCTCCTATAGCTTTTCCAGCTTATAGCCAGGTCTCAGCTGCGCAATTTGAGTGGAGCTGCTCAGAAAAACTATTTTAATATACTGGAGAAGATTGTACGAAAGGGTAAGGAGATTTCAGGAATGTTTGTTGCCCACTAGCCTCTAATTTAAACTCTTGTTGCGGTTGTAAAAGTAACGACTACTGTTTATTGACCTTATTATTATTGCACTGAATGCCTAACCCCAAAACCAATTGAAACAGTGTGTGAAATGCATATGGGAGTCTAAAATACAGCAGTGTTAATTGAAAACTGTGGTTCTTTTAAAAGACATGTTTGTTTTAGGGTATTTTTAATCTTAGGATACAAAAACAAGGTATTTTGTGTCGATTTTCTGAAGGATTTTTTCTGTTTGTTTTTCTACTAGTTCTAGACGACCACTACAACCCGCGCCTTGTGAAGGATTTGCTGCAGGACCTGAGCTCGACACTGCACAGTCTGGCCATTCATGTCGGCAGGTGTGTCCTCGTGGGAAACGTCAACATCTGGTTGTGCAGACTAAAGACCATTCACGAATGGAAGCAGCAGCTCAACAACCTGCACATCCCTAAGGTAGAAGGTCACTGGTGTTTGTGTGTGTGTGTGTGTGGACGTGCACAGGTATGCATGTGTGAATTCCATTGTGTGTAGGAAATCTAAACACCTCAACACGCCTCTTAGTGAAGTAGGTTTGCATCCTTTATATTTGTATGAATGGCATAATTCTAGTGGATTGCTGTACAATCCAGCTTTGAATTTGAATGTGTCATTGTTATTTGTCTCCCCAGCAAATTTGCAATGGTGTGTCATTCAACGAATTGCCGCTACACACGCAAAACGACATCCTCTGCAAGTTATCTGATGCCTGTGACATCATTAACCTGGGACAGGCCACGCCTACTCTGCAGAGCCTCAGTGAGAGCAGCATCCTGTGGAAGAAACTCTGCCACTTCCACTTCTCAGACAAACAGGTGAGAGAAAAACATATTTAGTTTAATCAGCAATGCACAAGGAGAAATTAAGGCTAAATGTGGGATTTTAAAAATTATTTTAAAGGGGATAGGCTATAAACTTACAATAATAATTTATGGTCAAGCATCCAAAGATATGGCTGCCAAATAGTTCACCCTTTGACCACTAGAGGGCAGAATAGCCAAAGTTTTCTCACATTGATCTGTCTCACTCTCATTCCCTCATAAACGCACACACAAAAACACACATCATATATAACACATACTCAGGGTTGGTCTGGTTGAGAAATTGTCCGAAATAATATGTGATTTCACTTGTCCCATTTATAATAACATCACTGTCTATTGTGTTTTAATTTTTTTTTTGTGTGTTTCCTTCCACTCACATGCAGTTCTGTAAGAATTTGGTCCTATCCAAAAGTGATCATGTGGACTGGAAGCTGATGTATTTCACCTTGAGGAAACATTATCCAATGAGGGAGCAGTACGGCGACACCCTGCACTTCTGCAAACACTGTAGCATCCTCTTCTGGCAGGTAAACCAGAAGATAACACACACACTTAAAACCAAATGTGCGGCATATAGGAAACACCATATGACTAGCTAAAACTCTTTAAATAAATTACAAGCTTTACATACGTAGGAGGGAAACTTTAAAACTAGGTAACAATAAGATCAATCCAAATTTAACTGATTAGTTTAGCTTTTGCCTTTCAGTGTTTGAACAGTAAATGAAGGCAAAACCGAGACATTTATCACCTCTTAAATTATACATGTTTTTTTTCACATTTTTTTACACATTTACCCATATTACAGTTCAAATTTGACTTCCTGTAAAAAGAAAAAAAGAAGATGTTGCCTTTTTACTTTGAGTAGTTAGAGATCAGACCAGTGTAAAAAATGTTTTCCCAGGCAGCCATTAGCTCACCTTTGAAATCCGACTCTATTGAAAAGTCACAAGTGGACAAAAAAATTATCCCATTTCAAAACAATATTCTCGATATTCAACAGGGATTAATGATTCACATATATAAGTGAATACATTATCACTGATAAGATAAGATAAAGTTGAGTGTCGCGTGGGAAAATGTGTCTTGGGCTTCAAGCCTCTGCATTACACAACATTATTGCTTTTTAATGTTACAATACAATAAATATGTAATACAAAATATACAAAGCATGTATATTATACATGTATACACTCATGCATAAACATGCATAAATGTACATGTTAAGTAGTTATTTAACATAAAAGATAATGGTGATGATGATGGTTATCCTTGTTGTCCATAAATGTAATTAAAATCTCATGTGCTAATGCATACTGTACTTAACTGTCAGTGGTAAAAAATAAATTAAAAAAACACTCACTGACACATTTGATAAGACTTGTAACCATGTGTAAAACAGAGTTTGAGTTATTAATCTGACTAATGGTACCTGGATTAAAAATGCAGCATTTCCTTAAATATCTCCCCCCCCCCCCCCCCCCCCCCCCTACTTGTGATTATCTACCACACACAGTCTTGTTTTCCTCCCTGGCTGGGTCCCTGTACTGTTTAACCTCTTCCCTCTCCTTGCTTGTCTCCTTCCTTCCTGGCTCCCCTTCTCCCTGACTCTTAAAGGATCGCCACCTGACTTTGTTATTAAAGGTACTTTTCTTCCCATCACGCCTGTCTGTTCTGCCAGCTGCTGGTTTGTCTCCGATCTGATGATAACTTATCTTTTTTCCGTGTGTTTAGCTTTTGTCTTGTACTGTTCTCAGTTTACCTCGATGTCATCACATTTTGCTCGAGTTGTGTTTAGCAAACAGTGCCGCTCTTTCCGCTGACACACACATTCTTGAAGTTCATAAATTCATCTGAATGTTGAGTTAGCGTGTCTGAAAGTAAACTGTCAGTTGTCATTTAGTTTAACACAGATATTTATCTATGTGCATGCATACCAATGTCCAGGATTAGACCACACCAGTAAATGAGTAAATCCATCACTAAATATGTGTAGAAGTCCTTCCATGTTCTTGGTATGTGCTGGTTGCTGTTTCTGCTGGTTCTGTCTCTCTTCTCTCTAACATGTTGTTGTCTGTCTTTTAGGACTGTGGCCATCCGTGCACAGCCATCGATCCGGACAGCTGCCTCATGCCCATTTCTCCGCAGCACTTTATCGAACTCTTCCAGTTCTAAACCCTCCATGTTTATCTTCAAGCGAAGCGTCCGTTTACTCTCTCCAAAACCGAGTGTGCACGAGACTCTTTTGTCATTTACCGAAATACAAAGGGCTTAAACTGAAAGAGATTACTTGTTTATGTCTTAATTTCTTTACGCACAAGGGTTTCCACTAGAAAAAGGAAATATTAAATGTGTAATATTGGTGAAATATTCCTCCTGCTGCACAAATATTTTGTCTTCTTGGCTAAAAGAATCTGTTCTTCATCGAGGAAAGACAAAATAAAATGTCAATGTAAGGTGAAAATGTGAAAGATTTATATGTAAAAGGAGTTGCAGCATGTTTATGGTAGGTAAGTGGTGATGTTTAAGAGTTTTTTTAAGTTGTCAACATTTACATTGAGGCAGACTAAGATGACTCGTGTTCATTGTTCGTTTAATGTGGTTAAACTAAGCTGCTTTTTACTCTGTACTGTTTTGGTGGTATTGTTCTGCAATAACTGAACGCATGTCTGTTTACATACTGTATGTTGTCCTCAGTGAATTCTTGTTGTGCTCTTTATACATTGAAGGAAAAATTATGTAAAACTCCATTAGCTAGACATGTTTTTACTGCGTACTTTTGCCAGAGAAAATGTTAAACATTATTTATGAAAGAAAACATTTTTTAACTTTCTTCCAACTTTTGTAATCATTATTTAACGTCTCAATACTTACTTGGGACAGGATTGAACTAGCTATAAATAATTAAATATTTCTAAAAACATGTTTCTGTTCATTTTATTATAAAAGGGGCGGGGAATCATTTTTTACTATCTTCATTTCGTTTTAACTGTAGATTCCACTCCATGGATATGAATGTTTTGCTACCTTAAAAAGCAATGAAAATAGTTTGCAATATTTCATGCTTAATAGTCTTTCTTTAATACTCATTCATTTTCTGTAAAGATGTAACAAAAGTATGTTTTTGTTTTCTGTGCAACTGGCTTTAAATGCTATGTTTTGGCCACTGTATCAGTAAAACCAGCTGTTCAATCAAGGGTTACATTTACTCCAGACTTTAATTTGTTGGATAAATTAGAGCCAGACACTATTCTGATGAGAAAGTGTGACCCAGTTGTAATGACTAAATACAGGATACAGGCATCTGTGGACCTGTATCTGTGAACAGTTTTGGCTGCATCAAAGTAGACTTCAGTATCAAACACATTCAGCAGACAGATTGAAACAAAGAGGAAAGGAAAAAAAAAGCATAGACCAGTGGCGTGACCTCACCTAAAAAGAAATCATAATAAAAATGAAGACATTGTCTCTGTCCTATCAAATATACATATGAAACAGCATTAGAGAACTCACTAGGTTTTTATAATGTTAACATTGCACACACATACAAGCTTTTGGTTGCCAGGGATTGTAAATGGAAACCAGTTAGTGTCTCACTGGCTGATGCAGCACAAGTGCATGCTGGGTCGATCCACCTGCACATGCATAAACATTGTGATGAGTTCAGCAGCTTTGTGCTCATGGTTCAGTTCAAATGTACAGCAAACACATGATGTCATTCTATTGATACAAGGCACTTTCCAGGTACATGGACTCACTGCTTTTCTAAAGAAACCAGCATACACAAAGTTTGGCTTTAATCTGGTCATCGTTACACATTTCTATAAATAATATTCAGCATTGGATTTAAACATGACACTGGGATTGTCTTTGAGTTATTCCCCCTAGACGATATACAAATATAACAGAACTTCAAATGTCCTTTTCCACGCCAACTTTGGTTTACTACAATTGTATGTGTGCATGTCTCTTAAAGGTGGGGTAGGTAAGTTTGAGAAACCGGCTCGAGATACACTTTTTGTTATATTCCATGGAATGCTCTTAACATCCCGATAGCAATGAATATCTTAAGTGCTTTGACAAAAAATCCATAAAATAATGTCATCTGTGGAAGCCGTAGTAGCCTGTAAAAAGCACAACCAATCATTTTAGCCGGCCCGGCTAAAATAACTGGATGGCCTACCTGCCTGTCAGCCTTCCATCTGTGCACAAATGTATCTCGTGCCCTCATTGGTCACGTGCGCGTTCGTGTGTGTTGGAGGAGGGGCTCTGTAAGGAAGTGGCAGATTTTCTCCGGTTGTGTATTTTCAAATTCTAGCGATCTCGAGCCGGTTTCTCAAACTTACCTACCCTACCTTTAATAAACTTTCAAACACACATTCACACCAATATTCCAGATTCAAAGTATTTTATACACTGTTTTATGATTGCACAGATTTTAAGCCCATATTTATATTTATATTTAGGCTCAAGACTTAAATTGTTCACAAAGATGCTGTAACTGCAAAGACAGAAAGGAAGTGAAAAAGTCTTCAGTAGCAGGTTAGCATATTCTTCATTAATTCTCTACCTATGTCAGCCACAATAATCATACAAAAATCACTCTCCTCAATTTTTGGAGATATAAAATATGTAAATGCAAGGCCAGTGGATATCACAGTTAAATGGTCCAGTAGTTTAAGGCTTTAATTTGTTGTATTTTATGTCAGTAATTAAAAAGTGACCTATTTTGTCTTCAAGAAAGTCAAAGCTTAAAAAATAAGCAAACTTCATGTGTTGTGTTCATGGCTATACAACAACATCTCAATAGCAGTTGACATCGGTTTCGTCCAGAACTAGATTACAGAGACAAGCAAGAATTTGGTTCAGGTTTGATGATGAGAAGGGAGGGGTATAAAATATAATGTGGCTCCTATTTAAACCCCTCCCAAGCACTTTCTGACACAATCCCTCTGCTCATCCTGCTGATGCCGGCCAGCTTGACTTTGGCGCGGTCTGTCCACCTGACGGCAGCTGTTGAATCCTTGGAGTCCGACAGATTAGCATAGCGGGAGGAGTCCTCCTCGAGGCCCCGGCCCGCCCAGGAGGCCAGCTCCAACGGGAGGCCCAGAGAGTCGGGGAAGGACACCGGAGAGTCCTCTTCCTGGTTCTTGTCTTCTGGAACGTCATCGGTCACAGTCTCAGTTAAGTTCTCCAGCTGAGGCGGCTCCCAACCCTCCATCTTCTCCAGTTTTTTTGTTGGGGAGATCTGCCTCATTGTCATGGTAACGCTCTCCCAGAAACAGTGGCCCTTCTCTGGCTTGTCCTTCTTTTCCTTCTCCTTCTCATCATCCTTATTTTTCTTGTGAGACCTTAAGAAAAACAAAAGAGATAGGAGCATAACGTTAGAAAGAGGATGTTGCACAACATTCGAAGCCCTGGGAGGCAAATATGAAACAAAAATAATCTGGTTTTGTCTCCTTTTTTTGTGACTCAACACCAGGTGGGAGAAAAATGTGAAACATGTGAGGATAAGTAGTTCACTTTTTTTTGTCAAGATCATTTAGGGAAAAAAAATGTGTTGATATATTTATAAAAATTGAATAGGCAATACAAAGGAATATAGTTACAACGATGTTTGATTCCTGTAAGGGTAGAGTGTTTAGGTCCTGTAAAAAATGATAACAGGGTTTAAAACTTTTAAAAGTATATGTCTACCTGCCAGAGTTATTAGTCTTTATTTACTTGTTAATCCTTTTTGATGCTTGTGATTGATTAGTCATGCCTGCGGGGGTCAGTGGAAGTAGCCTCAAAGTGAAGTTGGCAGAGAGGCATCTTTATTTATATCACCACTTTTCAGGTATGAATAAGTATTTATGCTGAATAACTATAGAATATGTGGATAAAATGTTTGGTTTGTGTTTTAAGATAATTTACAACTTGTAAAATAATATCAAAGCAACCTCAAAGGTTATCCTGGCAAAAAAAAACACAGGAGAATTTTTTTTTTAGATAAGACTTAAAATATTGATCTCCAGATAATTTTCTCACTTGAATCTCAGGGCTTCTGTTTGACCGCTTACATCTATAGTATAAATAGGACCAACTGGGTGGGGTACTACATCGTTACACTGGAGAATAGAACTTTCCCCAGCGAGCCATTATAAAGGAATTCCCGGTTGTTTGTCACATCGGCTGGTTAATTAAGGTTTTCCTCTTCATGTAGTTCTACTTCCTCAAGTAGTCTGAAAGTTAATATCTGCTGGCGAAGAAAATTATTTCTCACATTCAAACATATAACCGTATCAAATGGGTTGATTGGAGTTGATTAGTTTGATTCATACTGTATTTCCCCCTTATAGTTGAAATGTAAATGTTGTATTCTTTATTAGTTGGTGTTGCTGCTATATCACAACACACTGATGCAATTACTACATACATGTATGCATTACCTTGTGATGAATACATGTCAATACACTGTGGACACATGGGGTGACATGTTATTGTGTGTGTAAACTCACCCTCTGCGGTCGGCAAGTTGAACTCCTGTCAACAAGAAGTGCTCGTCGTCTTTGGAGGAAATCTTCTTCTCCTTCCTCTCTTTCTTGGACATGATCTTCTTCACCTTGGCCTCCTGACAGAAACCGGCAGACGAAAGAGCATTTGATTTTGAATTACAGAGCTGAAAAGATTACCCGCATCTGTTGCATGTTAACTTGTTATCTCTGCTCCCTGTTTGTGGGTGATTTACTTTCCAAAGAGGCTGAAGTCAATTTCAGTTTGATGACTATGAGTTATTTTCAAATGCAATTCATTGGCTCTGAGCTAATACATGTTTTTCTCTGTCGAATCTAAATCATCCACGCATCTTTCATCATGCAACCTTCTTATTGTTGTTGTACAAAAACCTTAATAAATACAGGGAGCTTGAATGGCATTGACTTGGCAGAAACTAACGGCACATTCCAGTGGGAGACCCTCCATTCCCTCTGAAACTCCCCCGGTCTCCCCAGTCACATCAGAATTCCTTGCTGCCCTTGCTGCTTTCCACCGAGCACAGATACCGCCCTCCTCAGCGATTATGGAAAAAGCTTTTGGCTCAGTTTCTCTCTGTGCTTGGGAAGAATTCCCAATGTCAACTGTCAAGGCAATAACATTTACTCCTACTCTTATCCGTGTCTTCGCTTTACCATAGTCAAAACATTCTCACAACTCAGAACAATATTTGATGGAAGCACCTGACCTTGGGACCTCTCAATTGCTTCTATTGTCTCTATATTATTAGCTTATTAACACACAGGATGTGACAGCAACTACAACAAGCAAACAACTAGCTGGACATGAAAGCCGTCATCTCTCAAACCAAACAGGAACACGTACAATCTGTTAGTTGCTACATGCTTCCCAAGCTCTACATTTCATCTAACACACACTCCTGAAGTTACTCCTGATCTCACTCAAGTTCTCTTTTCATATCCAAAGCTAGGTGACATTTGATGGATTTGTAAGCACTTTGTACACCATGGTATTTCATTAGGAGACAGGCACTGTTGCTGATAAACGGAAAATGTAATCCTCATCTCACCTCTCCTCAACATGAACATGCCAGAGGGCAAGAATGCAGTTTCTAGGAGTTAATTATCAAGAAAAATATGCTTAGATATTTCAACACCCGGGGTCTCTTTCTGTCTCTCTTCTCGCTCTGCTTCTTGTTTCCTGTGTGCCGTCAAGTGTAAACTGTATCAGATTTGCTGTATTTCGAGTTTTGCAGTAACAAAATCCAGAGAAGCCAAAACAGATTGAGTGTTTCAGTGTGTAGATGCGTCTGTGCATGAACAGTCTCTAAATTGCAGTTGTGTATATGCATGTGTGCACAGACACAGGCCTTCCTATTCACCGTTCTCTTCAGTGTTAACCTCCGGGCCTTAAGATCCAAAGCAGTTCAGTGCCCAGTAATCTCTCCGGCCAAAAAGCAGGTAAACCAAGCAGCTCACTGAGGCTCGCTGTGTGGGGGAGCTTTACCTACAGCTCCACTCCTGGCAGAACAATAGAGCTCTCATTGGACCAAATTCCTCCATTCATACTCCAGAGATGGAAGCTCGGAGATTAAAGAGGCATTTGAATTTGGAAATACTGCTAATTGTGGTTTTCAGACACAATACAGTTTTTTTTAGAGACAACAATCAGGCCTTTTTGAGATTACTTAAAGGGGACCTATCATGCAAAATGCACTTTTGTACGTCTTTTATACATGAATATGTGTCCCCGGTGTGTCAGGGAACTCACCAAGTGTCAGAAAACACAACCCTCTGTCTTTTCCTCCATACCCAAATCTCTAAAAACGGGGCTGCAACGGAGCTGATCCAGATTTGAAATTGTTCTGACGTCAGAAACGGGGAGCTCCACCTATCAGGGGAATGGGGGGTTGGGCCACGGCCATTGCCGCTCGAAAGCGCTGGAGACGCTGTAGTACATATGCCAGGCCTGTAAGTGGCGCTGTAGTCTGCCACAAAAGCAGCGAAGAAGACTTCTCACAGAATCAGCCCTTGCAAAAACAGGGCTGGAAAAGAGCAAATAGAGCGAAATGAGGCATGGCTAAAATGCATGATCTGTTTGGTATTTTGAAAAAAAAAACTTCACAGACATGTTTTATATAGGTATGGCCCTACAATATATTATTCAAATATAGCATGATAGGTCCACTTTAAATGCCTCCGCTTGAGGTATAAGCAGCATGTACTTTTAATGGGTTCTGATCCATCTGACGCTCTTGTTGCTTGATATCTTTTTTACCATATTGGTCTGCCAATTTATAAGGGCCATTTTAGGTAAAACAAAAAAATGTGGAGGCAGGTGGATTAGGGTATATTCAAGTAAACAAACACAAATACAAATAATAAGATCGGAAATTTGGATGAAATTGTAAAATATTGAAGTGTATCTTTTCTCATATTTAAAGCTTTTTTAGGAGTGAATTTACTTACACGAATATTAGCCCACCCGCCTTTTTGTCTTTCTTACATGTAATAATCTTTTAGTCTACACGGTAACCCTAGATCACAGACCAGCATCCAGCAAATTCTCCCTTTTGAGAAGCTGTTATAGAAGCAGCCATTTGTTTTATATTTAGGTTGATAAATGTGATGAGAAAATAGGTACACTTATTTACAATTTTGCTAAAAGTTAGATTAAGTAAGGGTAACAAATTCTGTCAACCAATTAAACTACCTCACCTCACCTAGAAACAAGTGTTATCTTGTTTCTTTAATCTGCCTAACCAACCAGTCTTAAAACGACAGGTTGTGGTTTCACAGGGGGTTAAGTGCCAGATAGGCTATATGTTCCTAAATGGGTCCTTTAGGGCTTTACAAAATTAAGAAATATATGTTTATCGCAGAAATCAAGAATGTTTTGCAAGTACCGCTTGAAGAATTGACAATGAAAACATAATCAGCCTTTAACAGTGAAAGGTAAACTCCACTTTCATGAGTCGGCTTTTTGTGTCCTAATATGAGCATAAAACTGCCTATGGTGAAAGAATTGTACTTTCACGGTGTCGGAGCAGTCTGAGGCTATTTTCAGACTTGTTTTTCTTCCACGGTGATTGTTCCCGTCCAAAAGGCCCAGCTCCTAGAAAGAATGCTGCGTTTCCTTCCCTTCTCCAGTCCAGCCACCCCTGTCCTCACAAACAGGACAGGTTGTGAAATATGAACTTAATCACCTACAGGAGCTATACATGCGAGAGGGCAGCCAGAGTTCGAAGACAATACATTGTTAGTGTTTGAGGTTTACACCAAAGCTTTACACGATCAGAAGAGTTCAGACACGGCCATATGAGTAAAGACTTGTTTTCCGTCATTATAAATCATGAGATGTAAGATTTATCTCATTAAACACACAGAGCAATTAATGGTGTGTTTAGTTTCCAACAATCATCAGTCAGCTTTTGATGGTTAAGCAATTCTGGATTGGGTTGCAACACCTATCCGTAAATCCATCACTGTGTGTAGGAAGTCCTCCCTACACTTTTAACAATAAATGGTGTCATATTTTTGGTGAACTCCGTTAGGTTGCACCTTTAAAACGTATTTTATACCTTAGGTAGTAAAGACTCGAGCAACGGGTAACTTGGTTGCTAGGAATTATATTTAGCTCTGTTAATTCTAGCCAAGTCAATATTATTTATATAACCCAATATTATAAACCACATATTTGCCCCAGGGGACTTTCAGTGTGTTGTATGCTTAACAATCTGTAGATCAAACAATACAAACAAAAACACACACAGTTTTAGGAGCCAAATTATGTATTCAACTTAACTGTACATCTTTTGAATTTATTACAAATATGCACATAGAGGAATATTTATGAATATATTTGTCTAACCAATCTCATGAGGTCATTCACTCGGATGTGTTGTTTAAGAGAAATGTAAAATTAAAACTATCCAGTTTAAATTGCTTTGAATTATTAAAAAGTGTAAGTGTCATTAAAGGTAGGGTAGGTAAGTTTGAGAAACCGGCTCGAGATACACTTTTTGTTATATTCCATGGAATGCTCTTAACATCCCGATAGCAATGAATATCTTAAGTGCTTTGACAAAAAATCCATAAAAAAATGTCATCTGTGGAAGCTGTAGTACTGTAAAAAGCACGACCAATCATTTTAGTCGGCCCGGCTAAAATAACTGGATGTTCTACCTGCCTGTCAGCCTTCCATCTGTGCACAAACTTATCTCGTGCCCTCATTGGTCCTGTGCGCGTTCGTGTGTGTTGGAGGAGGGGCTCTGTAAGGAAGTGGCAGATTTTCTCCGGTTGTGTATTTTCAAATTCTAGCGATCTCGAGCCGGTTTCTCAAACTTACCTACCCTACCTTTAATATATATATATTATATATATATATATATAAATTAAATAAGCGCCAATCAACTATATCTTGGTACACTTTACTAAAAGTTTTACTTATTAGCATGCTAAAATAAATATTTTTGTAAGAATATTTGTGTTTGTCAGCAGGAATACAGAAGAAACACGTCTGATAGTTGGAGAAAGGATGTACAATGGGCCAAAGATGAACTCATTGTTTTTTGGAGCTGATCTCAATTGCTCAGTGAATCTCAAAATTCCCTTTTATTATTTAACTTACAAAAAAGGCCTTGGCGCAGGTCTGCACTCTCCAGGTGCCCCTGTAGTTTCTATTTGGATACACATGATAATCCCAATCACAGAGAGTTCCTTAATCCAAAATCAAACTAGGAAGTTTGCTTTTTGCCTTTCTTTTCTTTTCTTCCTTATATGTTTGACTAACCTCTGCTTGCCTTAGGGTTTGCTTAAAACTTGTATGATCTTCTGACTGCTTGAGCCTCTTGCTCTGTCTGACTCTCTTTTCAATATGGTTGCATCACCAGGTGATTAAAATGTTAATATTCCTGAAAGAAATGATGGTCAAACTACAAATATAAGATATATATATAGTCAAAACTACAGTGACCTGACTTCACAGTTTAAGGATAACAGTACAAGTAAACATTCAATAGCCATAACAATAAACAAGACCGCTTTCCAGGGATAAGGTTAGAGATAAAACCAGATGACAACTAAAGGCTGGCGTGTTTACAGATAAACACAGCAGCACCCTGTTGCTTTACCTTAGCTCTACCCTGAAACACTTATCTGACAATAAGACACTGCCTGTGCATTAGCTGCTTTGAGAAATCCAAAGATATGGATATTCTGGTTACACAAGACACATTATTTAAGGGTTACACAATCATAAGTGTGATATCAACATTGCAATATGGTGATTGTGTGTACCTGTTCAGGCATTGTGTGAGAAGAGCATGTTGGGCAAGTGTATATTGGTGAGTTTAATTTGGAATCAAAAGTGCGTGTGTGTGTGATGTCCAAATAGCTGGGGAGTTGTTTACCTTGGAGACTGCAGTGACCGCTTCCTCCTCCTCTTCCTCTCCTTCTATGTCTTTGTCCTGTGACACACACACAGCAGCAGTGGGTTAACACAAATAGCCACCCCAACACACACACACACACACACACACACACACACACACACACACACACACACACACACACACACACACACACACCACACACACACACACACACACACACACACACACACACACACCACACACACACACACACACACACACACACACACACACACACACACACACATCACACACACACACACACACACACACTACACACACACACACACACACACACACACCACACACACACACACACACACACACACACACACACACACACACCACACACACACACACACACACACACACACACACACACACACACACACACACCACCACACCACACCCACACCACACACACACACACACACACCCACACACCACACACACACACACACCTGTAAGGTAAACACGCTCTGTTTGGAGGGCAAAATGCAGGGATGGATGGAGAATGAGGGGAAGCTACTGAACTCAGAGCGCATATTTAAACAAAAGAGAGAGAAATAAGGTTATGACCTATTGCCTCAACAGTACATTACACTATTTGAGTATATAAGTAGAGCTATTTTGGGCTCCATTGTGCCTCCAGTCTCCGGGCTTTTATTCCGTTTGTCATATATCCTTTGTATAATATTTGTGTGATAGTTTCTTTGTTTATTATTTTATGTGAAGCATATTGTAACTTTGTTTTGGTAAGACATTGCCAGTGGTGCAAGAAGTAGATATTTTACTTATGTAAAAGTAGAAATACTACATGGTAAAACAACTATTTTTCAAGAAAAAGTACTTATTGTGCATGATGTCCTATTTCAGAATCATTTAATGTACTTGATTATGGATGCATTAATGTGTTCATCCCAGCTGGTGAAGGTGGAGCTAATTTTAATTACTTGATATACTGCTGCTCTATATCTTAACCTATAATTGTATCATCATATGTATTCATTTATATATATGTTGTATTATCTTATAATCTGAATATGTGAAGTAACTTTTTTTCAAATAAATGTAGTAAAGTAAAAAGAACAATGTTTACTTCTAAAATGCAGTGGAGCAGAAGCATAAAGTAGCATAATCGAATGAAAATACCCCACAATCTTACTTAAGCACAGTAATTGAGTAAATGTACTTCAATATATTACACCACTGAACATGGCCTGTGACTTGAGTGTTCCATAAAAATGATAAAGCACATTCAATAATGTTGTTGGTAACCTTTTATATCCATTTTGACTGATATTTACAGTGCGTGATTGACTCGTGCTTTGCCTGTTACTGTAAGACATATAACATGACTTGGATTTGCTCCGAAAAACATGAAATCATAAGGGGGCGGCAAGAAGTCATCAGACATACAGCTGAGCCTGAGATTACTGAAGTGGAGCCAGAATTCCTGTAAAATGATCAAAGCTATAAGAACTTCTTACATCTAACAACTCCATGAGAGAGAGGAGGAGAGACGCTGGTTGGACATGTCTGAGCAAAGTCTACTGGGTCTCCGCCACCTGAGCTGATCAAAGACACAATACTGATTGCTGACTACTGTCAGAGCGTAAAAGCATTAACAACTTGGAACAGAGGAAAGAGTGAGAGAAGGGGGAGACTCAGGGGGGGAGAGGGGCGCTCCTGCCAACAGAAATCAAGAGTTCTGCTCTGGCACCTCGCGGGGGGGGGGGGGGCAGTTGTTCTCTGTCTGCCTCTTTTTTCCTCTTAGACTGGGTCTGTGTACAAGTGTGTACATTTCACCAGTGTTGTCTTTTAAATGCCAGATTACTAGGCAATACAGACGCACGGTGAATTTTAACACAGTAGTATAAACTGAGGTTTTGAAAGGCATTGCAACCCAACAATAGTCAATAACAAACCACACTGTCCAAGCCCAGACACTCACAACATGTTTTTGTCTGACAAACACTAGGCCACATCTACCTAAAGTATTTTTGTTAGTTAGTTAAGAATATTGCTACCACTCTCATACCTGTGCAGTCAAAATAGGGCGACAAAGCCAGGACAATTTGAGCTTAGCTGAGCATAAAGACTGGAAAATGGGGTAAACAGCTTGAATGCGACAATCAAGCAAAGTGGGAAGACACAGGAGAACTTCCTGATATTCCAGCTTTTAAAACAGGAATAACCTAAATGTGCCTTTTTGGTTGGTGTTATGATACAAACAAGACCAGATACCCACATCTGTGTATAGCTCCTTTTAAATCAGCAGAATCAATGAGTGTCAATGATGGATTTTATTGAGCATGAGATATCATTACTGTCAGAAATTGCCAGCATCTCAAGTCGGAGGCAAGTTCCCGACTCAGCTGCTCATAATAATGGTTTAGAATGATGCATCTGTCAGAAGACAACTGTCCTATAGCATCTCTAAATCTCACTAGTTAGCCCACCATATCTTATTCATCATTGTCAAAATCACAGCTTGTGGTTTTACATTAGAAACAGTGACTTCCTCGAGTCCTTTGACAGAGGCGAGCTAGCTGTTTCCCCCTGTATTCAGTCTGTGCGCTAAGCTGCTACGGCTTCATGATAAACGTAATTCTCTACAAAGAATAATCATATTTTGAACGTCAAATGATTCCTTCAAAGTTATGAAAGCTTCAGACAAACCCTTTTAATTTATATCCTGAGGATTTGGTTTAACTTCTCAGTTAAAACTCACAGCGTTTGATTTTATTTGATTGAAACCCTAACCCCTTCAACAGTTGATCCACAGAGGCTTTACCTTTCTTCTCCTCACCACTAATGATTTATATGTGAGGTCTTCTGAAGTTAATGCTCAGGCCTGATCTGTACTCTCATGATCCCACTTCACAAAGAGTGCTGTGACGGTGGTGGTTTAGGGTGATGTTATTTAAGTATTCAGGTGTGTTAGCGCTTTAAGCCAAAGACAAACAGGCACACGCACCTCCTGCAAGCTCACAGCTGCCTCTAGCAGCCTGTTGAACCTCAGTGGAGTGAATGCAAGCTGCGGCACAGGGCCTGGTCTGTAGTCGCCCTGGAGCACTGTGGATATTAATTTCTCCCTTTATGCTCTGCCTCTTTTATTATTATATTATTATCCCTTTATACTTCTCTGTCTCTGTCTGTCTGCAGTTTGTCTGTATGGGCGATGCTGATAGTTTCAACTAATTTGACAGGCACAATAGGAAAATAATATCCACTGCCATAAAACATAATGGAGATAACAGAAAACAAACACTATGTAACTAAGAGGCCTACTGTGTCATTTAAAGTGGACCTATCATGCTATATTTGAATAATATAGTGTAGGACCATACCTATATAAGGCATATTTATACTTTTTTTTTTTCAAAATACCAAACAGATCATGCATTTTAGCCATGCCTCATTTCGCTCAATTTGAAAAATGTTAGCTCTGTTTTTGCAAGGGCTGATTCTGTGAGAACAGCACCATCTACAGGCCTGGCATATGTACTACAGCGTCTCCAGCGCTTTCGAACGGCAATGGCCGTGGCTGTCTCCTCCTGATTGGTGGAGTTGGCCCAATAGCCGTAGCGCCACTGTCCTGACGTCAGGACAGAGTTCAAATCTGGATCAGTTTTTATCAGATCCGTTGCAGCCCCTTTTTTAGAGATTTGGGTATGGAGGAAAATAGAGAGGGTTGTGTTTTCTGACACTTGGTGAGTTCCCTGGAACACCGGGGACACATATTCATGTATAAAAGACGTACAAAAGTGCATTTTGCATGATAGGTCCCCTTTAATGATTATTAGCAAACATAACATTTTGATCAAGAAATAAAATACAGCTTTGTACAAGAGTCAGATAAGTGGTGTTATCCCTGTGTGTACCACCAGGATTAATGTGGAGAAAGTTAAATACATTTTATTTGCATCTGTGAATCTGTATCTGTTCCATTTTCTCAACTTTTTTGCTGGTTTCCTTGTGTTCCACGAAACTGTAAGTATTTAAGTTACGAACTGTTGAACAGACAAACAAACAATATGATTATGTCAACTTGCATTGTCGGAAATTGTAATGAGTGTTTCCTTATTGTGTGATATATAACGTGAATAGTCAATAAAAACGTTTTAAGTTACTAAACAAGATTGTTATTTATACCATAAGCATATTTTGAACCCCTTTCCTTTTAAATTTCACTTTTTTGTAGCTTTAATGTTAATTTCAATTTTTTTTAACTCAGTCTGACAGTCTGATTATCTTTATTGAATCTTAAATAACTTTTTTTTTTAACTAAAACATTCATGAAAGTGATCGTGACGCAAATATCTTTGACCCTCTCTTGATGACCATCGGATTGTAAATAAGGGAAAGGAAAGGCCAGCAAGTCCAGAAGTTGTTTTCATAACTCTTTGGTTCATCCTGTATCATTGCTGGACTCGATCTGCCTCTTCACTTTGTTTACAACTTTTTATGACCCGACCCCTGACCCATCCATGTACTTTATCGCCATGACGACTCAAGAGGACCTCCCTGATGACTTTCCCAGGAATTCTGAGGAGAAGTCGCTGCCCTGATCCCAGACCAGCTCTCATCGTCCTAAGATCTGGTGAGGACTTGAGAGAGAGACACAAACTGAACTCTGAGCAGCTCTGTGAAGGTAAGGGACACTAGCGTTGGTTCCCAGGGTGGAAGTAAAGAAGTCTAATAAAACCCAGCCAAGGGTCACAGATCTCGACATTATCACAACAGATAAAAAAATGCTGGGAAGTGGTGTTGGTCCATCTTCCCAATTGCCAAGACACATTTATACATCCAGGGATTGCTGTGTGGCTTAAATGCGGGTCATGGGTAAAATCTGACACGGTTCATCACAAGATCCAAACTATAAAAGTATTTTCTTTTCTATGTGATGTTGCTCCCCCTTTTTCATGATAATCTTATCCGTCAATGTTTGGTTTTACTTCAGCAATTCAAGCACTATATCACATAATATTGACGTGTTAGTAAGCCTGCAACTGAATACTTTTATTTAGTCTCTCCATTAAACCTTTATTCACAGTGTAATAGTTTGAATACATTTTTATCACACTTACAGAAGCTAAGCTAAGAAAAAAGATGACAGACGCATGATGATAGCACATCATGTGTCTGTGAGTTTTAAGCTATGTCTACTCGGACATTTGATAATTTACTGTATATCAACCAAACTAATGTTAGGGCTCCTTTAAGTAGCATTTAGGACTTTACTACAAGTCAAAATCTGATACTTGTCTCATTTAAATTCTACTATAAAACAAATATATGTTCCAAAGGTTAAAAAGTACAAATTAGATAGGATTTTACAGCAAGAAGCTGAACAAATAAACATGCAGCTTACTATTTAGAATGAGATGGGACTGCTATGACTTTTGGCCTTTGTGTGTGTGTGTGTTATCATGGATTCTCCCCTATGCCCCCCAATACCTTGACAGATCCCAGCTGCCTGCTGATACAGCGGCTCTTAGACCTCACACACCATTGCTCAACTGACTAATGTGGATTTGTATTAAAAGAGCATGTGTGTTTATATTCATTTTTACATATTAGTCCTGTCTGACAATCAAAATGTTATATGTAATTCATGTTGATATGTATCCTATATTCAAAGAAGCACAATGTGGAATGTTTTCTATTTAAACTGATTTGTTATATATTGTTACAGTTTTGCAGTCTTCATGTATCCTATGTTAGGATTGGATTGGCTCTCTGGGAGACATTGAGCTACCTCTTTTCTGTCACTTCCTCCTCAGTTAGCATGACAGAAGTTTGAGCACTTGTCCTCTTCCCTCTGCTCCACAATCTCAGTAACAGAATCAGATGTATTTGTTCACCTTTTAAGGAAATGTATCATCTTCAAAGTTGGGTAATGTAGTTTAAATCATTTTGAGATGGGTAATAAGTTATGTCTACAGTTCATGGATTCAATATTAATTTACTTTAAAATAATTTGTGTAAAAGTATCCATCTTAACAAATAATTTAAGCTGTTTTAAAATTGTATTTGGGGAAATATATTGTTGTCATACAATGTTTTTTTGACTCACTAAATCCCTCGAGCCTCATATTCATATCCTGACATTTAGAAGACAACTGAACAAGTGGATTGATACATTTTAGCCGAGCTCCAATTAATCATTTAGCCATTTTCTAACACTATTGTTTGAGGAAAGACACACACTATCATACAGTAAATAGTTGTCATTGTTAGAGATACATTGTCTCAATCCGTGTCATTACCTTGTAGGAGTGATGCTGGTGCCAGGACATGTCGTCTTCCTCTGACGCATAATCCACCAGCACTTTACTCTTGCTTTTCTTAAACATATCTCCACTTGTCGCTGAAACAAACCGTCTTGGCCGGTTGCCTTGTTTGGCCCCAATTCTAAGGTTCAACTTGAACAGTTGGTCTCGTTTTGTCCGTTTAATGTGGAGGTCGTAGCGAGGCACCTCCGTTGCACGTTCCGCTCTTTTGGTTATTTCTCCAGAAACAAATCCAGACAGCTTTCTCCGAAAAGCTTATTAATTCATACAAGTGCCAGGTACTGCAACGATCGAGTTTTTTTCTGCCTTTTCCGCAAGCGTTTGGAGTGTGTTTGGTGCGTTTTTACGCAGGCTCGACCACCTGGACCTCAAACCTTCGCTCCTCCCAGTCGTCCCCCCTGCTCCGGATCCTTGATGTTGCCATGGTAGAAGAAGGAGGAAGGGGTCATACGTCTCATCTCCGGCCAATGCAAGCATTGAACTACGCATCATGCAAATATATTGTCACTTTTTCATATCTTTGATATGTGCAGACTGGAATAAACACGGAAACGGATATTTGGAAGCTGTTGCCTGAGTATTTTCTTTTGAAATATGTATATTGTCTATTTTATGTTCAAATGATATACTCTGACATAAGCAGAGGTGAAAGAACTAGAAGTACTCTGATTATTTACTTCAGTAAAATAGCAGCAACACAATGTGAATACTTCTTATACAGTCTTGAAAACCAAAATGAAAGTACCATATTATTGAATTATGCTTATTAATTCATAAACCAGTCAGTTATGTTGCTGCTGGTCATCGTATAATTAATGTTCGTATAGGCAGCTTCATCTTCAACAATACATCGTTATTCATTAAAAAAAATGTCATGGTATGTAATGTAAAATCCTATTATACCAAGTCATACAAATTATAAAAATATTTTCCTAAATATATTTTATTATGTAATTGTCTTGCTGCTGTGTTTTTCCTATGAGTGTTTTTCAGTATTATCAAAGTGGGATATGTTACACAAGGAGTTCTGAAATTATTATTAGGATATCTAGACACATGGGCACACATTCTAAAAAAGGAACAATCTTAATCTAGGTTTTTTCTATTCAATCATGAATTATTTTTAGTTGGTTGATGTATTGAGATGAGTAGTTTCGGTTAAAGGTTCACTGTGATCCTCCAAATATTTTCAGGAACTAAATCAATCATTGAGTGAGTTTAGGATGAAAACAACTGAGGGTTTGTTTCTATCTCAACTTTTTTAAAGGCCGATCCTGTATTAATTATAGACAAAGATTGTTTGTTGAATAAAATAAATAAAATGTATTTCAGTACGGTTATTACCTGTTTGGGGTTAGGAAACTTAATGTGTTATACGAACAGAGGACAGGAGGACCTTTTATAGACGTTGGTAATGTATTTAGGTAAGAATGAAATCTCTCTCTCTCTGAGACCTCTGACGCCAGAGGAAACAAATGACACATTATGCTGCTGGGCTGACGCTGGCCGCTTAAAATAGCAACAGTTTAGCTCCGGTTAAGACCACTCACCTGATTCAAAGGTTCTTAAATTCCCATTTCAATGTCCACATTATACAGTAAAGTCAGTGGGGAATGTGGATTGTTACATGTCTAAGAACTTATAGGAAAAACGCAAAAAACACAGACGCTGTTTTTGAGAATTCTACATAATTTCTCTGAACGGAAAAGGTTTTGAGACAGCAGTGTTTAAGTCATACAAGGTGTTATGCAATGTTGTTGTGTCTGTGTGCACCAAAGTCCATTTGCAGTAATGTTCTTTATTGATTACTTTTATATGTGTAAGTGTCAGCTCTTCATTAGCAGCTGACACAAGCAATGACTGGCTGTTAGGACTGTCATCCATCAACAGGGAGGTCAGTGACCTCTGACCTCTGAGGTCATCAGTTAGTCAACTGCCAATTTAAGACCCTTTCTTGGATGTGTATTCCCAGAGTATCTCTACATTGGTTATTTACAGTCTAGGTGGCCCTGGTTGCGACATGGATGTCACTAATCAATCCTCTTGATAGTCTTTGCCCTACAAAGACTATTTTTTACAAATTAGAAACCCCTCTAGGAACTCATAGATCTGAGAGGACAAACTGACGTCCTTCATACTGTGTTAGAAGTATGGATTATCTGCTAATAAACTATACCATATTTGCAATCTTTTTCAGAATACCAACAAGAACACCCACTATATGTACTATATGTTGGCATGTACGATATGCATATTTTTACACTCTAATCATTGAGACAGCAGGTAAGGTCTGACAGGGTCACAGTTATGATGGGACACAGCTGGGATTATCCAACCTGCTTTGAATGTCTCACATGGACACAGATGTACTGTACTGTGCAGCTTAAACTAGTCTTTAAGAATGTCTGGGGCAATGTGCTTAACTTCTTTAATGCTAAGTTGTTTTTTTCTCCATGAAGTCAGAACAAGACAGTAAATATCTTGTATAAAACTTTATTTTTTACCCTGTCTCGGTTCTCATCATAATTTTTTATTTGAGTTATAAATGATAAGAACTGGTTAAATAGACCTAAAATATATTTTTTCACAAAGGCTTCAGTCATTTTACTCAGCAAAAAGAAGGAGCTGGCAGAGATAAAGCATGACTCAACAACTAGCTGACTTGATTCAAAGGTCACAGGGTTTCTCCCACGGGACTACATCAAAACGTGTTAGCCAGGAACAGAGATTAAAGCTTTAATTATGTTCACAGGCCAACTCTGTGGGATGTTCCTTAGAGACTGTATTCAGTGTAGCTTTAATGAACAGTTTGTATCTTAAGAGTGATTTAAACTCCATATCATTTAAATTACCATTTACATTTGAGGTGTGCATGCTCAAGTTGCATTTATGAGCATTGTAGAATATTTATTATGTAATTTCAATGTAAGGCTTGTTTTAAGTTTTCAATCAACAAAGTCGGTAAGATCAGGCAAAAAAGCTCAGAGTTACTCATTGTTAGTGGGAAAAGTTGTTTCAACAAGACTGCAATTGTACATTGCACTTAAACCTTTTAACATGTTTACACAACAATTGTATGTGATTAAATCAGAATAAATAAGAATCTTTGAAGTGTGTAACTTTAAAATTACAAGCCAAATAATAACTATCTTTGCACTTTTTCCCTTTTATCTGTACTTCCAGTCTCCTTATTGTTTTAAAAACGAATTTGTAATATAGTTTACGTAGTTCAAATGGTTTTGATGGTTTGGAAAGATGCTCCTATTTCTCTGCCTGCTTTCTTCTTAACAATGGCCCTTCCTGTCTTTTGAGAGGGAATTTTCGATAACCGGCTCATTAAACTTCAGCTTTCTTTCAGAAGAAATATAGAAGGAAACAAAATGTGAGAATGAAAGTCTTTGCTAGAAAATGTCAAAGGTCACAAGAGGGGGTAAGGTGTTGGAAAAGTAGAACATCTTGGGGGGTCTTGAAGCTGTAGAGCAGGTAGTCGAGTTTTGGAACACCTGTGAATTTAGTGTTGGCTCATTTGGTGCAGCTTTCTTTCACAGAAATAAGGGGCAGTAAGTGTAGAGCTTTGAAGTACATTTAGATTTATCTAAATTGTCCTTCAGGCAATCGTGCATACGAGTTAGTATTGATTGTCTTTTTATACATCTGCGGCCAACATTTTCTTAATTAGTGTAAGGAGCTCAACAGTTTTATATTTGCAAGAGGACATTTTAGCTTTCCAAAAGGCTTGTAACTGGCTCCTAAGTCCATTCACAAGAAGGTAATATTCAGTCACAGCTCATCAATTCTGCACAGCAGACCTAAAATAGATTGGATGTGCCTTGGCACGCACCCACCTTGTGTTTGGTAACAAGCTGCCAGTTAACATCAGACATCCACACGACTGCAACTTCCTCTGTGAATGTATCTAATATGTTTAGGTCATGTTCATATATTATATTGTTATATGTGGGGTTGTTTTGTGTTTGTGTGTGTGTCACAGCATGGCAGCATGGATTAGGACAGAAGGAAAAAAAAGATCTCCTGAACACGGGAGGTGTTTTAATGAGCTCAAGGTAGTGACCATATTTAAAACAAGGCTAAGCTTTTCCGCTGTCTAAGAAGAGCCATTTAAAGGGTGGAGGAAAGTGCTGCGTCAACACACAAATACACCAGGCACGAAAAAGAATTGTGCTTCATCATGCTGGAAAATGTGTGCACAAGTGTGTTTATGTTTGTGTGTAGGTAAAGGGAGAAAGAAAAGTAATATACAGGTGTGAAAATAAGAAACAAAGAATACACTACATGCTTATATTGTTGATGATTGTTGCAAGTTACAGTATTTTATGGCTCTGATGATGATCTACACTTTTGTTGTTAACTTTAAGCTCCCAAAAGTAATTTGATATGATGACATATTGTATAAACGCTGAAAGAATTCACATCCACAAGGAAGTCAAAGGCCACAATCTTCAACAGAGAGCTACCCGCTGATACAGATTCAGTGTCTCGCTGAAAGACCCTTCATGGGGTGTTTACTCTGCACTTGCCACGCTCTGGGTTTGAACTTTAGACTCCAAAGAACCCAAATAAAGTGCTGACTAACACTTTGGCACAATGCTTGTATTTGTAGGTTAACAGTGTGGCCTGCAGCTGCTCTGCCACTGACCATATGTGCAGCTAATGAGCAAATTGTCATTCTTTGTACACACTCGCACTAGCTGTAAGAAAGTGAGGGGTTCTACAATGTTTTCTGATTCATCAGAAGCAACTGTTACACAGTCTCACAAATGTGTTGCTGGACTTCATACATTGGACTACTTTTGATATTTCTTCCCCTTTCATATGATACTGTAAGATTACATTCTAAACACTGAGAACTCCACTTTGGACACTACATAAACACATGTGAGCACATAGATATACACACACACACACACACACACACACACACACACACACACACACACACACACACACACACACACACACACACACACACACACACACACACAGGCAGTTTTTAAGGGTTCAAATGTTAAAAGACCTTGTGGATATGTCCATGACTCATTCTCATCCATTTCTTTGGTAGCCGAGACATTTAGCTCTTTGTTGTTGACCGTAAGAGACGGTAACAAGAGCCTCCTGAGGAGAAGCCACTGAAACAGACACACAATAGACCTCTGTGTGTGTGTGTGTGTGTGTGTGTGTGTGTGTGTGTGTGTGTCTGTGTGTGTGTGTGTGTGTGTGTGTGTGTGTGTGTGTGTGTGTGTGTGTGTGTGTGTCTGTGTGTGTGTGTTTTAACTTGAAGAGTTCTACAGTGAGAAATTCTGTCTGTCTGTCCTTGACTCCTGACTCCTCTCCTCCCTGAGGCTGCATGGGATCCTGATAAAAAATAATCCAGACAAACAGGTATGTTTCCATGCACAAAAGGCTTCAAGGTAGCGATAAAACCAATGTTAATCACTGTAGGTATTGGGATCTCCCGGTATAGTTGCACACATTTTCCCTGTAAAGCTCAGGAAAGATTTGGGCTTGTTTCCAAAGCAGCTTAGATCGTTAACTGCGTCAGGACCCTGCGTCTTAGCCGTGAGCATGACTTGCTACCAGCAAACTTACAACACCAGAGGCAACTGTCTGAAGGGCAGATCAACGAGTTACAAGACTGTACATCTGCATTAAACCTCTTATTGATTTACAGGTGTAGAGAGACACACTAAAACTAAAAGAGAGAGCCAAATACAATATTGCTACATGAAGTTGCCCAAAACATATCAAGCTGTTGAAGTGATTGTTGACAGGTTTGCAGTTGATTTTTATAGGATTTCACTTGCTTTGACTAATCAACTTGTGTTCCAGCAGTGACGTATTGTACATTAGGCCCATATGCAATACACACCATAATGGACAATGGAGCAGTACAACCCAGACCTGTGGCCTGAGTGTGTGAAAAGGGCAGACAATCTATGCTGACATCTAGAGCATGAGGGAAGTATTTCTTCACAGAAGACGCATACTAAATCAGTTTTACAATCATTGGGATTTATTTAATTTCCTGCATACAGAGCGATTTAATAATAAACATAAAGCATGATAAAAGGTGCTTTTTTGCATTTGTAATGCTTCAAATCTAAGGACAAACATGTCATCACAACTGAGTTTAACAACTGCAAAATGTACATAACCATTATACTGAATTTATACAGCCATGACATTTATACATGACTTACATGTACACAATGTTTATTACATTAGACATTTTTTTTTTTAAATGTGTGTTTGAGACGTGACCTTGTACAACGATTATGATGTGCAGTCAACAAACAAAAACCTAACAAACGAATGATACAGGAAAAACTGTACAACACTACGACAATATAATACATCCATCTGAAATCCCATGTTAAATTACTATCCCAGTCACAAGATAAATGATAATAAATAACACACACGCCTTGCTTTGTCACACTCTTCAGTCTCTATTTCAGGTTCAATAACCCCTCTCATATGTAAGTATAAGCTGGTCAAAAAAAGACATGCATCATAAGAGGATCTGTGAGGGATCACTCTATCACTGCACACACCCTGTGACCTGCTAATCCGTTAATATGAAATAAAAGAATAGACAAAATCTTACTTTTGTTAACCAGAGCAGGACACTGAATCATCTTTACAATCAAATGTTAACGTCCGTGATACTTTCCAAAGGCTGTCAAAGTCATATTGTTTTCCTTTGCAAAGCATTGTGGACAAGAGATATACAGTCAAAAGAAGTCTACCTATGTTAAGAGACCGTAGTGGTCATTCATCTACATTCATCTTGTCTGACGCTGGTGTGCAACTGGGAGAGATCCGGGTGGATTAACGTGTTGGTTCAGGAGGTATCCAGGGTGACTGTCCTGGTTCCTCTGCCTGACAACACAGCAGTGTGTCAATCCAGCTATATGTCGCCCAGTCCAGCTCACAACGCAGGCTGGTAGCACCCCATGTCATATTCTACTAATCTCATTCAGCACACATACATGATTATGTTCAAAATATGTACACAAAAAGTGCAAAGTAGCATTGTTCACGCATCAAAAGGTCCCACAGTTCTTATGTTTCTTTTTGTAATGGAATATTTTCTCTGTGCATTTTCAGGAGTTACTCAAACAGATTGAGAGCAATTACTCATGTTATATTTTTTCTGGGGTCTCAGCGCTAAGAATAGCATTAAGTAATCATTAAAATGGTAAATTCTGACTTTATACTCCCATGATAAGGCACGGGACATGGGGAGGGATTGTAGTTCAAGTATGCCAACCGAGGTCATTGGAAACATCAAAAGCTGCTTTTCTTTTCCACTCCATAACATTTAAAAGGATGGGTCGATTTTATCAGGGAGGTTTTGCTTTTACTTTTACTGCACAAACGGAGCCTTACGGCAACAATCTTTTCTTCTCAAACACAATGAAAGCGTAATAAAATCAAAAAACAAGGAACCTGAACTTGAAACACAGAGGGGATTATTAGTAATGTTGCACAGAAAAAAAAGAAACGTAAAACCTTCTCTTCCCTCAATCCTGTTTGTCTGTAAATGTTGTGGTTGAGTTGGACATTTTGGGAAATACCGTATTTGCTTTTTTGATGAGATACATAGCCTACATAACGCCAGGCTTGGAAATAAGAGTTGAAAAACAGGTAAATGGCTTGGCTGGTTCTGTCAAATTATAATAAAATCCACATAGCAGTGCCTTTAAGCACATTAATTGTCTATTCTGTACAAAAACCAGTGAATAAAATGTCAATGTGCTGCTTTACAGTTAATTATGGGGCCAGAATTTATTTCCAAAATCACAAACTTCCTAAAGATGCTGCTAAGAAATTGTTACACAAAGCATATTTCCCAAAATGTCAAATTTGGACTAAAAGAAGGTGTGTGTGTGTGTGTGTGTGTGTGTGTGTGTGTGTGTGTGTGTGTGTGTATCTATGTGCTTACATGTGTTTATGTAGTGTCCAAAGTGGAGTTCTCAGTGTTTAGAATGTGCATTTGTTTGACCCTGTCCTCTATCCTTCTCATCTAAAGAGGCGACTCGATGGCTTGCAGTTCAGTGTGAGTTGGCGAGAGCTGTAGCCGGACACGCCGATCCCCATGAACCCCAGCAGCATAGCCATGCGCGGCATCGCAGGGCCCTCCCGGCTCTGCAGCACAGTCTGGGCTGCCTGAGTCTGAAAGAGAGAGCAGGGGTCACCACGACAACCACTACCAGGCACGATCATTGCCATGGACGATGACGACCAAGGCGGTCTGCCTGCAGCGTTCCTCCTGGCTCTGGCCGCGGTGGAGTCCTTAAAGAGGTGACTCTGATCACACGCCTGCCTCATCCCAGCCAAGGTCTTACCGTAGGGGAAGAGTCGCACTAGAGTCTCCATTTTGTCAACTGTCAATACATTCTCAACTTCATACAGTCATTGCATGTGTGTCAGTCTTGTGCAGGTTTGGGGACATCTCAGAAATGTGAGCAAATCCAAGACATGTCCTAAAGTCAGATATACATTCAGTTATTTTTATATAAAAATTAAGGATTAAGTGTTTCTCAACAGGAAAATACACATTTTCTAAGCTAAATAAATCAATGAGAACCCCATTTGATTATCCAATCAAACTCTGATGAGTTGAGACTCATGAGGTTTGAAACTGTCCTTTTTTAAAGAATCACATGCCACACTGTTGATTTCTAAGTGCAGTTGTCGGTCTCTGAAATACCCACCAGGGCGATAGGAAACATAGATCTCATGCGATTCCCCTGGAGATCCAATTAGAGGGCATTTACCTGACCCTGTTAGCTAAGGCATCTGTAATTCAAATCCATTCAAAGACAGGCTGCTGTAATCCTCTCTTCTAAATTCTGCCATGACACACACTAGTGGGCACTTGTGTAAAGGGATGGGTCAGTGGAATTAAAATAAAATAAGCTTTTAAAGCAAGTTGTTACAATTTAATATAAATCTCATTTCAATATATGTTGACCTTTTAAGGGTATGAATCGTGTGGTTGAACTCCAACAGCACATTGCATAACAAAGGCAGCATTAAGAGAAATCTCCTCACTAAGGCTTGGTTTACTACATTGCTACTTTTTACTGAAGAAATGTGCAGGGCTGGTGATCTAGGTCTCAACGGTTGTTTGTTTTTAGAGGCTCTAATGGAATTTGCTCGACTGGCGCGCCACTGCAGATGTCCCTTGATGTCCAAGACTCATAATTAATCTTTCCAAAGAAGAAAATCGTCTAAAGCATCTTACGCACCTGGAGGTATCTTATATATCCTGGGGTCAGCCGAGGGATTCGAAAAAACATTGTTGTTGTTCTCTTCAGCGCTTCACAGTTGAGACCACAGGAGACCCCTCTGGAACCAGCCCTCAGGACTGTCTGCTAGGCAACTTTCTCTCTGTGAAGCTCTCTGTATCCCTCTGGTCTCTGTCTTCTCCACCTGGCAGCAGCAGCAGAAACTCTCCCCTGTGTCCAGAGAGACACCCTGCTTGCCCGCTGCCTCTCGCTCTTAGATACACCAACACACACCTGCTCTGTGATGATCTCCCCTGAGTGAAACCAGTCCCCATAGGTAGTATTTAAAGCCTTGGCTTCATTCCGTAAGTTGGTCACATGGTGTTGGACTAGGTTTGTGTCGGTCCTTGTGTGTGTGTGTGTGTGTGCATTTGTGTCATTGGAGGATTAGCAGAGCAACTGAGTGGATTAATATACCTGTGACAGATTACCTAAATCCATTGGCAATCAATTATGTAGGGAGAAGCAAATAGACCAATTAACAGATGACAAGCATTGCTGTATTGACGTCTGCTGGGGTCACTGTGAGGCAAATAAACAATGTAGGACAATTAAAAGTTCAGGGGAAGTTAGCAGGGATGTCTTTAGTAAAAGGTTAATACTATACATACTGAAGTCTTTACACTGGCTTTCTGTGTGTCAAATAATTGATTTCAAAATGCTGGTTTATAAAGCATTGAATGGTTTAGGCCCAAAATACATTTCTGACCTACTGCTAAATTCATTTCATTTCATTTCAAACCTTTATTTATCCAGGTCTATCCCATTGAGATCATTGATCTCTTTTTCAAGGGAGACCTGCTCAAATTATGAACCATCCAGAACTCTCAGGTCTTCAGGGACGGGTCAGCTTTCTGTCCCCAGAGTCAGAACTAAACATGGAGAAGCCGCGTTCAGTTATTATGCTCCAAATATCTGGAACAAACTCCCAGAAACCTGCAGGTCTGCTGCAACTCTGACTACTTTTAAATCAAGGCTGAAGACTTATCTTTTTGCCGCTGCTTTTAATTGAACTATTCACATCTTAAACTGCACTGTAACTTGTATTCATGTATTTTTTCTTTCAATGTTTATTTTATTATCTTTGCTTTTTAATGACTGTTTTTAAATGTCATTTTCTTAATGTCTTTCATTTTTGTAAAGCACTTTGAATTGCCTAGAAAATCCTAGACAGGCTGCTACTTCAAAACTTTGTCTGGGTTAACACTATGTATATATAACCTTAGTTACCTTGCTCTAATATTTTTATTATTATTTATCCGAGTTCAAAAATCTTCACAGGACAATATTAAATAACCTCTGAAAAACAACACAGCAATGTATAATTACTTTTGGAAGAGGTGAGGCAGAGTGCTTACTTATCTCTTTGGTGTCACGAAAACAAGCTTTTGACAGATTCTTCTAAGAAGGATTTCACAGACTCATCATTGAAGGCATGCAATGCACTGGCGAGTTTACTTCAATAGTATTAGAGAACAGTGTATCTTAAAATACACTAACACGATGGTTAATTTAGCCTGTGGGAGAGAAATAATCTTCTCCCAATGTGTACACTATCTGGAGTCGTAAAGGTTACGCTGACATTTGGGATAGTGCTTTTTTTCCCACAGGAAAGCATAAAGGGGATACTTTTCTAAACCATTGTAAAGTACCAGCTGAAATAGCCTAATCATTGTTTTGGAGGGAAGCTCAGGATCTCTTAACTCACATGCCAAGAACAGATTAGTGAAATGTAACAGACATGCAAGACTGATTAAAGGAACATCTAATCACTTAGGCGCCGTTTACACGAGGAGAAAACTGCTTGTATCTGCATAGTTTCGCGTGCGTATAGCCCTATTATTTACACGAGGCCGATAGAAACTGACCCCACAAACGATAACGGGTCCCAAGGTGGATAGATTTGCAAACGAAACGCTCTGGGGGGTCAACCGAGTCCGTGTAATCACCTCTATACGAATATTTCCTGAAAAAATAACGATAGCCCCACCTCTCCTGCTCACTGCTGTAGCAACTATCAAAAATAGCTGTGTTAATTAAACGCACAAGGGGTTCTTGAATGAAATAATATTATAAAAGGCAAACCAGAATAGTTAGCGCCCAATATACTCCTTAAACAAAATAAACAGAGTCAGATTTCATGCATTGATCCATTATATTGACAAAGGAGGATCTCACCCGGTGTTTGTAGAGAATATCTCTCTTTCTGAGCGCGTCCTCTCCACGGAGACGTGCTTCTTGGTCAGTCGATGCAATATCCACAGATTCGGTTTCTTTCAGTTAACTTCCCCGTTGCATTTATCCATATGCTGAGGAAATTACTATATCCCGCTGAATACCAGCAATCGCCACACACACTTCCTCCTGTCAGTAGCTACTGCTAGTGCTACTGCTACTGACCATGCTACAGATATTAGTGCACAATCTACAGCTCCTCTACCACAACCATCAGCAACAAGTGGACATGGAGAATTACATGAACTACATGTTGCTAAATACACCGCGGGGCTTAAACAGAAGGGTAGCCATGGCAACATTGCTGCGGGGCTGCTCGGGCTGCTCTTCTTCGCTGCTTTTGGTGTATTTTGGCGGAAGTTACAGCGCCACTTACAGTCCCGGCATATGTACTACAGCGTTTCCAGCGGCCTCGTTTGAACAGACACGTTAAATGAAACGAATGCATGTGAACGGAAGACTTTTTAGAATACGCATACTGTGCATAAACGCAAACGTTCCCGTGTGAAGGAGGCCTATCACACACACACAGAAAACAATGCAATTAAAGTGTTATGTTAATAAGTCCCAGCTACAGCGTATTCTTACAATAAATTCAAAGCTGTGTGCACCCACAAAACTGTAATCAAATCAAATCAAATCAAGTTTTATTTATATAGCACATTTAAAAGCGATTTTTGGTCGAGGCAAAGTGCTGTACATGTAATAAAAACACATTACTACAATCACAATAAAAGACAATAATTTACAACGGAAATATAAAAAACAAAAACACAGGGAATAGTCAGGTGTCATACTCCGCTCTGACTAGAAGGCCAGGGAGAAGAAGTGTATTTTTAGTGAGGATTTAAAAACCCCTAGTGTCTCGGCCGACCTCACATGGAGGGGCAGACTCTTCCAGAGCCTGGGGCCAGCTGCTGCGAAGGCTCGGTGCCCTCGGGTTTTGAGCCTGGTCTTGGGCACTACCAGCAGCAGCTGGTCAGCAGACCTTAAAGCTCTGGCTGGGGTGTAGCGATGGAGGAGTTTGGCTATATAGGCAGGAGCCAGCTCTTTGAAAACAAATAAAAGGATTTTAAAATCAATTCGGAACCGAATTGGAAGCCAGTGTAGTGAGGCAGAATTGGGGTGATGTGGTCACGCTTTTTGTGGCCAGTCAGAAGACGTGCAGCTGCTTTTTGGACTAGCTGCAGGCGTTTATTTGAGGCCTGGTCCATACCCACATACAGAGCGTTGCAATAGTCCAGTCTCGAGGTAACAAAGGCATTAATAACCCTTTCTAGGTCTTTAAAAGATAAATACGACGTAAAGATAGCATTTTCACTTAGTTTTTGTTGTAAGCCATTACAGGCCAGTTTAACTACAATGACAGGTAGGATTGTCTTGCTGCAGAAGAGACTCTGTGTTGATTGTGTATACACCATTTTTTCCAAGTCACTCGTAATAACTTGAAGACGAAGGATTAAGTGATTACTTTTTCATGCACATTTTATTTTTAATTTCAACATTCCAAAGGTATTTGGAGCTACCACACTACGTATTCTATCAATTAGTCAATCGTCAGGAAAATAATTGCATTCATCCTCGAAGTAATTTTCAAGCAAAATGACATGCTGTTTTCTAGATCTAAAAATCTAAAAATATTCATGTTGTGGCATATCAATCAATGTTAACTTTGAAAGCCACAATATTGATATTTTAACTCAATAACATTAGGTGACATTATTGTGGCACATCAGTAAAGCCTGAAATATAAATATATAAGGTGGCAGACATAATTTAATGAATTTTAACTGAACAATAACTGAATGAGTTTGTTTCACTCTTAGAGCAGCAGGGGTACCACATCTATGAAGACTGCTGCAATAAGTACATTAATTAATAACTCTCTCATCGATGTTTGTCTGAATGAATATGATAATATTAACAATCATATAATTCCTATCAGCTGTCAATCACTGTTATGATTCACATATTCATTTAGTATTGAATATATATATATTATTATTTTTTGGAGGAGTTAATGATGAATGTTCCTCAATATGTTTGCTCACCCTCCTTCAAATTTGAAAGACAAGTAATTACTATCAAATATCAAAATTCTAAAGATTCAAAGGAATAGTTCAGCGCCCCACGACTTTATTGCTAACAGTTACAACCTTGACTTTACATCAGAAAGAACAAACATTAAAAAAGTAACTAACTGCATCAGTTAGGGTTAAAAAACGTGTATTCAGCTAAAACATATACATCGCTGCAGTTATTATCCAGTGGAAAGTCCTTACCTACTGGCCTACTTAAATCAAAGTGGTTACTTTTTTTTGGCTGGGCATGTGTAGTTTTACACACCGTCTTATTTGACTTTCTCAGGACTTAAAACTGTTTTTTGGGGGCAGACCCCCACAAAGGAAAACAATATATACACACATACAAGGTCATCATCTTAACAGTTGTTTATGATCATCCATGAGCAGTTGGCATGCCTATAACAGCTGAATGCGGTGATTACCATTCTGTTCAGCAAAACGCCTCACAAACTTATTAAGATCTAAAGCTTTAGTGCGTTTTGATTCAATGCTGAGTACAGCCTAACTGACAGTCTCTTCTCTGTCATTGTAGACCGCAAATACCTCATTCCTTCCATCTACTTGGGTCCGAATCTTTATACAGTCTATGGTCCGAAATGCTTCTCGTTTTGCGCCGTCCTGTTCAGATGCAATCGCCGCCAATCATATTTTCGACGCTCGCGCCAGGGCCGGAGGAGGGGCAATAGGGGTGGGCGGATCGATCCCAAAATATCGATACTTCCGATATTACGTTACGTTTCAAAATATCGATACTAGAGCCAATAGGATCGATACTTTTATACTTTTTTTTTTCCTCTCCTCTACTCGTCAATTTCATCAAAAACTATGTGCAGACGAACACAAGTATATGCGCTCTTTTCTTCTCTCTCCACTGCTGTCCTCCTCTCCTCGAGGCTCGCGCACGCGCAGCGCGCTCCCTGCCTGAACGCCAAGCTGACAGACAGCAGCCAGCAGGGCAGGACAGCAGCAGCCAGCGACTCGCGTGTGCGACACACACACGCATGATGGTTGAGAGAAAGAGGAGCGTTGTGTGGAGCTATTTCACAACTGACAATGACAATTTAGCGAACTGTGATGTGTGCAAGAAGGCAGTTCGCTACTGTGGCCACTTTGTATTGTTATTTTTCATGTTTGCACTTTAAATTTGCAAAAATAAAACGTTTATTTGTCTATAAAAACTGTCCTGTCTTTATTCATGAAAATGAATTCAGATTTAGTCTATTTATGATGCTTTCAGCTCAAAAATCATGTCATGCAGCTCTCCCATATATGAAAGTACATAAGACGCTTTTCATTTAAAAAAGTATCGGTATCGATATCGGTATCGGCGATACTGGCCCTGAAATACTTGGTATCGGATCGAATCAAGATTTGGTGGTATCGCCCGGCAAGGCTCGCGTCTTGTGCTGCATTCACTTGCACTCGGACATTAGAGATGTTCTCTCATAAATGTCCGATGAGCCACAACTTTTCTTTCAAAACAAAGCTGCCAACTGAGGTGGGCGCTGGGGTGGCAAGGCTATTTTTTAGGGTGGCAGTTGCCACCCCGGTAGATCCGCCCCTGCATAGTATCACCTTGGACATTGATCATATATTATACATTGAATAGAAAATTAATAAATAATAATAAATAAATAAAAAGAACAACCAAAACATACAGGCATCTGTATAGACACTCGTTACGTCACGCGCGCCATTACTGTTTGTCCTCACTGAAGGAAGGACCCCTGAAAATTCTACTTTCAGAACGCGGGCTAATGTAAACCTTAAAAAGGAAAGTGTTTAACAAAAGTTTCCATGCAAATAAAAATCCAAGTGGGGAGCTCGAAACACATGCGGAGTTAACGTTGTGTCGCTGCTGTTTCGACACAGAAGAGTGAAGTGTTTCTTCTGAGCTGGTAAAAACTAGCTGGCTAATTTAGCTAAGAGCTAAAGCTGCTACAGCTGCGCAGTTTCGTTTCACAGAAAACACGAAAACACTCTGACACTAACTAGATAGTCTGTAACCTAAGCTGTGTTTTCCTGCCATAATATATCTTGGAAAGTGGAATGGGCCGACTATACAAAACTTTTATAGCTGACTGCTGCTAACTACAACATAACCACAGAGGTAACTGTTCATATTTCCAAGGAATGTATTTAAGATTGTGACATTATTGTCAAGTTCTGGCCAGGTGGAGGGTGAAGAAGTCGCTTGAGTTATATGTGATGTTGACGAGTCACAGTTTACGTCTTTTGTGAATGTAATTTTAATACATCAAATGCGCTAGCTGGGGCAAGGTGTCCCAATATAACCAAGCGAGCCGTTTATGTTATTGTTTAAAGGAAGACTTGTTGATAATAACCATGCTTTGGTAGAAGTGCTGCTTTTAATAACGTTACGCCTTGCATCACGATATAAATACAGTCACATAGCATTTACGCATTAATGCTTTTCTTAGTGCTTGCATGGAAGTGTTCCCTCCAATTCCCCTTTTCGGCCACAGACAAAAAGCAACAACAAAACAAGTGTGCACTTTTTCTTATTTGCTTAGTTCAGATAAGAAATAAGCTCAGAGCAGGACAATTGGTGGATCCAATGTTGTGGTGGTTACTGTTGAAAAGGACTTTCCTCTTTTTACTTCATACATATATTGTTTGTGTACTGTATGTCACGAATTCATGTGTAAGAAAAACATGGGCAAGACAGTGCATTTGCATTGTTGACTATGCAATAGAAAGCCATTACATTCGCAACTAAATGTTTTCTTTCTCTAACGTTGGGGTTTGTTTATTTTGCAAAGAGCTATCTAAGGTTACATTTAAAAAAATTAACAACATCATCTGATGTCCCAAAACACAAAATCTGAAACAATGTTTAGCTGTAAAACTACTCAGCAAATATAATTTTGATTTACAACATATTCAACATGAATCACTACCATGTATTTTTATAATAAAGCTTCAGCACTTTCGGTCACAATACTTGTTTTTCATACATGCATCATTGCTGATTATTATTTCAGATTATTTTTAAAGTTACCTCATCCAGGGTTTGGTATTGCTGTCTCAGTCCTTGTTCCTCTACTAAATCATCTATGTTCTGTTACACCTCATCCATCAGATACAATAATACATCATAATTGTTTTATCTCTACTCTCTTTTAGCCATGATGAAGAGACGAGTCGAAGCAGCACCACTGCAGGGGGCGAAGAGGCCACGCGATGACAGCAGCTCAGATGAAGAGTCGCAGTTATCCAGACAAGGTAAAACATTATTTCCCCCTGCAAACAATGACTCCCACAAGTGAAAAGATTATCAAGAAGTTTGTTTGTTTGCCTGCGTGTCGCTGCCTGCTCCTGTTTCTAAATGAATGTGTTTCCCTGTGTGTCTGTGGTTTTATTCTCTCTAGACTCGAGCCAAAATGACTCCCTCAGTGACCAGGAGGACCAGAGACCAGGATTCTCCATGCCCTCTGTAATAGCTGATGACCCGGACAATGACCCCACTCAAAATGATGCCTCCTCTGATTTCTCTATGTACAACAGTGTGTCACAGAAACTCATGGTAATGTATTCTAAACCGCACTTACTTACTTCTACTTACTAATTATCTAATATACTAGATATTGACAGTTTCATAGTCTGTGCTGCAGATTTCTGGAACCCAGATAATGTTTATTTTAGATTATTTGCAAAGATATTCAGAAGAGTTTTCCACAGTTTTTGTATAATTCCCTTTTTCTCTGCTTCCTCTTACACCTTTAGGCCAAGATGGGTTTCCGTGAGGGTTCAGGTTTGGGAAAGTTTGGCCAGGGACGCAAAGAGATCATTGAGGCCTCTACCCAGCGAGGGAGAAGGGGTCTCGGTCTCACTCTGCAGGGCTTTCAGGGGGAGCTCAGTGTCGACTGGCGCGACGAACCAGAGGTACACAGAAGTAAATAATAACCATATTGCGTGTTTCTCTTTTAATTATGTGAAATTATCTTGAACCATCAACTGTGTTTTTCATTTCCAATCCTTAATTCCTACACATACATCATAATGACCTGTTGACATGATCTATATCTCCATTGTTTTATTGTTTTCTCTCTTTTTTTGACTTTTTTCTTTCCAGCCCACGGCCGTACAAAAGGTAGACTGGTTCCCAGAATGCACTACAGAGAACCCAGATGCCACTGAGCTGAGAGACTGGATGAAAATGGGGCCGGTAAATACAAACACTTCAAACTTACTTGATCTACCCAGGATCCATTGCATTTTCGTAATATTGGGTTGCAGATTAAAATTTTCAAAAGGTGGATTCGTTTAGCACGAAACACTTGAAATAACTAAAGGATAAGTTAAAAAATAAAGTAGAAAGAAATTGAGGTCAAAGAAAACTATTTCTGCTAAAAAGTTAGCAATGATTGAGAGTCAGACCTACATTTTGAATTGCATTGAATAAATAAACTTGCCTTCATATATACTGTATATATATTTCATTGTTCACGCAGGCCCTAGGGATGCCGCAGTGTGCCTATCGGTTAATTAACTTGTGAAAACACTGGTTTTACCAAAAACTCAGGATATTTTACAAGAAGATATATTTGTTGATAACACTCAATATCTGAAGAGGCCTTTGATCTTTAAAGTTAAATAAATGTAATTTGATTTTAAAAGCAAAACACCTGAAGGGGCGGTCTGCAAGTATGGAATTGGTGTGGTGCTGAAAGCCCTGTAACATCAAGCGCCCTCTTTTGCCTCAAATGTGTACGTTTTGTTCTGAGTCTTCTTTTTTTCTGCTTACAGAGAAAACTTAAGATTGAGGATGAAACAGAGTTTTGCACTGAAGATCTTCTGCACACTCTTCTAAGGTGCAAGGTGAGCTTTAACTTCAAATTGTTATGCTTTTTTAAATGTTATTAACAAACATCGAACTGTCTATACAGGAACCTACCTATGAAACACTATGATGAACATCTTAGTGTGTATGTGTGCTGTCTAGGCAATCAAAAGAGTTCACTACTGCATTTAAGTGTCTTGTCTGTTTCCTCTTCTGATAAACTACTGGAATCCCTTTTTCAATATGGTGCTATGGTGAATGAGTTTATCAATGGACTCTTCTTTGTGTAAAGCTCTGTGAATGTCCACATATACTGGATACATCTAAATCATAATACTGTAATATACCTGAGTTGTTTAACCACGGTGTGTGTTTGTTTTTCAGACAGTATTCGATAACCTGGAGGGCGAGGAGATGAGGAGAGCACGGACACGCTCTAACCCTTACGAGACGATCAGAGGAGGTATCTTCCTCAACAGGTCAGTACGTAGGCGGTTATCAGCAGAGTTGTCATGTTATTAACGTGGGTCATTTTGTGTAAGTCATTTGCTCTGCTTACATATTGAAAAAACTCAAATTATGAATTACTAATAGCTGTTTTTGAACAATGGCAATGTAAAGAATGTGGCTGTGTGTACGCTTAATTAACATTTGTATATATCATCTGTACATAATATCAGGAAATAAAATCTGACTAATAGTTTCCAGCTTTTACTAACGACAATGACAAGTTGTTTTTGTGTCTCTCTCTATTCAGAGCCGCTATGAAAATGTCCAACATCGACCATTGCTTCGACCAAATGTTTACCAACCCTAAGGATTCACAAGGGGTGAGTTGGTCAGCAGCAGATATGTGTTTACAGAGACCTTTATAAACAGATGCTTAAACAAACCTCTCTCATTATGCAGAAACCTCTGACAAAGGACCGCGAGGGCGAGCTTCTGTACTTCGGTGACGTCTGTGCGGGGCCTGGAGGCTTCTCAGAGTACATACTGTGGAGGAGGCGCTGGCACGCCAAGGGGTTTGGCATGACGCTGAAAGGACCCTCTGACTTCAAACTGGAAGATTTCTTTGCGGCTCCGAGTGAGCTGTTTGAGCCTTACTACGGTACGCACACACATCACGTGAGCAGAGCTGCAGAAACTCAAGATCTGCACTAAATGCAGATATTACCGTCCCTCTGAGGCGCACTGCCTTTGCACAATCTGCATTTTCATTTACCGCCATCAAAACACTAACTCATTCTCTTATGGTGCAAACAAATTGATATTAAGCAACCAGTCATGCCAACATTAATTACACTGTAATCTGAGTGTTTCCATTTTAACTGTATTGTAATATTATATTTGAACTGTACTATGTATTATTTGATTGACCTGTACTTAGATCATGTTTTATAATCGTTTGTGTGATAGAGATTAAGCAATGTTTTTAGTGTTTGTTGATTGTTATGTACCTACCTCAGGACTGCAGATGGAAATGAGCTATTACCTATAATCTGGCATAATTCATCTCTTCTCTTTTTTCTGAGATTAATGTATTTGTATGCATGGTCCTTGTTGAAATAAATACATAATAATAATAATCACGTTCAGAGAGGAGGAGAGAAAACAGTCACGTCTCAGGTGATGAATGATTCAGACAAACTCTTGACCTTTATGTGTCCCAGGTGAGGGAGGGGTGGATGGGGACGGAGACATCACTCGGCCAGAAAACATCACCGCCTTCCGAAATTTCGTCCTGGAGAGCACAGAGAGAAGAGGGATGCACTTCCTCATGGCAGATGGGGTGAGACTAATTCACATGTCTATTTTAGTTTTTACTGCGGGGTTTATTTGTAGCTACAGCTCTGCAGCAAAGTATCTTAGATATACATATCAAGCAGAAGATAAGGTTACAAAGTCCTGCTCTCTGGGTTTTTTTTTTACTGATTGGATCACTTTTGGTTTCCTAACTGACTGTTTCTGGCAGGGTTTCTCTGTGGAAGGCCAGGAAAACATCCAGGAGATCCTGAGCAAACAGCTGCTGCTCTGTCAGTTCCTCACTGCCATCTCGACACTCAGGACAGGTGTGTGTATTCATGTGCATAAATGAATCAGTCAGCTTTCCTGTCCATCATGACATTTTAGACTTTGGCTGTAGCTCCTAACCTTTCAACATGTCCCTAAAACTCTGGGAAACTAATGAAAACATTTCTGTTCAGTCTTGTTATACGTACCTTCATCCTATTCATGATGTTATACTCACCTCTGCACACATGTACTGTTTGTTTACGCTAAGGATTAGAATAAACCAGTTTCTTTTTGCTTCTCCAGGTGGTCACTTTGTCTGCAAGACCTTTGACCTCTTCACTCCCTTCAGTGTGGGTTTGATCTACCTGCTCTACCTCTCCTTCGACAGGATCTCTCTCTTCAAACCCATCACCAGCAGGCCGGCCAACTCTGAGAGGTGCGGCTGTGTGTGATGAATGTACACCATGTGCTAGAAAATCTGTGTGGAGTTTGTTGCTTGTGTATGTTTATTGACAGGGTAATTATTGTATTTTAAACACATTTTATTAACTTATATAATCTGCATGTTCTCTGATATATATCATACATACGTGCAAAACGTTGTTGTAAACTACATGACTAGATAAAGGCATTATGAAGACTGACTGTTAGTCTTCAAAACATCATGTGATTCTAACATGGACTTTCCCTCATATAACTTTTTTACTGTATCATTTAGCCTCAGCCTTACACATAACGTGGCTTTGCAGGCCAATAAAAGTTACCATAAAGACCATAATGAAATAAAAATGTTCTTGATGACAGATATTTTGTTCAACTTTATATATATATATATATAAAGTTCAGCAAGTCTCAACCCAACAGAAATGGAACACTCTGTGCTATGGATCAAATGTTTCATTCATTCTTACAAGAAACTGGTGCTTCTCTCGCTCTGCAGGTACGTAGTGTGCCGTGGTCTGAAGCCCGGCTCAGACGCCATCAGAGAATACATGTTCAGAGTCAACCTGAAACTGAACCAGCTGAGGAACACGGACACTGACGTCACGGAGGTGGTTCCTCTGAGCCTCATCAAGGAAGACACAGACTTCTACCAGTTCATGGTCAACTCCAACGAGAGGTTCAGACACACAGTATTCACAAAGGCCTGTTAACCTTTTTATTTCAGAATCAATGACTGACAGAAATGTGTTTACTCTCACTGTAGCCTCTGTGTGGTCCAGATCAAGGCCTTGGCTAAGATCCACGCCTTCGTTGTAGACCAGTGAGTGAGCTGTCTTGTACTTCTGTGTGCATTCATCTGTATGACATTAAAGTCTTCTTTTTTTTTTTTACTGATTATGTGACGTGTGTTCCTCTAGGACTCTTTCTGAGACGAGGCAGGCAGAGATTAGGAAGGAGTGCCTGAAACTGTGGGGGGTGAGTGGAGAAACTGTGTTATATATTTACTAGATTGAAGTCGGAATAAAACCAATCTAATAGAAGCAATAGGTTTGGTTGAATAATGCCGTTTTGTTCTATGTAATTCTACTCCTAAATACATTGTACTCCCATCCCCAGGTCCCAGACAAGGCCAGAGTCACCCCTACTTCCTCAGACCCAAAGTCAAAGTTCTACGAGCTGATAAAGGTCAGTGAATGAATCTGGGATTAAAGAAACCCTACTGGGCGAAAAGGTGACGCTGATGAATGTGGGCTGTCAGAGGATTCTACTTCCTAATTAATAATACATGTCAAATAAAAAAGTGGGGCAGCTTTTTGCACTTTGGTGAATCCTAAACAGTATTTATCTGGTTCAAAACAGATTTCAAAACAAATATTTGTTTTGATCTGTTCACAAATGAGTAAAACTCCAATATATGAGCTGGTTTAAAATGTAACATGTGTCTCCATATCTCCTCAGAACTCAGATGTGGAGTCATTCCAGACAAAGCTCACACCTCTCACCTCCACTTCACTCGAGAAGTTGCGTCATATCCTTGACCACAGGTGCATTGTGGGAGGTGGAGAGCAGATCTTCCTTCTTTCGCAAGGGGTGAGTCAATGTAGCACTGTAGTTATGTCTTTTCCACACAACCTGCTCAATCCTCTATTATTAGGTAGATGTCATAATATTGAAGAATATTGAAATGTAATTTAAGTCTTTGTCAAGAATAACATATTTGATATCAGATAGCAGCCTATATGTGTGATGTACTGTATTTCAACATCCAGGCCAGTATCATCAAATGCTGTCCTTAAACCTCGTCCCATTTCTTTATCTGTTCTCTCAACTTCCCCTTGGCTTTGCTTTGATTTTGGGAAAGATTTTCATGCAGCGCTGAAAGGCTAATCTATTCAACCCTAATGTTTGTATTTGTTTATTCAGAGGGCTAGTAGTGAGCCAAGGGGATTGAATATGTTCTTAAAGCATGGTAGCCTGTAGATGAACCTGTTTTGACCTCTTTATCTGCTCTCCCTGTTTCCCCTTGGCTTGTGTAGAAGTCTCAGATATACATATGGGAGGGGAAGCTGCCGGTGCGCTGGAGGAAACTGGAGAGTTTCAAGCTGGAACTGCCAAGAGATACACTTCTGAGTGTGGAGATCGTCCAAGAACTAAAGGGCGAGGTGAGACGAAGAACAGATGAAATATGGGAGCCAGTATCGTAATCTCTTTAAGCTCGGCTCTATTTATTTTCTTTCTGAAATAACAACAATTCTCATGAGATGCTATGTACTTCTGTTGTGTCCTGCATTCCTAATTGTTTTCTCCAAAAACATGCTTCAGGTTGTTGAGTTCAGTTGTATTTGTAGGAGTTTTCAGTGTTTTTCCCCCGTGAAAAAAAGAACAGTTGCATATTGTTAGAAAAACACCTCAAAAAGCATTTTGCTGCTTGTATTTGTAAAGATATAAAGGTTTCAATACAGTTTCTTTGGTCCTTAGGGCAAAGCCCAGCGGAGAATCAACGCAGTTCATGTGATGGATGCTCTGATACTGAATGGCACTGATGTGAGAGATCGGCACTTCAACCAACGGTAGGAATGATACACACACACATCTTCATAAATAAATTCACCTACGATTGCATTACAATTCCCTTTCACACCAGTTTTTGTATTTTACTAAATAATGTACATTGTGTATCCAGGATCCAGATGGCTGAGAAGTTTGTCAAAGCAGTGGCCAAACCCAGCCGACCAGACATGAACCCTATCAGGTCATCATTTTAATGAATTTCACTATTTTAAATGTGCTTTGTCGTCTTTTGAAGAGATCTTATTCTCACTAAAGCACCAAAAGTGTGGCCGGCATGAAGAAAACTCACTTTTATAGTATCAAGCTTCACGCATAAAACATTTCAAATGTCATGGAAATGTAAACACAAAGCTTACAAGTAGATTTAGACTTTAATCCCCCTGTGACATTTTCTGATCACGTAAAGCCAACATGGTCAGCAAGTTTATTTGACACTAAAACAATACACACCCACGTGCTGAGATTGTGACATAGCTACTACTTTATGATGCCGGTCCAATATGCAGCTCAAACAAAATGTGATATGGGTCCAGTGCTCGGGTTTGAATGAGTTGATTAGTTTGAGAGTACTTTTATATCTTACATTTCTTTAATGGTACTTCTGTATTTTCTCAAACAGAGTGAAGGAGGTCTACAGGCTGGAGGAAATGGAGAAGATCTTTGTCAGGTATGGCAGGATGTCGGTAATGGAGAATGTAAGCTTTATAACATCAGGCCAAGTTTCACATTTCTCTAACTATCTTTTCTTCATACAGACTAGAGATGAAGGTGACGAAGAGTTCAGGAGGAATCCCACGTCTGTCCTACACGGGCAGAGACGACCGACACTTCCTTCCCACCGGCCTTTACGTCGTGAAGACTGTCAATGGTATGAGTGGCACTTAAAGGTCACCTATTATGCAAAATCCACTTTTTCACGTCTTTTACACATAAACATGTGTCCCCTCTGTGTAAAGACATTCTGAAAGTTTCAGGAAAAAAGATTCACTCACTTTTTGTCCTGATCCATTTATATAAAAACCTGTCTGAAAATGAGCTGATCAGATTTTGGCCACTTTATGATGTCATAACGATTTTTTAGCTTGTGTAACCATTAGCCAATAACCAACCAAGGTAACCCCCCCCCCCCCACCTTATCACCTGAATCTCCTCCTAGAGCACCATTGTGTTATTTTTAACCAAATATCTCTCAGAGAGGCGTGGGGAGTGGCTCCTTATTTTCATCTAAAGTAATAGACAGAGAATCAGCACTTTTGAAACAGGGCTGAAACAGAGGGGATTATGGGATGCTACAATTCACGATCTGTTTGGTATTTCGAGCCAAACACTTCAGAGACATGTTTGTATATATCTGAGACCTATAATATATTGATGAAAACAGTATAATAGGGGACCTTTTACATTTCATACATTTAAATTCAGAAATGTTCAAAATATGTGTGTCTCTTCGCCTCCTTCCATCAGAGCCCTGGACGATGGCATACAGCAAAAACTCCAAAATGAAGTTCTTCTTCAACAAAACCACCAAGGACTCCACCTATGAAATGCCAGCCATCGCTGCTGCTCCCTTCAGGTTTGTAGCGTCTTCTCCACATTGAGATAGCAACATCTTTATGTGATTTAACAGTTTCCTTCCTTTGTCTTCACCTTCAGTGTTTGCCACGCTGAGCGGTACTTCTGGGCCTGGGTGGACGGGGTCATAGTCCACGACTCTCAGACACGGATGGACCCCGAGAAACTGTCCAAAGATGATGTTCTGTCCTTCGTCCACCAGAACCACCAGCCCTGAAACGCTTACAGAGCCCTGGAGCTTCACTGGCTGCAAACTACACGGAGAACGCACTACCATGTGGAGAATATAGAGTCTTTGAAAAAAGGTTATCATTCATTGCCTGATTGATTTTATTTCGACAGTTAAAGAGGGATTCATAAAATACTACCAATTCAATAAATCCACCAATGCATTGATGAGAGCTATCATAAACTTTTAGTTTTTTATAAATCCCTGTTTTTGTTGCCCAAGTAAATATCAATCAGTAAATTGTTTTATAACCATTGTTAGGGCCCGCTTGTTACTATATATTACGCAGCGTATGGAAATGATTAACAGGTTGTAACTGGGGCTCAGGGGAGGAACTGTTTGCTGCTATTTCCAGCAGTGACATTTGGACCGTGTGTAAGCAACGAACATTTGACAAACCACTCTGTCTTTTTGCCTTTTTCCACTGCCCTTGGCTCTATGGATAGTAACGAATAGGTCTCCCTTCATAGGACAAAATGGAGACAAAAAGCTGCTGCAATGATCCCTCCATTAGATCGCATGTCCCTGTAGATCCATTTTTTACACTTATGTCCATACATTGCATGTGTGTGTGTGTGTGTGTGGGTGTGGGTGTGGGTGCATACATCACATTAGCTTTGACAAGAGAGATGCACCTGCTATTTTGAAAAATGCTAGATAGAGTTTCAGCTGTTAAACTATGCATCCATATCTGTCGCGCTTGCCTTGTTCTACAACTGCTCAACCTCTCATCTCCATGGAGACTATATCTCACACCAACAGGCCCCTTGTAATCACTCAAGCAAAAATGTAGCTTAAGCCCAAATACAGCTATCATTTTCCGACTTATTTTCACCATTTCGTTCAAGTTGGTAAGAGTTATAGATGTAGCATTTCTCGTTCATACGTGGTCTATCTATCTCCTGTTTGTTTGGGTGTGTTTGTTAAACAGTTGGAAGGGGTCCTGTTAGGTTTTAGGCTTTTACTCCGACTCCTCTGTTATTGTGCCTCATATCGCCTGGACTGTGTTTTTCTTAAATACTGCAAATGACTTATTTTTGTTCTTGTAAAGTTAGCTATGAATCCCTATGATGTAAATAACTATGATGTCGTAAATAAATGGGTGAAGATGCTCTTCCCAAAAATAACTTTTAACTGCCTGGTAACATTTCATTTATACGCCTGTCTGAAGATGATAACAATACGACGATAAAGCAGCTTTGAGTCCTTTGTTGCCGTAAGGCGCCAACTTCATTATATGTAACACAGAGACACAGCGATACAATCAGTGAGCACAAAAACAAAAAGATTATAACTACATTTTGACAAAGGTCCACGACATTACATAATAATGTTGGACCCAGTTTGTAGTTTACTTCAGTTTTTAAAGTAAACAAATGTGCAATAATTGTCTAAGCGCTGGCCATGTCGTCTAAAATGATACAGTAACCCCTTCATGATGCGTTTCCCTACTTTAAAGTGTTTTATGTTGTACCTACCAGAGGACATGCCCAAACATATTGATGAATATAGAGTTTTATTTTTTCCTAGCAAAAGTTCTAGGGGTACGAAAATTAATTAAAAAAACAGCATTTTCAGCCGGCCAAATGTATCCCCTCCCTTTGATAGACACCTGACGGTAGTTCGTTTTTTTACATGTATTCTTTTATTTTTTAACGTATACTTTTTTATCAATTCCTGCACCGCGTTGTTGCATGATTCAAAAACACCCAAACAAGTGTAAATGGTGACTTCAGTTTAACTTTTCTTTATTTACACGGTGTTGTTGACACAAAAGATAGGGACTCTTATTTTGAAGTTCCACTCGCTCAGCCAATCAGATTGCAGCTTTATTTAACAGGAAGCGATGCTCTGAAAACAAACGCGCTGGATTCACACCCTTGCAAATAGTGAGAGTACGTTTGACGTTACAGGTATTTATGTATTTCTATTTTATTATTTATTCAGTCATTTAACATCTTACGAGGTGAGAATATCTTGTACTGTCAATAATTGCATCCCAGTATCTGAATTATTGAGTGAATATGTATGTGCAGAGTTTTATAAGCTAAGGTGTGAGTTCTCGTCTCGTGACCTGATGTAACAGGTGCTACTGTGGGGTTTTGTAATGCCTTTCCATGAACAATTAATTTGCAGGTGTTGGAAAACGAGTTCACCGATATTTTGCTCTTAGTAGTTTGGACAACCTTCACTCCAGTCATGCTGAAAGCTGTGGGACAGGCTCTGTTCTCATCCGGACTGCAGAACCCTAAATACACAGAAGGAGAGAAGAAAGAGGTAAATGTTTCCAGTTGTCATTGTGTCAAATGACAGTAAAATGTTGGACTGATGTGGATTGTTCTCTTTGAATATGTGACAAGAGATGTTAGTAAAGGTAGTGCTGAAATGTCGAAAAATACAGTTTAAAGTGACAAACCTTCAGCGAATGCACAATCTCTATGTTTCGGATAGCAGTTTATGCAGATGTAATGTGTAAAAAGTAGACTAATTTATAGTGAAAACAGTGCAATAATAATGATAAGGCTAGTGTGGATTATAAAATACACGTTGATGATAAATACATATGAACTACTACAAATGTAGGTTGAATATATCATAATAAATGAAATATTTGAGGATGTCGTTTTGTCGTGAATGATAGGTTTTTTTCAAAGTTATCTGTAGTGCTAAAGACAAGTTGATCAACAGAAAATCAGTTGGTTTTAAAACTCAATTTTATCCAGTTTAAGTGTAAACCATTTGCTGGTTCCAGATTCTCCACTGTGAGAACTTGCTGCTTTTATTTATTGCATTTAATTTAGATGAAGTCACTTTTGGACAGAGTGTGAAACAAACATGACATTTGCAGATCTAAATCTCTATTCAGTCAGGTTCTGTAATGCTGGAGGGGGAGAACAGTAATAGTATTGATGAGCGATCAACTTTTGAAACTTTATTTCTATATCATGTTTCTAAAATATGTGACATATAAACTTTTATATTAAAATATGTGGGCTCATAGTTAAAAAGTAACACATACACATTCAGTTAGTTACATAGATAAAACAATCCCTATGGAAATACAGGCAAGGTTCCTGATCAGTTCACAGAGTATGTTGTAAACTGATTATTTTACACTGGTTTCTGGTATTTTATTGATCTATTGCTAGTTGAAAAAAGGAATCAACTGATGAATTTATAACGAGTGTGTTTGCAGGGACAAGACTATGAGATCCGCACATACCTTGCCACAAACTGGGTGAGCACCACTCTGAGTGATATGGAATGGGACGCGGCCCTCAGCGCAGGCTTCCGCAAGCTCTTCAAATACATTCAAGGCAACAATCAAAACAGTGAGTTTCATCCAGTCCTAATGTTGTATAATAAATAAAGCATGTACAGCCTGATCTAAGGCTGTATACATCTTTATTTAGTCTGTCGATACTTATTCAGGGAAGTGTGGAAGTGGCTTTTCTTTGCTATTGTTAAAGAAACGTGTGTTAGATCCTTAAACCTAAAAAAAACTTGATAAAACACAATCAGTCTGGTAAATAATGTTTAAAGTGGCAGAAGGAAAGTGGAGACAAGAAAGCTGAGGAAAAAGTTCACTTTAGTGCTTGCTCAGCAGTTTCAAACCGCACCTCTGACTTTTCTGACTCAGCAGTTTACAGCAGCATTATTTATGAGAATACACATTGTGTGAACTGAGTACTGCAGTGTAGGCTGATGTGTAAACCTGCCGTTTAATCCTCTACATCTGCCACACATTGTGTTATGTTTCCACCATCTGTTCAGGTGTCTTTATGTAGTGAAATGTAGATCCTCCAGCTGGCAACTTACACATAGTTTACACATTTCGCTGAATAGAATACATTTCAAACCAATCCTCAACCAAATCGGAACATTTCTCACGTACTTTTATATCTTTTTCGCAGGCAGATGTGAGTTCTGCTTGTCTTTTATTCCCTTTTTCTAAAATGTGTTGTGATTGTGCCTTGTTTGTCAGAGGTGAAAGTGGAGATGACGGCTCCTGTGTCGTGCCGTGTTGACCCTGGAGCCGGGCCCGCTTGTGAGTCTCAGTTCACCGTGTCCTTCTACATCCCAGAGGAGCATCAGGACGCCCCCCCGCAGCCGAGCGACCCCGACGTGTTTGTGGAGCACCGGAAAGAGTTCACAGCTTATGTCAGGTAGAGTACAGCTTATGACTGATAATACATGTTTTTTCCTTGGTTGGTTATTGGCTAATGGTTAAACGAGCCAAAACATCGTTATGACATCATAAAGTGGCCAAAATCTGATCCGCTCATTTTCAGACAGATTTTTATATAAATGGTTCAGGACAAAAAGTGAGCAAATCTTTTTTCCTGAAACTTTCAGAATCTCTTAACACATCGATTTTGCATAATAGGTGACCTTTTTAAGTTTAGATAATTTGTTATTGTTTCAGGACATATGGGGGTTTCTCCAATGAGAAAATTAAGCGTGAAGAGCTTCTGAAACTTATTGAGAGCCTGAAGAGGGACGCAGTTCAATACGTCGACCATCCCTTCTACGTAGCCGGGTATGACAGTCCCTTCAAACTCACCCACCGCAGGAACGAGGTGTGGATCCTGAAGAAGGAGCAGGAATAATACGTTTAATGTTTACACTAAGCTCTGACCACTACAAGCTTTAAATAACCATATCATGGAAGAACAGAAAATACATGAGGGAAAAAATATACCTATTATGTATGTGTATGTGGAACAAAATGGAAGGTCATACTAACAAAATACTTTTTGTATATTATTATTATTATTATTATATTAATTTGTCTGATTGTGTGTTGTGCTTTATTTCCTTTGACTAAAAGTTACTGAATTGTACACTTACTGATGGTCTTGACAAAGAGTCCTAACAAATGATTACAATAGCATTTAAAAAAAAAAAAAAAAAAAAAAAAAAAAAAAAAAAAAAAACCTGGGGAAAAACTGCATGCAATAGTTAAATATTACCAGTAGGTGGTGCCAACTAGTCAGAAAACATTCCTCTCATTTGGTGCGTCTTGTCATGACAAAAACCTCAAGTGCCTCTTCATTATTTTATTACAAATTGATTTGTTATGTGGGAATTCAATTTTTGTTTTCCTAAATAGTAATATGAAAAGACTGATGAAATAAAGGGTAGGTTCACATGTTTGAAAGCAATAATTGCAACGTAATGGTTCCTCTTGTCTGTTCGAGTTGCCCAGAGAATGCTAAATGACGCGCGACTGCGAACAAATGCAATCTAAGTTGAGCCATAACCAATATGATGCTTTAATAGCCAGAGATAGTGTAATTATCTTAATTATTATATTAATCCTTTCACTCTGTAGGTCACCTACAAACTGACAGCAGGTTTTCCCTTTATCAGTCCGTGTACCTGCTGTGAAGGTGACTTGGTAAATCTGATCTCAGACTTCACTTTCTGTCACCTTATCACGCTCGTTGTGATGAGTGAGGGAGTCGGGTTAAATCTAGACCAGTCATGCTTGCAATCCTGCAGAAGGGAAACGGCATGGTACTTGATGAGGGAATGGTGACAGAAGCACTGCACTGAAGTATGAATCGTGGGAAATATGATGTTTAAGAATGTAAACATTTATGATTTCATTATTAATAAATATACCTCTGCATTAAATGATTGACTTTTCTGATATTTTGTACCTCCATCTTCACTGGAGTGTGGTGGTGTATTTGATCTGCAGGGGATACAGTGCAGGCCGTCCTCCACACACTGATCATTGAGACCTTTCATCAGCAGGGTGATGTACTCCACACTGTAAGCTTCGTCCTCTCTCACCTTCTCCTCTGGCTCTCTTGTTGGTTCATGTCTGCTGAGTCATTCTCTTTATTTGTGGCAGAAATGTTCCCAATATCATGTTCAGACACTCAGCAGATCTGACATCTTTTTTTATCCTCTGAACACACACACTATATATCTGTTATTCGCCAGTCAGATCAATCTCACCGTCCCTGCTCAGTGAGGTGAAACTATGCTACAGATAGCAAATGTATAATGGTGCTAACATTTAAACACGTGTATTTCTTTCCTGCCTGATGGAGGACTTCAGTCAGCATATATGTAAAATAATTGTCAGAGATATATTGGAGGAAAAAGGACTGGTAAATCATTTTGATGACGTTATTCCAAGCCTTGTGATCAAGCTTTTTTTTTTTTTTTTTAAATACTATGATATTGTTAAAGGGGGGAACCCTTATTTTAAAAGTTAGTTCCAGATATAAGGGGGAACCGTTATCAAAAATAATGTTTTATCTGAGGGGGGACCCTTATATTTAAAAAGAGAGTTCCGGACTTAAGGGGGACCCTTATCAAAAACTGTACTTTCTGGACTGGTGTACGGGTTGTTGGGTGGGAGAGTGGTGGGATTGAAATGGACATTTTGGTTTGTCAGCATGTGTGTATATATTGTTACTTGAATTATATCTAAAAAATATTTTTTTATCGTAGGGAGGCCCCTTATCTAAAATATGTAATGTTTATATAAGGGTGGGCCCTTATGTAAATAAAAAATGTTTTATATAAAGGGGGACCCTCATCAAAAAAGTTAACGTTATATATAACATTACATGCTTTTATCCAAAGCGACTTACATATTCAATACTGTGGGCAATCCCCACAGGAGCAATTTGTGGTGAAGTGTCTTTCCCAGGGACATAACGACATGCTGACTGCAGTGGGGTTTGAACCTGTGACCCCCTGATCCGAACACCAACGCACTACCCACTGCACCACAACACGCCTCCCTATAATAGGGGGGACCCTTATCTTAAAAGTAAGTGCTTAGGGGACCCTTATCTAAACAAATATTTCCTGACTCAACGGGAGACCCTCATCAAAAAAGTGAAATTTTCATAATGGGGGGACCCTTATATATATTTGGACAGGGAGGGATTTGTATTGATTTCGGTCTGACGGCCAGATGGACACGGCATCAGAGAGCAGATGACACTGCTGAATTGGAGGTGGAGGGACTTCATTATAAATACTGAGGGGCGGTCATTGTTTCTGTGCCCTTGGGAAGGGATCCACGACATATTACTGGTCTGGGAATGAGGTGTGAGTCGTGGGCAGTCAGACAGTCACTCTGCAGTCACTGGATAGCTCTATTATGGGTCAAGCCTGTGAATGAGTGTGTGTCCTAATAGGATGTCCAGAAGGAGACATAACTGATAACCTTTGGGTGGGGGGGAGTGGGCCCCGTGGGGCTTGACGGACGAGTGTGGGTGTCATGGCAACGGCACTAATGAGACTGTGATTTGCGTTTTGGCAGATGGCTCACACACACTTATAGAAAAAAATGACAGAAACCATGTCTTTAAATATCACTTTGTTTTTATTACACAGACATACACATGAGCTTCAGCAGCTCCGCCCCCAGTACTTTTTCTGTCGTGTCTTTTCACAAGCTGCCTGCGATTGAGACGCTTTCCTGTCCTGAGACAAAGCTCGGAGCCCCAAGTGCTCAATCATAGCCGAGCGGGGTCTCAGAGACACACTTTGGTCACAGGTGATTACCCACGGGGTGTTATGGCTGTTAGGAGGTTAGGAAGTCTCACGCCTGTCTCCTCACTTTATGACTCCATAGAGACCACATTTACTCAGCTGAGAGCACCAGTGCTGGCTTTGCATGGCTAAGGATTAAGGGCAGCTGAAGGATTTAGCACAAATATTGACATGATTGCATTTTTGTTGTTATATGAAGGAAACAGCCAGGAGGGATCAGCGTAGTAAATGTGGCCTCCCCATCACCTCTCTGGTTAACTCAGATCGCGACACCTTTGCAGCCCTGCTATGTGAACATAAATAATCTACAAATAGGAAACCACTCCCTTTCAGCAAACGCTGGGCTCTAAAAAATGTACAGTCTTTGAAAATAAGTCAAAATGTTACTTAAAAGTCCTCTATGTATTTACATACAGAATCATATAAAACTGCAAAAAGATAAACTGAGCAGAAATGTTAACATCATTATAGAAATCATTCGAGCCCTAAAAAGCTTCTAGTAGGTCGCAGCAAACTTAGCGACGACTCGACCGCAACGCGTGGTGTTAGAGAAGCCAAACTCAGATTGTGTTCACTTCCAGATTATTTTTCAGCTCTTTGGTAACAAACATGGACACTAAAAGACCCCGACAGTAACATAAGCTTCTCTTTTAATGTCATCCCCTCTTTACATGTATAGATTCATACTGAACTCCCAAACACAAGTCATGACATCACTTGTTTATTAAAATGTTTTTAAAGTCACAAAGAAAAGGACCTCTGAACAATGCAAAATCTATGAACTAAAATGTTATGAGCGTTTTTAGAACAAATGTTCTGTTTTGGTGTCTTTAAAACTTCACAGTTTTTGACTTCCTGGCCATCACTAGGTGAAGCTCTGAGCCCTCTGCACTTTCTACGGACCACTGAACACACCAGCTCTGCAAACTACAGCTCTGACCTAAGAACAAGAAGCAAAACCTGGCCATAACCACAGCTTAAGAGGTACCGTGGTGCTCTCTGTCGTACCACTTCCTCTCGTTCTTTCCACAATGTTATGGGCTGTTTGAAGCCAACACTTGCACAACGGGGTGCATTCAAACACTTTCCAGAGCCAACAGAAGAGAAGCAGAAGCTGAGGAGGTTCACAAGTCGAGCGTCTACATCCCACTCTTTCCAATTGCCAAGCTACGTAGCACCACAGCAGCAAAGTTACTTTTCAATTCCTTCACTTCATCTTAGTTTACCACCCCAACCTTGTTCTTCAAAGAAACGTAAAAGGTCCTGCGTGTTAGGGACATGATACAGTAAAAGAAAACAGCAAAACAAATGGAAAACATACTTAAAACACCAGGTGTAAAAGAAACACTTTTCTTTCAACACAAATGTGAAACGAAGGACAGAGTGAGAATCCATGAAAAGCTGCAGCACAACCAGTCCACTTCAGATCAAGTTCAGCTCTGTCCATGACGGGGTGACCTCTGACCTCACATCAGCACCCGACGCCCACCCCTTCGGGCTTTGAGGGGGAGTGGCACAGGAAGTTCTCTCCAGAGGGCCAACTATTGGCTCCTCCTCCTGCCTGCTACCTGGTTATGATGATCGAGTTTAGCTCCCTGTATCTAAGGGGCGCTCCTTGCTCTTTAACTTCTGCTCTCTCCAGATAAAGTGCCATTGGAGTTATTGAGTACAGCCCGGGTCTGAGCCGAGGGTCCGGACAGACTTTCTGCAGGGTCTCCGTACTCGCTCTCAGCCAGCTCCCCCTCCCGCTCACAGATGACTGTCATTGGGCTGCTGAGCATTCGGTTGCGGGCGTTGTACTTGCTGCTGGCGGCAGAAGGCGGCGTGCGGGAGCGCCCGTACTTGAACCCGCTCATTGAATAGGTCGATGCCGTCGGCGAGGACAGGGAGAACGCGTCGTAGCGGCTCCACTCATCTGTTGCCCTCTTCCCGCGGCCTGGGGAGCTGCAGGGGCTGTTTGGGGACCCCAGTGACGAGGGAGAAGCAGCAGGAGAGTCCAACGCTGACTCGGAGTATGTTCGCTGGGTGCGAGGGCCGGTGGAGCGAAGCATCTCCGTGGCCGACATCCTGAAGCTGCTCTCTGAGCGGCTGCCCTTCTTCAGGAGGAGGGCCTTGAAGGTGTCGCTGCTGGTGGAGGACTTGCGGAGGTTGCGCTGGATGGAGCCTGTCTGGCGGGGCAAGGAGGACGTCGAGCCCGGGGACATCATGGCCGGGGACGCCATGACCGGGGACGCCATGCCCGGGGACGCCATGCCCGGGGACGCCATGCCCGGGGACGCCATGACCGGGGACGCCATGCCCGGGGACGCCATGCCCGGGGACGCCATGCCCGGGGACGCCATGACTGGGGACGCCATGCCCGGGGACGCCATGACCGGGGACGCCATGCCAGGGGACACCATGCCCGGGGACGGGGACCCCATCACTGGGGAGCCCCCAGTTGGGGTGGCCGGTGGAGACTGGGGTTGGCTCCCAGCCCGGGACTTGTCCTCCTCCGTCTCCTTGCGTCCCAGGACCTTCCGCTTCGACCTAGGATAAGATGAAAATCTAATTATGGACACGTTTTTACAAATGTGGCTTGGTGAGCGAGTGACTGCAAGGATGGTTATTGAATTGATATAGTTAAATCATTTAAGGGCAAACTAATTGTTGAACTGATGAAAGAGCAGAGAAGAAATGCAAGAGTTAGGGGCAGTTTGTCAGGAAGCAATCATCAGATCCAATTATTCACATTCAAATGAGGCTGCAGCGTATGGGATTTCATATAACAACTGAGCAGGAAGCAGCCTGCTCAGCCCAGTTGGGTCATTGTTTCTGTGTAGATGTTCCAAAGAAAAAAAGATTTAACTTAAAACACTTGGCCTACGCGCCGCAATCTTTGTCCCATATGTCAGCACTGCCCCCAGCCATTATGCGTCACAGCACACATCTTAAAGAGGTAAAAACAATAAGCATTGAGTGGCGTGGATGCTCCAAAAAAGAAAAGGAGGTCATAAGAAAAAGAGTTATGCATTTTGGATAAAGAGATTTTAGAAGAAAAGCTGCAGACGCTGCAGCTCTGCAGAAAAGCTCAGACGCATTGAAATGAATCAAACACACAAACTGGGAAAGGTGCCCAAAGCAGTTTTAATCACAGTGACAATCCCGCCTCCTCTTAACAGGGGGTATCAGAGTGGTTGACTGCACCACTCACTCAGCCTACACCGGCTGGAACTCCTGCGCAAGAGCATAGCCATAAAGCGGCAACTGGCCGAATACAGGGGGGGGGGGGGTTAGGGCTAGCAGGGAAACAGCGTTAATAATCTGAGGTCCAGGGGGCTGCACTGTGGGGTCTCTGTTGCTAATCCAGAGGTAGCACCACTGCGGTGGTTTGGGAAGGGGCTACTTGCCACTTCGCACCTCTCTAGAAAGGAGGAACCCACCCTCTGCATGCCCCCTCTGCACAGGGAGGGAGAGAGGAGAGGGGAGACAGAGATACATGCATGAATACAGATTCTGTGAGAGCGATTTGATGCTAAAAGTCAGGAGCAGTGGGAGAACAAATCTTTAATCCTCAGAAAGAAATGGTTACATGAAGGACAACAAACGTGTAGAGAATATACTCGTGAAGGTCAAACGAGAGGGTATGAATGGTTTGTGAGAAAATCCAAGACTGCTTTGTCGTTTAGAAAACACTGCAAAGTATGTGTCTGCCCTTCAACCTCCGTCTAGCGCTGTCCCGTGAGCTCACATTAGCCCATCAGCATTACATAAGACCGTCTCACACACACACGCACACGCTAACACACCTGGACTCAAGTCACACGACAGCTCCATACTGAACTCATGGTTTGTGAAGACAAAATATAAGGCCACACAGGAGAGGAGGTTATACCGATCCCCGTTATAGAGAAGTAAACAAGGCTGCAATTTAAGACCCGTCTCCGAGAGCTCCATCGATTTCCTTCTCCCGGCCGTATTACATTTGCTTTGGAGGATTTCCCTCCAGACAGGTTGTATTTTATGGCTGCTGCTGTAAAGGCATTTCATTCAGGGTTTTCATCATTCTAGGTTTTCCCAGAGCGAGGGGGCAACATGGAGGGGGAATGAGAGGGGGAACGAGAGGGGGAACGAAAGTATTGGACAGGTAAGAGGGGGAGAGGAAATGTGTCGAACATTTACTGAGATAAATGTTATAAAACATAAAGTATATCAAATTGAAGCTGATCATTCTGACGTATATTCTATTCATTATTCAATTGAAATGTCTCAAATTGATTATAATTCAATGAAAGATATCATGTAAATAGGTACGTTTAGTTCTTCTCCAGTCATCACTACCCTGCATATAAACAATCTGTCAAATGGTTCGATATGCTCCACACTAGACAAAGTCCCACTGTTAGGTTTACCCACACATGCTTACACAATACTGCCATCCAATTCAAGTGCACAATAAATCGCACTTGTACACGTGACGTGTGCACCATAAATACATCGGCAATCTGTCGCCAGCTGAAATAAAACCCTGTGAAAATGAAATCCCGTGATGCTCAAGAGAACCCCGACTGCCGCTGCACGTGAGCGTGAAACACACAAACTGGCGGGCTGCATGAGAAATGTATGCCCTTTGAAGCACGTATGCAATATATGTCAGTGAGTAGCGTGTCGAAGAAGAACAAAAAGAGAGAGAGGGAGAAAGACAAATCTCTCCCGTGGCCTCTAACCTAGATTAGGACCCGAGGGTGTCGAGTAGATAAATAATGGATAAAGCACCCGCCTTTTCTCTCTTGCTGAGAACGAGCAACGCAAATGTGACTTCGCTAACGCAGATATGACTGGTACCGACTTGTGTGGCTTCATCGCATCGTTTCCATGACCAGAAACAAGAAAAGCCACTCAGGACTTGAAGACCCCCAGAGAGCGGCTGTTTGACAGATATGGATGCTTCCAGACGGGACAGCGCTGAGTAAAGTTATGACTGAGAGGTGGAGGGCAGAGGAAGAGGAGGAGGGGGGGGGGGGATGGAGATGGAAGAAGACATATCATGGGTCGAAGGGGGAGAAGGAGCCAAGGTGATATACTGTGGTTTATGAGAAAGAGGGAATGAGATGCGGACAGAGAAAGAGGGGGAAGGAGACACAATGACAACATACTAGAGGGGGGGGGAAAACACTAGCTCAGTGGAATCAATTATACATCAGGAGTTGAAGCCGGTCCAGAGGGAAGAAGTTGGAGTGTGTAAAGAAGTGACACAAAATAAGAAGCATCATTGTACCTGTGAATGGCGGCAAAAAGGTCCTCGGTGGTCCGGGGCCGGGTGGGAGTCGGGGTCACCATTTTCTCCTCAGAGGCCCCGTTGGCGGGCGGGACCGGAGACGATTCAGCCGTGCTGGAGAAGAACACCTCACCTGAGAGAGAGAGAGACATCCAAGTTACACACACACACACACACACACACACACTAACAAGAGTGAACTCAACACACTTTCCTCAACACCGTCCCGTGGCATTAACCTGGCTGTCTGTGAGATGCATGGAGGAGGTGCTGGACTGTCTTCTTACATTCTCTTTCAGTCTCCAGATTCCCTCCCTCTTCCTCTCCTCCTCCTCCTCCTCCTCCCCCGCCTGCGCTCCGACTGCCTGAGCCGCTGCAGGCAGTCTCACTTTACGCTCCCCACCCCCCCTCCCTCCCTACCGTCACTAGATCCGTTCCCCTCCCCTCTGTTACGATTGGAGCTCCTCCCCCCTCTGCCTACCACCATGAAAAGCATCCTGTTCTGGACACTTGCCCGCCCCCCCCCCCCTCCCTTACCTCAGAAAGAAGAGGGGATGGATAGTGAGCAGGACAGAAAGAGAGTAGGGGACTGAGATTAAGAGTAAAGGAGAGGAAAAGGCAAACAAACAGTGGAGGATGGGGTGTGTGTGTGTTGGGGGGGGGCAATGCAGGGAAAAGGAAGGGACAGTAACCACAAGAGATCTCTGCATATGAAATGTAGCAGGGAGAGTCAGAGAGGAGCCTGTCCCACTGATAAGCCTGAGCTATTTTCACAGTTTTTAAAAAGCTTGAGGTTTCAAGTTTGGATGGTTTGCTTCGGAGGGCAACATTCATTTCACAGCCGCCTGAAGAGCTGGCAGGCAGCGGCTTCACTACTAACCATTTAGGATTATGGAAATGAGCTGAACCAACAATTCATTGAAGTAGACTCCATTTCAAATGAGTGGGGGTTTTTAAAAAAAATCAAAAAGTCAAATGGTGTCTGTGAAACTCACCTGTGTCGTCCTCCTTGGAGCTGACGGATCCAGTCGTGCTACTTGTTCCATCTCCCTCCTCCTCGTCCTCGTCCTCTTCATGAGCCGCTCCATTGGTATACACTGCGTGGTCGGGACTTGATTGGCCGGCAGCAGCAGGTGTGCGCTCCTCCTGGGTTATTGTGGGAGATGTTTCACGGCTCTTAGCTTGAACCTCGGAGATCTCCGAAGTGTCCTCTTCCGCCTGTTGCTCACTTTTGATATCTTCTTTCATTTGTCTTCGCAGCGCATCCACTTGGTCTTCTGTCTGTAACGGGCCGGTTGGACCCTCATGCTGAGATGGAATCTGTTCAATGATTTGTTGGGGGCTAAATTGGTGGAGAAAAGACATGTTGGGTTTCTTGGAGACTACTGGGGGCTTCTGTTTGACAGGGGAGCTTTCAGGGCTCTGTGGGGGGCTTGGCAATACATTCTGTTCTTCTGCTTTTTCTCTTCTGTGTAAAACAAAGTCACTCTGATCCTCAGATCTCCCATTTACGACCGCACTATCTGTCGTGTCGTCTGTGATACTGAAGTCAAAAGGGAAGTCTTCTAAGAGCTTTGAGACAGGGGATGGTGAGGAGTTACGAGAGTCGTCGTCTTCTAGGGAGCCGTTTGACAGGTGTATCATAGTGGGATGCTCCAGAGACTGAGACTTCTGTAGGGGCTTGAGACCCTGAAGGAGGTCCGGCCCCGTTCCCTGAGCTTTGGTGTGGCCTGACGTGCCGTTAATCTCCTTCTCTGGCCGCCTGACAGAGCGGAGCTGAACGCTCTGCAGCGCAAACGGGGTGATCAGGGGATTAGGTGACTTTGTAGGGCTGTTGGAGAGAGCTGCTTTAGGAGCATCCTTCACTGCCTTAGCAAAGCCTGGGGAGGAGAACGATGGGACACAAGCAGGCAATGGAGGAGGAGGAGGTGGAGGGGGCCCCATAGGGGGGATAGGCGGGGGAGGTGGAGGGGGAGGGCTGAAGCTCCCATTGAAGGATGAACTGGAGGGGAATAGTGTATCAGGGGATGGAGGAGGAGGGAAATCTGGGGAGGTGGAGCAAGCAGGGGGTGGGCTCTGTGTTTGACCCTGGGGAGTGGTTGGCAACGGGGGAGATGGAGGAGGAGGAGGGCCTGCGATGGAGCTTGGCGGTAGAGGGGGAGGAAAGGCTGGAGGTGGGCTCAGAGGGGTGGTGGGAGCTGAGGAGGAGAGGAGTGGCAAGGGTGGAGGTGGTGGGGGAGGAGGTCCGAAGCTTTTGATAGAGTCGGAGGTGTTGGAGGACAGGGAGGTGGAAGAGGAGGACATGGACACAGAGGAGAGGAGAGAGGACTTCCTCTCGGGCACCCGGGGCCTGGGCCGGGTCCCCGATGGAGACATGGACCTGACGAACGAGGGGACGGGGGTCCCAGCTGTGGGGGTGTTGGACTGGCTGGAGTAGCCGCTGGACGGCGAGGTCAGTCTGTGCACCCGGTCCGGGGAGGAGGTGGACATTTTGGGCTTGGCTGCCACGCCTCCCTCCTGCCCTGGAGCTCCAGGCGCCTGGCTGCTGTTGAGGATCTCACCTCCATTGTGTAACTCTCCGGGGTGAGCCTCGGCCGACATGTTGTTTGCGCCATGAGCCTGAGGGGAGTGGGCCCTCTGGTCTCCTTGGTTACGCGGGTAGTCCATGTAGTAGCCCCAGGAATCAGCATAGTCTGAGCGCAAGCTGCTGGTGTCGCTTTGAGCAGGCGTCACATGGCAGAGCGAATACACGCTAGACACGCCGCCACAGTTGGCATTAGCTACAAGTGACGCTGCGGAGCTACATGCACTGGTGCTACTCTGACTGCGTGGCCGAAGCACCCAAGGGTCATCGTAGTCGCTGCATGGGCTGTGAGAGGGCGAGGAAGGTGAAGCCCCTATCCCCTTCCCCCCTCTCAGCCCCATCTGCAGGCTCTGCTGCAAGCTGGCAATTAGAGTCTCATTGAGCATGGCTCCGTTTGAATCCTTAGCACCGCTGATGGCGCTTACGCCTCCGAGGGGCTTTTTCACAGAGGTCTTACGTCTGAGAGAGTCTGTGCGTGCTGGAGGCAGCGGAGGCTTCTTGGGCTTGCGGAGTGAGATGCTCCGTGACAGCGAGCGATCACTGTACAAGCTTCCAGTGTCTTCCTGATTGGCCATCTCCCGGCACTCGTACATGCTGTGCCTGGTGGCCCGTGCAGGCGCCGCTCCGTGCCCACTGCCATGGCTGCGAGAGCGCAGGCCTGAGTCCATGTGCATGGAGGTGTAGTATCCGTCATTGTCTTGGGAATAGAGGGAGCTGGAGTCAGTAGTAGTCCTGGAGGAGTGGTCCAGGCTGCCGTACAGCTGGTTTATGGGAGTGGAGCAGCTGGAGGTCAAGGTGCGGTGTGGAATCACCATGTTTTCTGGCGTGTCGTAGATCCACTGTTCCTCGGGCAGTCCGGAGGGCGGCGTGGGCGCCAAGGTGCTGCGGCTGTGTATACTGCTGTCAGAGTGCCCCAAGTCGCTGGCAGGTGCTGCGACCACCAGACCGCCATCCCTTGGTGGGTGAGTGGGGGTCGAGGTGGCCAAGGCTGGGCAGGTGGAACTGTGGGTAAAAGATGTTGGGCTGGGGCTCATGGGGTCTGTGTTGGTGGAGGCCAGACTGAGCGGACGAGCTGTGGGGTAAGATGAGGAAGGGGAGGGACCAGAGGTGTTGAGCATAATGACCTCAGAGGAGCTGGACATTGTGGCGTTGGGGAGGAGGGAGGTGGAATAGGCAGCATGTGGGGAGACCACACATGCCGGGCCACCCCCCCAATCACTGGCTTTCGCCCCCCTCAGCTCCTGAGACTTGGGCCGGGGAAGGGTGGCTGTCCTTGGGGCATTTCTCATGTGCACCACTGTGTCGTCAACCCGCAGCCTCCCAATCTGCCTCTGAGGCGTAGTTTGCTCCTCTGACTTGATGGGGGTGCTGCTATAGATGGGGTCAGCACTGAGAGACACTCTGGCCCCCGGTCGAGGCAGACTGTGAAAACGGGAAAGATCTCTGTTGTACTGCGGCAGCATCATGATCCCCGAGCTGTCACTGCTCGAGATGGATATACTTCCTGTTGAGGAGGAAGCAGAAATGCCGGCCATTTGAGCCGCGATCCCCTGTCCTCTCTGAGCCCGGATCCTCCTCATGGACGGGGGCACAACCTTCACGTTTTCTGTCTGGCAGCCGGAGTCTCTGGTGATCGAATGGCGGAGCGTGGAGTTGACGCTCCCAACTCTGCCCAAGGTGGAGTACTGTCCCGGGATGAACATGGAATGCGGTCGGAGATCTCCTTTTGCTGTTGTCAAAGGGAGGAGGAAAATAAAACATGTTATTGATCAACATACCTTGTTTTCTCTTCGCGCACCACTAAGCATATCGCCCCTCTTAAAACTTCAGCCACAATGCTTCTGCTCTTCTGCCTGGACAGCTAAACTGTGGTCACATGGAGGCTAATTAATTTGATTTGCTGTAACCGTCACATGCGTTAATAACTCCTGGTCTTCTTCGTTAAGGAGGAAAGGGTATGAGGGGAGACAGAAAGACTCCTTACTAAGCTCCCTCTCCTAGTCTGGCTCAGTCCGACAGAAAAGCGAATTATACCCTGGGGTCCAGGACAGGCAGCTGTTTAGGTGCGAGGCAGCCAACTAATGCATACATGGACACGGACATACACAGTGTTGACATGGTCATGCACTGACACAGGACAGAGCATACAGCATTTGCAGATAGACATTGAGACAAGGACACACAGAAATGCAGATATCACAAAGACACACACACCGAACATACCGGCTTGTAAACAAACAATTTGAAGAATGAGTTGTAAAACGGGAGATGATGTCTATTGTGTCTCCCATCTGTGGTGCCTCTCCTGTTGATGCTCGTATTCCAAAACATACACACACATTCTTGCGTCCTCTTTTCTCGCTCTCTCTCTCTCTCTGAACCACACATACACTCTCTTCCTCCTTTGCTAAAAGCTGGAGTGACAGCTTGGCTGCTGCTGCTGCTGCTGCTGCTGCGATAGATTAAGCTGCAGGTCTACTTTCGCAGGCAGCTCTTGTACAAGGAGAGGGAGGGATGAAGCACTGGGACAATTACCCCGGCCCAGTAATCATGACATTCAGAGGCTGTCGTCAGCTGGTCAACTAACCAGATTCTAAAAGCTCCTTTACTATCAGCCTTGGTGATGTTATCGCGAAGAGAAATGACAATTCTCCTTACACATGTCTGCTGTCCTACAGATCAGAGATGTGTAAATAAACATCAGCCAGCACAGCAGTGTCAGCTTAGTAAGCTTAGCGCACGCTTAACACCCCTCTCAGCTGTGTGACTAAGGAAAGGAGTCTACTGGAGCTTCATATTTGTTATTTAACCCTCATCTGTTTGGAGCGCTTGAGGGTTATATGTTCTGAAAAATGACGAGGGTTGGGGGGGGGGGGGCGGTTTTCCTTGATCAGGGTCTCATAATCAGTACATGTTGGTAAGTATAAAAACACATGGGACACATGCTAGATTATCAATATAGCCCCAGGATTAAGGCACAGAGACACAATTTACAGACACAATTCACAGAAGCAGCACAGCCGATAGTTAAGCTGAACGATTATAGCACAATATATATATAACTGACTTATCTGACATGAGAAAAACGTCTAAAATGAGATTAAATAAGTGCAAATGTAAGGACAAAAAAGGGGGGAAGAAATACAAGTGAAAAGAATGTCATAATGGGTCCCTGGCTGTGGATACAGTTCAAAAAGGTGGAGGAGAGCAAATGAGGACACTCTGTATGAAGAACTGAAACAGCTGAACATCTGCAGGGCCCCGATCCAACACTTTGGACTTGCATGTGACATTTTCTCCCTCCACTTCTCAGAAAATACTGGTGGTGGGGTGAGTTCATTCTCCACTTAATGTTTAAAGTGAATGGATTAGGCAAAAATGCATAGTGAGTAAGGTTATAGTAAGTAGTGAAAGAAGGAGGGATGCTTTGTCCAGAGTGTTGGTACAGGTCTGTGGACAGTACAGGGCAACATATTTCCCCACAGTGATCCATACCTAGCTCATGGTTGAAGTTGTCAGGCAGCCCTGATATAGTCTTTCTGCGTTTGACCTTCTTGGGCCGGCGGGACACGGTGTCCGAGTTAATGAGGGAGCGTCGGACGGTGGCCTGCCGGTCAAACACGGCCCCTGGTAGCCGGGAGGGCGAGAACAACGCAGGCGGACACACAGGCAAAGAGCAGTCGGTTAGTTGAAAGGCACAAACTCAACAACATGCAGAACGTTTTTTGTGTTTTTCAGTTTTAACATGCAGCAGGAAGAGAGACCTTAATTGTCAGTTTAACCAAATGTAACAAAACAGTTCCCTTCAGTGGTATCTAACTAGGCATATCGTTTTGTCTTTCTTTGCCCAAGTTTGAGTTTTGTAAGGACTAATATGTAGTTTCACAGACAACTATTGCCACAAATCAAATTCCATTCTAATAGGCTAACCAATTCTGGGCAAATACCACATTAAAAATTCTGTATTGTATTATAAAGTAAAAAAATAAAATAAAAATAAATAGTTTGACTATTATTAGGGTGAGCTGACCCCTTAACTCTTTTTCAGGGATGCAAACTCATCAGGTATGAAAAAGGTGACAAGGATCCGAGCCCCCCGACCCCACGGAATATCGGCTTTCAAATGAGGAATAACAGGATTTTAGCAGTCAGAACAACTAAAGCAGTTAATAACAGAAACGCCAAAGAGTCACATCTAATAGAAATGTATAAAAGCATTTATTTTAATTGTGTAGCAGTCAGTTTATAATGTTGGCAGCACTGTTGAGCATTTTGAAAATGTATTTTCATGCCTCTGTTCAAGGCTTAGTCTTTCTATCTTTATAGCCACTGGTGTAAAGTAACTAAGTTCATAAACTCAACAAGTACTATACTTGGGTACAATTTTGAGATACTTGTACTTTATTTAAGTATTTCAATGTTTTGCTACTTTGTTCTTCTACTCCACTACATGGTGTACTTTTCCTCCACTACATGTATTTAATACCTGTAGTTACTTCACAGATGTGGATGAATGATGTGAAATATAATCAAGTCTTAAATCAGACTTTAGTTCCACCTGGAGTAAATTCACAAGCTACCCTGCAGTATACAAAGTCATTCAAACTAGCTGCACCTTTACCAGCTTTGAGAACACTTTCATGATCAATCATTATAAAACATATCATATATATTATTCTGAAATGGACCAATCTGCACAATGACTACTTTTTACTGTCGCTACTTTCACTATATTTTGATGAGAATACTGAGAAAGAGAGACTTTCACTTGAGGAACATTTTGAATGCAGGACTTTTACTGAAACAGAGTATTCCTACACTCTGGTACTTCTACTTTTACTCAAGTACAAGACCTGAGTACTTATACTTTTACTGAAGTATAAGACCTGAGTACTTCTACTTTTACTCAAGTACAAGATCTGAGTACTTCTACTTTTACTCTAGTACAAGATCTGAGTACTTCTACTTTTAATCAAGTACAAGATCTGAGTACTTCTACTTTTACTCAAGTACAAGATCTGAGTACGATCTACTTTTAGTAAAAGTAGAAGTCTATTATACGGCTCTGCCCCCCCCCATACCCCAAAAATATTTTTATTGCAGATCTACATGAATCACACAAACGACCTATTTTGGATTCAAAACGGCGAATTTCGCCGAAAGGTGACAAGTTTGCATCCCTGCTTTTTCCACCAGCCAAATATAATGGCCATTAATGGAAACACTGGCTGGCAAAAATAAAACATACACGTTTAATCTGAAGGTTTCTGATAATTCCCAACTGAGGTGTTAACATATATGTGAGAAATGTGAGATGTAAAATACATGCTCTTATCACAAAAATACACATGCACAGAACAGATATGAGTAGGAGCATGCACGCACACACATTCATCCTTCTCACTTTCAACCCATCCTCCCTGAAGGAAGAGTAACATTTTACAAGGAGCTGCTCTTCCTTCTGCTATTTGGCTAGCTGGTGACAGCCAGCAGGCGTTAGGGAAATAGAAATTGATATGAGGGGCAGATAGTGTCTATCACATTCCTCCTCAAAGTGACAGAAAAATCCCTGATCTCTCTCTGTGTGTCAGTATGTGTGTGTTTCCTCTCTCTTTCTGAGTAATGTAAAGTGACAGGAGATGAAGTGCTTTATGTGGAGTGGGACCACATTAAGCAGTCATTAGTGTCTGAAGGACGACAGGATTGCAGCTGTATTCCCTTTGACAACACTTCAAATGTAGAGTTTGATACTGAACTGCGTTTGAGGTGATGCTCATCTGTTTATATGTCATACAAAAAGTCTTCGTGAAGCATCAGACAAGCTTCAGTGTATTCTTAATGACCAGAACTGGCAGAATGAGACGTTATTTCTTTGTGTGTGTGGTCGATAGCGCAGAAAATGGTGACATGATAACAGGGGTATTGCATCGCCACGTTTTCGCTGTGTTCATCTGTCAAACGCCCTGTGATCTGACATCAAGTCAGTGACAAGCCTTGACCCTTGGAGGAGCACACAAACACTCGCTCACACGCGCATAAAGGAAGGTGAAGGTCAGTCTGCATGAAGCATGATGGAAGGAGAGAATATACACGGAGGTGCAGGAGGAGAGGCAGACATCCATGACTGACACATACAGGTTTTTCCTCTGTGGATGCATGGATACAGTAATTGATCAGTCTATAATCCACTCATCCACAGAGGGTTAATTAAAGGAACAGTCTGACATTTTGCCTGTTTGGCTCATTCCATGTTGCTGCCTTACTGAGATTTAGATGAGAAGGCCAGTCAAATCAGAAGATTTAATATGTTAATATGGCAGTTTTGAGATTATTAAAAACTGTATTTCAATAAACATGATAGCTGGTTTATATTATCGCGCCACCACCAGGTCATCATTTGTATTTGTCCAATACTCTGACATAAAAACGACTGACATTTCCCATCTACCTCAGCTGCTGTGTATATAGGTTGCAGCTAACTGTATTCTAGGCTTTGACCTTGTAATCTCATTTAAAGCCAACAAAAGACATTCAAATAATGTTGAGATTTTCATCAAAGTCTCTGTGATTTAAAATGTTTTAAAAAGTCAGAAAGTTCCTTGATGACAAACTAAACACAATGTATGATGGGAGGTGCGGGGTTAATGTTACTGAATAGACACCAGGGGATGATTGAGACCAGATCTAGCAGTTGAATCTTTCTACGTTGCTTTTTTGTATGAAACTAGAGGATCAGGAGATTTGTTTTCCACTACAAACACTGATGAGAGTGGTCGCTACTCGCTACTGATTGAGAGATGGGAAAAGAATGGTTATGTGACAGAGGTTTGCGAAGAGGTCATACCTGTGACGTTGATAGCAACGATGTCTGTGGCTACGGCCTGAGCCGCCAGCCTCATCTTCTGCTCCGGGGTGGGGAGGGGTGCGCCCTTGTTCCATACAATCTTTCCGTCAACCTCGTACCCCTCCTCTCCCTCAACGCCTTCCTGGGGGGTCTGGGGCCTCATGGACAGCTGAGATTTGTCGTCCTCCGCTGATGATGCTGTGGACTGAAGACAGAAAAAGAATGGGTTAACAAGATGTATAACTTGAAGAGGAGCAAGGAGATAGAGAAAGGGATTGAAAAGAGAGATAGAAACAGGAAGAGAGGGAATGTACAGAAGAGTATGGAAAAAAGGAAATTCACAGGAAAAGAGATGAAAGACATTGGAAAACAAATCATTTGTGATATTAAATTAAAACCAAACACAATTAGAGTGAGAAAACAATATTATAGAATGGAGTATGTGGCAGACTGTACAGACTATATTGACACGTATGAACACACTTCAACATATTACAATAGCTGTGACCTTTAAGGTCCTTACACACCAAACTGACACCAAAGAACACGCCCCGACGGAACGTCGCCTCACGTCTCCTGCGTCTTGGCCATGTTTCGCACTGGAACACACCGCAAAGACTTCAGCCGACGGCCAAGTAGCACGTACGAACTGCGCATGCGTGAGTGGCAATAACTCTCCTTACCAGCAGGCGTCGGTAGAGTGTATTCGTCATTCAAAAGAGGCAACAACCGGAAGACAGACTGCGTGATACACCGAGAGAAGAAGAACAGACTGCGTGATATAAACAAACAACAAATAGCGTGTGCGTTCCATTTTCACTCTACAGCGAGAAGCTCATGGGGCTTTCCCGAACCTGTGTCGAGAGCCGGAGTTAAATGAAATCTCAGATTTGCCTTCTTAATAGTTTGTTTGGGTCCCTCACTTCCGTTTCGCTTCTCATGCACTGATTCGCTAAGCTGAACAGCCAATCAGAGTGATTTATTTGGCCGACGGCCTTTAGCCGACAGCCTCCTGATTCAACATGTTGAATTGGCGGCGGAAGGTGTCTGCACGGCCGAAAAGACACGACGGTGTGGGACACACCAAGACACACCAATCTGAGTAGGGCGACACGACGCTCATCGACGGCCCGACATCTATCGACGGACAAAATCGGCTTGGTGTGTAAGGGACTTTAGATGCTTGTGTTGTATGCTGTAAACATGTTTCACAAACAATCAAACCCACATGGAAACACACACACATTAACACACTTTCGCACACAGACACATCTTTCAGAGTTAACCTGACAGACAATTTAAAGATGGCAAGATAAAAGCAGAGCAACCGTGCGGAAAAAGAGAGAGAATCACTCATGCATTAAACTGTGTCTCACACACTAACAGCCCTCCATCTGAAGCAGAATTGACTGCCGAGAAGCAAACAGACAACTACAGTTTACTGCGCCATTCACGCTTGAAATTGAGCAGTTAGTCAACAGTAAACTAGCTTTTTACAGTTTGCTGTCAGTGTCCATTTGAGGTTTTGAAATCATTGTTTTGAATCATGAGTAAAGACAGGTTAAGATTTCAAAAGCCAGTAGACACAAAAAGCAAAGCGAACTTATTTGGACTTCACTACCTAACATTTTCCCGACTGTATCTGGAACAGGTTGAGCTTTCAGTGTGTTTTGTTCGTCAGAGTTTGAAAGTTACTGGTAAAAAAATGCTCAGAATCTCCAAATACATCCAGAGATAAATCCCTATGTCCATTACAGTTCATCCTGACAGTCCCAAGCATTCAAAAGAAAGGTCGGCTATTTGTGCTTTCATACAAACCATGCATGGATGGATGGATAAATAAATAAATAGGGGAGTGGAACAAGAGGAGGCAGAAAAGGGGGAGGGTATAAAGAAAGGATCTCAGCAATAGTTTGGTAGCTTGTTATTTTTGCTTTGTGGCTCAACCTGCGGTCCTGTTTCTCCCTCTGAAGCTGCTGTCAGGCAAAGTTAGGCTCACTTTCCCCAGGACAACAGGAAGTGAATGGAAGAGGGACAAACAGCGGAAAGTAGAAAGACAGATAACGAGAGATGGAAGTGGACAGTTTAGAAAGACAACAGCATATTATGAAGGTCAAGGGGCAAGCATGAAGAGAGCGGCTAACAACGAGGGGCTCTGGGGAACAAAGGAGACCCTGATCATAACAGTGAAACCCCCTGTGATCCTCTCAGGACCCCTCATATCACATTGTGTGTGAGAAATACAAATGAGGAGAATGTCAGTACACACTAATGGTCCGCCACTAAAAAGAGCAATACATCCACTTGTGTCTGTTTGCCTTGTTATTTTCCTATTTCGATCCCTCTTCTTATTTTCTACAAATTATAAAGGAAAGAGATGAATAATTTAAAAAAAGACTGAAGCCAGCAACAGTTTATTCTGTCTATACAGTACATTCAGCTCTGCCTGAAAATGATGACAGGCCAGAGAATGAGAGGCAATTAAGTTAAAGTTATCATTTAACTATACTTTTTCATAATGCATGCCGACAGCCCCAACAAAAAAGCCTTAGTGCTTGTTCTTTAAAGGGGACCTATCATGCTATATTTAAATGATATATTGTAGGGCCATACCTATATAAGGTATATTTATACGTTTCTGTTTTCAAAATACCAAACAGATCATGCATTTTAGCCATGCCTCATTTCGCTCTATGTGCTGTTTGCTGTCTACGGGGCTGATTCTGTGAGCTGCAGCTGACCACGCCCCCCTGCAGGAGAGGGTAGCCGTGCTCTGAGCAAGTCAAGAGGGGGAGAAAAAAAGATCTCCGTCCTCCATGTTTTATTATATTGTTATAGGCCTATAGAGTCGTTATTCATTTGTTTTAAAGCTCAATAAATAACAAAGAAGACCTTTGACCGGCACTTTTCTAATTTTGTCCGGAAGATTTAAACTTTAACGGACATCTTTGACTGGCGAAAGAAACTGAAACTGAAACTCTGCCGCACGGTCCCCTCGTTCCTTGGAAGAGGCGGAGAGGTGGGTGTTTGTCATCTGCTGGTGGACTAACCGCAGAGAATTACAGTGCTTGCCTCGACGGGGAGGGATTGCATTGCAGCGGGAGCAAACGCTTGCCTCGGGGAGGGAGAAAAAAAGCCACAGCGGAGAATAAACAGAAGGGTAACCATGGTAACTATGGGCGGGAAGTCTTCTTCGCTGCTTTTGTGGCAGACTACAGCGCCACTTACAGGCCTGGCATATGTACTACAGCGTCTCCAGCGCTTTCGAGCGGCAATGGCCGGCTGTGGCCCAACTCCACATTCCCCTGATAGGTGGAGAGTTGGCCCAATAGCCGTAGCGCCACTTCTGTGACGTCAGTGAAGTGTTCAAATCTGGATCAGTTTTTATCAGATCCGTTGCAGCCCCTTTTTTAGAAATGTGGGTATGGAGGAAAATAGAGATGGTTGTGTTTTCTGACACTTGGTGAGTTCCCTGGAACACCGGGGACACATATTCATGTATAAAAGACGTACAAAAGTGCATTTTGCATGATAGGCCCCCTTTAAGTAAAATCATTTCTAACTAACTCACAAAATCTTGTTTGCTAGAGTATTTTAAATAGCTAGACTAACAGGGTAGAAATCCAGAAATTAAAATGTAGAATTATTTGTGTAAAAAATAAATTAGAAAGTACTGTCTGCCCGGGAGCCAGAGAAGTGTTTATTGTAAATTAAGAAAAATGTGCATTATAATATCTGACCACTAGAGGGCAGTCTGACACTGTTTAAAGTGCTGGAGATGAGTTTCTGCTGTATCAGTTGCAAAGCACTGCTGTGAACACATGTACTTCAATAACATCTAAATGTATTGACTGTAACATCTGCAAAGTTGTGTTTGTGTACCTTCTTATCATCCTCCTCTTCATCCTGCAGGCTGCTGTTGGACTGTAAGGGGTCAGAGAAGGTGGGACCCTGAGAGTAGTACTGAGAGCTCCTGAATCCATCTTTCCTCAACTTGTCGCATTCTGCAGGACAAACAACAACAAAGGAATATGTTAATAAAGACAACAAATACTTGGATTGCCCTGATCGTTGTCTTTCTCTGAGCTTTTAATGTTTGCAACCAGACACTCATTAAGATCACGGGTATATATTTGCGAAGAATTTGTCAGGAGAAATGATCACAATACCTTTGAACAGAGCTTGTGTTGAGTGTGATACTGAAGAGTTTCTACAGTTCACACTCATCCTTCTTTGCTGCTCCAAGATATATTGATGTACCAAAAATGTAATGTGTAATTTGTACAGGCTAATTTGAGCGTACAATATTCATAAATAAGTCATTCAATAACACTAAAGTAGTAGGGATGTGTGAAATATCCATAGGACACAGAAAGATGTATTGCTATAACTGTGTGTGTGTATGTGTATGTGTATGTGTGTGTGTGTGTGTGTGTGTGTGTGTGTGTGTGTGTGTGTGTGTGTGTGTGTGTGTGTGTGTGTGTGTGTGTGTGTGTGTGTGTTCATCAGTGTATCAGTCCCTGTTGGACGCTGCCAAGCGCTGCTCACACTCCCTCTCGTCACCACCTGCTGTGACGGGCTGGTGATGTACGTCTGTGTGTGTGTGTGTGTATGTGTGTGTGTGTATGCCACTGTGTGATAAGAAAACACTTGATATATGATTGTGTGTGTGTAATAGGCACGGGTATCAGTTTCAGTCTGTCACACACAGATGGCAGAACTGTCCCTCTCTCTCCTCCATCCCCCTCTTCCTCTAAGGGGGGCATTTAGCACATCATCTCTCTTTGTCACTACAAATATCTACTAGTATATCCTTTGTCTAGTCTTGAATTAGCTAATTATATTCACTTAGTACTGTTATGACTAAAACACACAGTTGGGGGTTGTGTTTCCATTTGCTGATGCCTGTATCCAAAAGGTACTGTTTTATTATGAACCTCGCACATTTGTTTTTGAAAAGCTTTGAATAAAAATAAACTAAATTGGCCCTCTTCTAAATTGAAAGCATATCAACTGACATGCATACGTGTCTTTCTCTGCATATTATCCCTAATCCATACAAATGTAAACACCTCGCTGGTCTTTTATCTTGCTTCATTGGGATTTATTCAGTGTGTGATGCACAATCAAAATCCCTTTTGCTGAGTGACACGTGTGTGAACCAAAGCACACCCACACCGCTCCTCGCCTGGCACCTCAGAGATGCTGCTTTTAGATCCCTTTCATGTGCCACATATCTCCATAGCTAATTACAGCCCATCTCAGTGGAGACACACGCTGGTGCATGTATAATGCTGTCAGTAAATGGATCCTAATGGGGTTGGCAAAGGTAGCAAGTGTAACAAGCTGATGTGGTAGCGGTGTGGAAGAAGGGTTTTAAAGAAGCGTGATGAGGATGATGACGGGGAGCGGAGCAGTTGTGGTGATTGGGGAAGGTTGATTAGATAAATAGGACTTGATGAGCTGCTTGTTGCTAGGAAGAAGTGAAGGGAGGGGACACGAGACAAGGAGCAGAAAGACTCATGGATAGTGAGAATTGAAAGAATATAACAATATTTTAAAACATTATATCTTAGAGTTTCTGTATGACCTCACAGCTAGAAAGACATATTTATTCATTCACATTTATTCTTGCAAAAATAAATCCTAACAACAAGCTGGTGCCCCTGGTTAACACTGAGGCCCCGCTCACACGGGACCGTTTGCGTTTATGCACAGTATGCGTATTCAAAAAAGTCTTCCGTTCACATGCATTTGTTTCATTTAACGTGTCTGTTCAAACGAGGCCGCTGGAAACGCTGTAGTACATATGCCGGGACTGTAAGTGGCGCTGTAACTTCCGCCAAAATACACCAAAAGCAGCGAAGAAGAGCAGCCCAGCAGCCCCCGCCGCAATGTTGCCATGGCTACCCTTCTGCGGTGTATTTAGCAACATGTAGTTCATGTAATTCTCCATGTCCACTTGTTGCTGATGGTTGTGGTAGAGGAGCTGTATATTTTTGCACTAATATCTGTAGCATGGTCAGTAGCAGTAGCACTAGCAGTAGCTACTGACAGGAGGAAGTGTGTGTGGCTATTGCTGGTATTCAGCGGGATATAGTAATTTCCTCAGCATATGGATAAATGCAACGGGGAAGTTAACTGAAAGAAACCGAATCTGTGGATATTGCATCCCGACCAAGAAGCACGTCTCCGTGGAGAGGACGCGCTCAGAAAGAGAGATATTCTCTACAAACACCGGGTGAGATCGCACCTTTGTCAATATAATGGATCAATGCATGAAATCTGACTCTGTTTATTTTGTTTAAGGAGTATATTGGGCGTTAACAATTCTGGTTTGCCTTTTATAATATTATTTCATTCAAGAACCCCTTGTGCGTTTAATTAACACAGCTATTTTTGATAGTTGCTACAGCAGTGAGCAGGAGAGGTGGGGAGAGACGGGGCTATCGTTATTTTTTCAGGAAATATTCGTATCGAGGTGATTACACGGACTCGGTTGACCCCCCAGAGCGTTTCGTTTGCAAATCTATCCACCTTGGGACCCGTTATTGTTTGTGGGGTCAGTTTCTATCGGCCTCGTGTAAATAATAGGGCTATACGCACGCGAAACTATGCAGATACAAGCAGTTTTCTCCTCGTGTAAACGGCGCCTGAATGACATCATTGACTTTATTGTTTGTGATGTTATTGACACACACACAGGCGAGTGTTATGTAACACCTCTGCCCTATGTCGACCTGTTGGGTTATGTTCTGTATCTCACCAGCAGCTTGCAAAAGCCTCACGGCTGAACACACACAGAAGTCCATGTGAGAGTGAAACAAAAAGGGGAAGCACATGCCATCTGATTGTTTGATTATTTGCCTTTGCAGTGTAGAAGGTAGATATGTGTATCCTGCTGGGTTTAAGGACTATTTGGGTATGCGCTCCTGATAAATTAAGCAATAAATAATCAAATATCTTGTAAGAAATACTGTTATTATTATGGAAATTGAATGAAATGTAGTAATGAAAGTAGTATGCAAAAGTTTTTATATTGTTATATTTGGAAATAATGCAAACACCACTGAGTAAACACTAAATTAAATATATTTCTAAGGCTGGGCTGTAGGTAGATGTGTAACCTCCACTCTCAGCTGCATGGGAGTGGACCATCAAATGAACACAAAGACACATTCAGCACAGGTGCTCCCATTGGACACCTGTTGTCTTTCAGTGAGGACCCCTGGGGCTGGGAGGGGATGACAGGAGGAAAGGCCAGTGACAGAATGAGGAGGGGGGGGGGCTGAATAAATCCTACCTACCAGGTGGTGTTTGAGTACCTAGCAACATCAATATTGCAGGAAGAAATATGCAACAGCAAAGGTGTCAAACAATGCAAAGGACAAAGAAAAAAAACGTTGGGTGTGTGTATGTTTGTTTACGGTGATGACTATAGCTTTACACACTGTAGGCCTCATGTTACAACCGGCTTCTCCCTATTTATCTCTGTCTCCGCCTGTATCAGCCTGTTTTTTTATCTGGCGCTAAACAAGGCCACCCTATGTAAACAACAAGCCTTGACTGTAAAAACACACTCTTCCAAGCCTTTTCTCACACCTGCCTGTCATCCGTTATCTTAGAAATGACCGGACAACTTTCCCAGCTCTGGTTCCCAGGAACTGTTGGGTAAACAGGTGCCAGCATTAAATGGTATTCCCACTTCCTGTTCCGGGAATGTGGATATTAAAAAGTTGTCACTCTGTTGTGACTCAACTCCCTGTGTTTGTCTGACAACAAGGCTGTGTCTGTTTTTCTCTGATTGGACTGGACAAACAGGAAGGAGAGGATCTCGCACCGTTGTGTTGTTGGCTAAACTTTGGGGTGAACACAGATTACAGGTTTGGACATTTTAACAATGTTGTAGACAAACACAGCTGATCTTTTCTCCGATGCCCTGATGTTCAGTTCCATATATGAGGAGGTCCGGCAATATTCCCACAATTTAGATTTTTCAGTGTGTATATTTGTAGATTTAGTTTATAGGGAAGTAAAGGATTGATTGGGGAAGCTATTCATATATACATTTGAACTAAAATTCCTCAAAAAAAATTCAATTAGAGCTGAAACAACGTTCCACCTTTTACATGACTGTATATTGAGTTAAACAACACAAGACAACTTTACCATGTCAAATTGCTTTCTTCTTTTTTTCATGTTTTGTATTCATTCTAGAGGCTGTAATATTATACTCAACAGCAGCACTGGACCCATTGTATATACCTGAATATCAGATAACCCACCACCATTGTTTGTTGTTGTGATCATGTTGGACCATTACAAACTCTAAGAAGCAGTCCAATTATAGTAATGCATACCTCGCAGGGCGCTCTTCAGGTTGACTTTGGCCTGGCGGTGGAGGTCTTCTACGGCGGGGGGCCGGCTGCCTGGCAGGAAGACGTTCTCCTGCTGGTGCCACGGAGCTGTGTAATGCACCGTCCACTTGCTCTCCTCATCCAGGTTAGACACAGCTGCAGAAACACAGAGATAAGGCCAGAGAATTTAGTTAATTTAGTTAAACTTCCAATTGTATTAACACTCCTGAAGGGTATTCTGAAAACATCTTCCCATGACCAGTTGTTGCAGACCAGCAACAGTTGAAATATGACAAAAATAGGGTTAACAAAGTCTATATCCTTTGGTAACGGAGTCTGAGAATGAATAGTGTCCTGCACAGGCAGTAGCGGCAACTGGAGGGATTTGTTTATATTTGTCGGAGAAGAGGAAGTAGATTAAAGGTGCTTTGCATCGAGGTGCAAGTCTTCACACCAACAAAATGACACACATCTGAGACATCACACACAAGGCCACACAAGTCAGAGGGGGAGGAGGGATGAATAAGTTGGAGGGAAAAACTAACCACATGATATCCAGCTCAGAAACATAAACATGATACTGAAAAGATACAAACGCTAACTTTGAAACTAGCTAACTTGTCCTGAGAAAAACCACTTCAGAAAAACAATAACGAATACTCATTCAATGAAATCACTAGATCACAAAAGTATTTAAAAGCTTAACAAACACTACTGTGTTAAACATCAAACCATCTCTGTACTTACTAAATAGGGAACACACTCCTCTGTTTCTTGATGGTTGTTTTCTTGAGCACTTCTTTCAGTTAGACATCCTCAAACAATATTTAGCTGCTTTCTCTTTTGCTACAGCTGACGGTGTGTAATGCTGATGACCCAGAAACTGAAGCCTATTCCCATGCTGAATATGTAAACCACAAAATACAAGTGTCAGCAAAACGACTGAGAGTAAACACCAAGATCAACAAACACACTTTGCCAAAGTTAAGCTTACCAAGTGAGCGTATCCAAGCCAAAGTTGGTGAGTGTGGGTGTAGGACTAGCTCCATTTAAAGACTGCTATGTTTGTCCCTGTCCTGACCATCACAACATGTCCAACCGACTGTGACTGAGGGTTTGGAGGACCCAGGAGGAAGGGGACGGGTCATGAAAGGGGCCGGGAGTGTGGACTGTTTTTGTTTGAATGCCTTTCACAGGTGCTAATGAGCCATAGTAGGATGCATAGTGTGTGTGTGTGTCGGGGGAGGACAGGAGGCCTACAGGGCGGTATGCCTATGACTGCAAATTGGTCGTTGGAGAAAGTGTGAGACTGTGCAACTGCTTTCATAATGTCTGAAAAGACTCTGAGAAGATCTTCTGTGACTATCGAACTTTAGCTATTTGTGACTAGCACTGTGCGACTAATGGGTACATACGTTGGACATTGAACACATTTGTTGGATCTATTTTAAACAACAGTCCAACTTCTGCTGTTGCTGTTGACTAATGGCACCCTTACGTCTGTCTCTACAACCTTTTACCTCAAGGAGGAACGGTCAGCCGTTGACTGCCATAGGGAGAGGTCATTGTGTTTATTCATGTCTCCATTCACTCTTGTTACCAAACACTTAAAAAAGTTCTCTTCATCAACATATTTTCTAATTACTTTTTGTATGCTTGGTAATGTATGAGTAAAAATACAACAGAGATAGAGAGCCTTTTGTTTACTTTATAAACAACAACCACATGAGTCAATTGTAACACATACGGCACAATGCATGCAGGGAAAAAACAAACAAGATATCTTGTATGTAGAATAAGTTCTGTGACCGCAGTCCCAACAGAATAACCACTTATAAACATAGTCTTGTACAGATCTTCGCGAAAAATGATTTGGACTGAAACACAACAAGCCTAAAGGGTTGCCAAAGAACTCACAACACCTTCAGTTTTTACATTTTGTGAGGATGTGTGATGGGTGTAAACGTGTGCATATGTAAACAGGGTTTTACTGTGATGGTCTAACAGTGTTGTTCAACATGGTGTAGCAGCTTGCCTACACTGGTCCGAATAATCAATCAAATCTTCAATAGGCAATAATCCTCTGAACACAAGTCCAGACTGGAGAGTTGCTTGAAAAACCCACATAGTTGATGTTGAATTTGAAATGTGAAGGTTATAAAAGCAGGCTGGTAGTTTATTTTGGAGCTCACACCAGACCAATATGCAAGGCAGTGTCACTTCAGCTGTGAGTAAATAAGATGACATCATTAAATCAGCTTGCCTGGCTTAATAAGGGTCTACTTAATCAATTTCTAATATTCTTGCTCTCCCACACACACACACTGAGCACAGGTAGCCCTCCCCCAGCCCCTTTCAGATCGTGGGGTTTGAATAGACCTCAGCAGGGCTAGGCAGACCAAGGACATGGGGACTATGGACACAAAGCCTGTATTGTCCCTCTGCATCGGTCTCCACATCAGGCCTTTCAGTGCCACAATATGCCCTAGCTCCTCAACACACACACACACACACACACACACACACACACACACACACACACTGGACTCTGGCGCGAAGTCTTTTGAGGAGTCTTCTAATCCTTCTGGCCATCTACATCCCTACATCCACTAAAACTCAGAGCAAACAGGGGGAAACTCTGATGGACACAAACAGGCGACATCAGAGGCTGCACAGGACAACTGGAAAATGCATTTGAATGCACGTAGACACGCACTCTCATTATTAGCTGTTACAATCAATAACCTACGTTAATACTGAACTGGGTCCCCAATCATGCACCAGCAAATATAGTATTGACTTTCATGCATAATAAAACGTTCTATGTTCTGTAAGGATAATCATATCATTTGTTCAGGTAGATTTTGGAGATATAACATAGTTAAAGAAAGGGTTGCAAACGCAGGGATTATAGGGGATATTTCTGATAACGTAATAAACGTAATGTCATATTGAAAATTGTCAAATGTCAAGGGTATCTTTATGCCTCACATGATTATTAATATCATAGAATCAATGCAGTTTACTTTGTTTACTTATTTTATATCTTCAAAGTGTGTGCAGTCCTGATAGTATAAAAAAGACGGGGGTCTCTGGACTGCAGTGGAAGACCAAGGTGCCCAGCTGAGGCGCAAAGTGCAGACATGTGCAAGATAAGACGCGTGAGGTAGGAAAACGCTGAGCTAATCATTAACAATATCACCTCAGCCTTGACTGTAACACATGTTATAAATACACCTGAGATTAGAGTCCGCACAGTCAGCTGACTGTGCGGACTCTAATCTAACCTATCTCTCCTGTTGTTAAACCCTCATTTGCTTAATACACAGCCATTGAAGGAATAACTACACTATACAGCCTTGGAGCATGAACTACTCCTGCACTCCACTGTACATGCTTGGCAAACAGACCTACAATTGTTTCTTTGAATATCAAGATCAGATTATCCGGAGAATTTAGAACCAAGTAAACATTAAAAAACGTCTAAATTGTTCCAGAAAGAAAGAAAATGGCCCAACTATATCTAATCGAGTGGCTGTTGTCCAAAATGCTTCCAGCTGCTACCTTAACAAACGCTGTCGGGTCATTTATGGCTAATGGTTGTCGGCTCTGTGAAGTGTTGTCCCAGTGGTTACCTGGTAACAGGGTGCAACAGAGGGTCGTCCCTGGGCTCAGCAGAGTCAGCAGTGAAGCATTTGTTTTTATTGAAAGTATATATCAATCATTTAAGATGTTCTGTGTACACATTACATACAGCAAAGCTTCAATAACGTGATTCAAAATGGCCATTCAAATTAGCAGGGACCAATGGAGTAATTACAGTATTTAAATATTCCTGTCAAATTGATACAAAAACCAATTGAGATCCACTCCTGTTCATTTGAACTCATTTTCTTGATCAGAATAAGCAAAAGATACTTCTCAGACGCATTGATAATCAATATAGAGTAGAATAAAACACATCTTACCCTTCCTTTTGAAGTATTTAATCACAGATTTTAACGAGGTCCCGATAAACACCATTATTCCGGTTAAATGTATGTGTTTTTCTATTTTAAAAAAACTGTCCTTGACAGACACAAAATATCCAAATCCAGGTAAAAAGAGAGGAATAGGGGATGAAGTAGTTCTGGTTTCGGCTCACATTGTTACTACACGCAGCCCGGCTAGGAGTGTGTGCGAGCGTCTACTATGATTCTCTAACCTATCTCTCTCTCTCTCTAAACACACATTGAGTCCAACACTCCCCCCCTCAGGCAGTCCAGTCCTCGGAGACGCACACACACACACACACAGAGCGGGAGGGGTGTAGGACCGGCCCCTCTGTTCCTCTGTGCATTGGTTACCAAGGAGTTCTGGCTGCCTCTCCCTTCATTTCTCATCATCACTCGTTCTCTTCTCTCCCTACACCCTCTTTCTTCTTCACTCTGCGGGACTCTGGATATAGCTGAAAGTTAAACATGCCTTATTAGAATGAACAGGCAAACCGTGCACTTTTACTACGCAGTTCAATTTTAATTTCAGTTCCTCGCGCTCTCTTCCTGACTTTGTACACTGCTCAGTGTGAGTATCAGTGTGTTGCCGCTTTGACAGACTCATCTGGGGAATATTTATGCATCCAATTAAACTATCAGTCACCTCTCCGGGAGAAGCTTGTACACCCTTGAAAACAAATGTAGCTTTTCATGAGGTATTCTCAGGAGAATGCAGGTCCCACCTGTATGCAGAGTGTAATGCAAACAGGAAACACTATTACACACAGTAGAATGCACTAAAGCCCTGACATTTATCTCCTTTGGTCTCAATTTGTTCCAATTCATGGTTAGTAAAACAACATTAGCTTAAAAGGACTAAACCGATGCCTTTGGTTATCTAAAACCCAATTTTTTTAATAGAGCTTATTTTCCATATATTATTTTAATTTGTTCTTCCCTCTGGATGTTTTTTTATGAACCCCTCTTCCTCCATCTGATCATTCCCAGCCTGCTGTGTGCGCACATGGCCACTGAATCTGTGCCACATGAATATAGATCACATACAATCCTCCCATTGTCCAATCTGCTCACACACACACACACACACACACACACACACACACACACACACACACACACACACACACACACACACACACACACACACACACACACACACACACACACACACACACACACACACACACACACACACACACACACACACACACACACACACACACACACACACACACACACACACACACACACACACACACACACACACACACACACACACACACACACACACACTCCGGCACACAGCCATTCAAATAAATGCAAACGCACAACCACACACACCAACGAGTGTAGGACGGCCCCTCCCTATGCTAACGTATTTCTTTTCAGCCCAAATGGTTGATAAGGGGAGGGAGGGAGGGGGCTGCAACAAGAGCTTGAATGGGAGTGCAAATGATCCTTGAATTTGTGGGTAGAAAGGTTTCCCCCCTCCCCCCCCCCCCCCTCGACCTTGCTCATCTGAGACTTTCAGCCAGACTCAGAAGTGCTGTAAACAACAGTTTGGATTTATTTACGTGTATGTTGGTTAAGGTAACATTTGTCATTTCTGCATTGTACAGGTAGTGTCTATTCACAGTATTTTTGCAGTGGCTTTTGCCCTTGAGTTATTAAGCACTTAACAAGGGTAATATGTCTCTATGAATGTTGTATTCTTCCTGAGAGTTAAACCTGTGTTTGACTTTCATAAAAGTCTTCACAAGACACTATTATTATTAGTGTATACTGTAAATAACAGAGTTATTTTAACTTAAAGTTGATTCAAAGTGGCTGCTATCATTTTTTTTAAACATAACAAGTGCCATGAAGTGTTGACATGTTGTACTTAAAATAAAAATAATGTTGAAGATTTTCCCAGACTGACATTTATGGTTGGAAGGGCTACACTTCCCCATCAAAACCATATGGATACTATTAAGTATCAATGGTCCTACAATAAACTTCATATATATACTTTATATAAAACCACAATCCTACAGTGCGTGTCATATAAAATCTGAGACAGTGCACTTCAAATATTTGCCAAAACAATAACGAATTAATAATTTAGTGTATAATCATTAAATTAATCAATGACAATGCTCTTTTTTATACACAAATGTAAATTACATTTCTTTAGGTTTTGGGCTGATCAGACAAAACAAGTATTGTAAAGGCTTTGAGAAATTCTGAGGGGCAATTATTTAAAACATTTTTTTGACATTCAATAATACATTTTAGACAAATTAACCAAAAATGAAAGCCCATACTTTCAACTGAGGTATAGCAGTACAGTATGTCCATTTATATTGACAGGTCAGGTCACCAAGTCTGTCTGATAGGGTGTTAGCACGTGTCTAACTTCAGTCCCCATGTTCTGTCACCAGCTCTGCTTGGCTTGTGTCTCGTACTGTTTGGCACGCGTACAGTATTAGGATCATTTATGCAGACGCGAGCCTAAGCGGCATCACTCATTAAAGAGTCTATTGTTCTCAGGACTGTCGACGCAGGCACACATGCACAGAGTGACAGACAGGTCAACAACTCTATCCGCTGAAGGATGGCTTCAAATCTAGGCCACCTCTTGGATTAGAGCTATCCATCCATTCAGCCATACGTCCCGACATCCTTCCGCTCACTCCCACCGAAGAATGGAAGCCCCTAGCCCAAACAATATCAATCTTTCATCTGTGTATACTCTAAGCAGCGTATGAAGGAAGCGGAAGGACTCTGTGGATGAAACCAGGAGCTCCGAGGAAGAGGCTTAACATCGGGGGTTAAGAACCTGATTAAGGAGCAATTCTACTCGTATTAGCATTTAGCCATGCAATTAATACATCTTGATTACCTAAGCTGTGGCTTTATTAGCTTTGTTTTTCTTTTTATGAGCAAAACATACCAGGACTTTCACCAAAGATACTTTTTTGATCTCCATTATTTTCTAAATGAATCTATTATTTAATTTAAAAAAAAAGGTTCCTTTATTCCCAAGGTAACATTAAAATAACTTGATTTGTCTAACTAACAAAAAACGATTACATATCCTTTTTAAATAAAATGTTGCTAAATAATAAACTAATCCAATTATTGACTTGAATCAAATTGCTGCATCTTTAAAAAAATGTATAAAGACTCACTACATTAGCTGTGTGCAAATTATATTCATTAATTCTCGCAAGATTAAACAATTATTTGAGAGGATAACAACTGGCTTTGTTTGCATTTCAACACAACCACACATGGTTACTACTATTAAGGCCTATGGCAAGATGATGATTATCTCTTCTTGTTAAACAACCATGTTCACGTGATAGGAAAAAATCGGGGCGAAGTGAATAATGAACCAGTCTTGTTGCACACTCGACATGATTAGGACTCAAGGGTGAACCTGCAGGAGCGATACTAGGAGAGAGATTGATGAGGGGCTCATGCTCTTCTTCCTTTCTTCGCATTCACACCTTTAGGATCTCCCAACCAAGCTGGCAGAGGCATCTACACCTACGAAAAACCCCTGAAAATTATTTTTCTTTTATCTTTCTCGATTCAACTCCAATTCCGTCCAGTCCTTTAGCCCCCACAGAACGATCAATCCCCAAAACACACACATCCCTCTCTCATTCAATATCGTAGTCTATTTAACATCCGTTCAAATTCCCCAATTGCCTGAACCTGCCTTGCACATACACACGGACCCCCCCCCCCCCCCCCCCCTTCCTCCATCTGACAGGTCTCAGCTTTTAATGTTATAATTGGACTTAAAAAGGAAGTGTTAAGCTGACCTAGTAAAAACTCCTAACTCTCCTTGATCCACTAATGTCTTTCTCTCTTTTCATCCACACTTTTCTTTTCATATCTATCTTGAAGACATGAGCACTTTAACGACTATAATGATTGTACTCTCCATGTCTCCCTTTCTTTTCTTTTCTCTTTCTGTTCAGGTCTGTACCACGCACACCACCTCCCCATTAGCTTGTAGAAAACCTGCCAGGTGGCGATAAGCAGGAAAGTGCAAGTCCAAGTATTTGTTTCACACATGAGCGCACGCAAACACGTTGCATCTGTTTGTATGCAGCGTTGCACATCGTAACAGAGTTGATACAGAATCACTACAACATGTGAATTTGGTTTAAATACATCAACTTTAGCTAAGTAATCATCTTTCCTCAACAATTAAGTGAAAGATTCCCTTAAGCAAGGAGCTAAATCCTTGATAGCATCTGTGAAGTATCAGTGTTTTCATTTGTAATGAAATTCCAAGTGAAAATACACATTTTTGAAAAAAAACTTAGAACAACATCAGGAAACCAAAAAGGGGGGTTTCCCTTTTATGTCATCCCATCTCTCTTTTTCTGTGAATGAAAATCTATCATTTATAGCAAGTACAGCAAAAACGTGCTCTTTAATCCCTTCCCCCTTTCTTGCATCCTTCATCTCTGTGAATGAAAGCATAGCAACAGGGGTCAATGAGAACCTGATCGCCGGGTCTCTGAGATATAGAGCAGGGCATGAATTATCTAACAGCGCAGGGAGCGGGGGAGGAAGTTCAGCATGATGATGGTTGAGGGGTTAAGGATCATACACCATATTTCAATGCAGGATTTTCTTTGAGTAAGTAAACATGAGAAAGACTGCACAAACAAATCTGTGATCATTAGAGAGCTATTACATGAGTCAGAGTAGTATGCTGTAGTTTAAGAGTTTCGATTACAGTGATAAAGAAGCTACACATAGATAAGAGGGAAACCACTCTCTACAGTGCTCATAAAAAGGTAGTTAAGCTATAGGTTCAACTTCAAACTCACTCCTGAATAAACACAACTCTCTCTCAAACACACACACACACACACACTGAAACCAAGGTGACAGAGAGCCTTGGCTGAGTAAACGTGCTGCGATAACTGTTTTTCTGGCACTGATGATTTTAGCATGAGGTGTAGTTCCCGCGCATTACACACACACACACACACACCTTGAGCTTTCTCTGACACCAAACCCTAGCTGTCTCCCTCTCATCCCTCCTGTCTGTCTCTCTAACTCTCTCCGTCCGTCCGTCTGTCTGTCTGGCTGTCTTTCTTCTGTTGCACTTCGGTCTGTTCAGCAGACAGAGGTTACTGGGTAACGCTCCTTTACTCCCCCCCCGTCCCCCCCCCCGTCCCTCTTCTGGTGTTTCCGTCTGACCTACTCCATTGATGCAGCTGGGATTCCATCACACACACTCACTCTCTCACACACACACATACAGACAGTCCCATAAGCAGTGCATTTGCATGATTAAATGCAGAATATGGCGGGGGTTCAAATAAGTCAGACTTAAGGAGACACATTGGAGTGAAGTAGCTCACTCACAACATGTCATTTTTTGAAAACAAGTTCCCAGCCTTGTGTTTGCGCAGAGGTTATTTATCTGCCACTAAATGCAAGTGTGTGATACATATCTTGTCACTGTGTGTGTCTGTGTGTACAAGTTACACACACAACGTTTTAGGCTACTTTGCTAATAGCAATAATTGGGGAGATTTGATTGCATTTTGTGAGTGTGTCTGTGTTGTACCCCAGATTATTCTTTGTGATAAAAGGCAGTGGGGCCTCCCTCTATAGGCTGCTCCTCCTTTGTGATCCATGAGAAAACCCTTTGAGTACGCCCTGAGCATGCACACACCATCACTCACATAATCAGACTGGTCTATTTGTTTATTTTCAGTTTCACAAATATCACCGCATTGATGTGGTGGCCCACGTGTATTTGTGTTTTCTGTTCAAACACCATGTAGCTGTTCTCACACAGCTTGATATGTGTGAATGTGGATGAATCGGAGAAATGTCTTTGAAAAGTGCAGCACAATACTAATGTGCGGGTAAAATGGAGATGGTATCAAAAGCATAACTTTTCAAAAGTACTTTCAAAGAAGGGGAAGAGATGGGAAAGCAAAGTTTGCATTCACAAAATGTTGAAAGATTCTTTGATGTGGTAGAAGCGGAGCCATTTTGCTGAGTAGCGATGCGAGGCAGGATAGAAAAGGCAGTGTTTAGGGGGACAAAAGAAACGGGAGAGCGGAGATAAAGACAGCTGGGAGAGAAAAGTCAGGGATGGAGGGCAGGGTGAAGCGAAAAAGACAGATAAATGGAGTGTGAAGGCAGAGTATCCATAGGTAAAGATGCATGAAGAACAGTTATAATACACACAAACATACACAAAAGCCCAGCAGGCTTGGCGGTCATGCCTCCTTTTCCCTCCCTTGACCCCACCCGACCCCCTTTGAAATTCAAGCCAGGGAAAATGAGATGGAACAGATAGAGGATGTATGCACCTCTCTGTCGGCAAGTGAACAGACAAGACTGCATTAGTCTAGTCTGTCCTGTAAAAACATTGTTGTGCATGACAACTCTGTGCCTCAGCACCGTATTAAAACAAGGACCCACAACGAAAAGCTTAAAAAACAAAGCCCAGGTCAACTAAAAACAATAAAAGATACAGGAGTACCAACTGACATGGGGGCGTGCAACCGCGAAAACGTCCTTTCTATACATTCATTTAACAAGTCAACCTTTAGAGCCTAATGTCAGTTTCAGAACAATGAAAGGCGGGTCACTTTTCAAATGTACACGCCTGTTGAGCAGGGCGTTACAACGTGGTTACTTTACGAGCTGGCTGATTTGTACGCCTGAGCTTTTGGGGCCTTCAGGAGGGTGGCAGTTTTGAGGCTTTTATGTCCCTGTCAGGATGGATTTGTAGCTAACCGTCCATTTCCCCCAGGCAACACAGTATTGCATCTAATGCGACCCAACCCCACTGGCCTGTTGGCCCCCCCTGAAGTTGGCAGGACAAAAAGATTAAACAAGAAGGTTTGTAAGGATGTGGGACAACACGTTTTGTAGTTACACAACCAAAAAACAAAGATTGCAACAAAATTGGGTCCAGATCTTCATGTTGCCCAGATGATATATCCTAATTTGATACAGGCATTCATGTTCCCCTCAGCAAGAATTAAAATGAAATTGGTTGTTTCTGACACATTACTTAAATCCATTGTATTTGCCAGTCCCATCAGCCTCCTGTGCTGTATATAAGCATCTCAACGTCATGATGTAACATGTTAGCCTGCAGAATGTGGCATTGAGCTCAAAGCACTGATATGTCTGCTGCCATGGCTGTAGACTCCCTTACACCAGCAGCTCTGTAGATTTTTCTATTAGTCAGTCATTTGGTCCAGAAATGTTTTCAAAACATAGTTATTTTTCTGATGCACAGCAAATTGGACCCAATAGGGTGAGCAGGACATGGAGGAAAGACATTCAGTTAGTTGTTTCTGTAATAACCGAGAAGCATTGTGGCCTTTGAGATTTCAGCGTTGAGCTTCTTTTTTTTTTTATGTGGATTTTGTCAGCATTTTTTTATTCAATGAAGCAATTCCTATCCACTAGGCAGGTGCGTAACACATGTCTGACATGCTATCATAAAATAATTTCCCCAGTGGAAAGCTCCACTGGTATTGTAACATAGAGACAGACCCCTGGCAGCACCAGACTGCATTAAGAGCCATAACCATCCAGCCACACTGTCTCCACTCATATCGACTCCTGGATTCTCCCTCTCCCTCCTGGATTCTCCCTCTCCAGTGGACCCTCCAAGGACACGGCAAATCAATTACCACAAGGCCTGAGTGTGGTTGTGTGTGTCACTGGCTAGCAGCAGTTTGCTGACATCATTATGTGTGTGTTTGTGTGTGTATGTTGTACATACTATATGCATGTGTGAACGTGTGCCTGCAGCTCTCACTACAATCTACTGCCTTTAGACAACGTCACTCATTACAATCTAGACCTTCGGGGAGGTCCAGATTAATATATTACATCCCTGAACACTTTGTCCTGGCTGTAGGCGTCTATGTTTATGCTGTTGACACACAATCACACAAGTTAGATCTTACACATATATATTACAAGACAAAACAGTAGCCTATAGTTAATGTGCATACAAGCATTCATGTGAGGGGTGCCAACACACACAGCATTATGTTGGCTGTTTCCTGACCTACATTTTCACAACAGGGCTGTCTGCTCCTCTCTCCTAAGGGCCTGCGCTGTGTGTGTGTGTGTGTGTGTCTGCATGTATCATTAATCCAATTTTATAATTAACTTCACACACAAATTGCCATAAATCTGTCACGAACACACAGATGTGATTCATGTGAGTGGTGTGCTTGTAGTTCACTTTGAGTGTGATACTTTCAAGCCCCACTCATAAACATCACACCTGGCTTGATTAACGGTGTGTGTTAATTATGTCCAAGCTGGGAATCAATAGGTAGCAGCTGGAATATTACTTCAATCATTTTAACTATATCTGATTCATAAGGTCCATATTTCCAATCAACACTTTAATCAAGAGTGATCAACCAAGATGACAGCAGCATATTTTCATTGCCAATCACATGCAAAACAGGCGAACCACGAAACACATGAGCTGAGTTATAAAGCAGTGTTTTGCTTTTGCTGTTACCATGACCCTGGTGCTCAGCTCATGCTACTGAAGAGAGGGTTTTTAGACACAGAGACAGACTGAGCTAATTTAGGTTAAGTGCCTCCAGTAGCTCAAGGGCACGAAGCAACAAGCCACCTGGGGCTATACTGCACCACAGGGAGGGAAGGCGAGTGTGTGTGTGTGTGTGTGTGTGTGTGTGTGTGTCTACTACACTGTGTGTTTATCTACAGTTCCTCCACCACTGGAGCAATCAGACACGTTTGATACACTTCCCACAATGCACCTCACTTCTCATCAACAACAACAACAACAGTAGGTCATTTGGGGAATTGGGGTGAACTTTCAGAAATACAAACAATTGACCAATGACAACAAATGAAGGAAGTGAGCAAGACAATCAGCCCCGAGGCGGCAGCACAGTCCAGAGGTTAGATGTGAAGTCGGATGCCAGTCCTGGTGGCTGGCATTGATCTTGGTTATGAACCGATACATTCACACCCCGCATGAGTGGATTTGGCTCTGTAAACCAGGCCCATAACATTGATCTAATTTGAATCCCTCTCTGTTAGTTAGTTTGTTGGATAAGGCTACACATTACACATTGCTTTCACAAGGCATGGAGGGTATGACCTAAAATAAATGTCATGATGTTTGGTAAATCTATGCAATGTAGTGGTGCGGTCCTAGTATTTAGTCCCCTTATACCTCCATGGACAATTATCCTTTTTTTGTCTTTTTAACAGCAAATCTGTTTTGATTACTCATTGTAAAAAGCCTTCAATTGGAGCAGAAAAGGAAGCTTTGTGTTTGACTAGCTAAATTCACAAAGATGCCCCAACTCATGAATGAACCATTGGTAATCATCAAGTTAAATCAAGCAATTTGAACAAGTCAGAGCAGTTAACAAGGTTTGCTGTATCCAGCTTGTTTCATTCGTACAAGCAAGCCTAACAGAGAGAGAAAACACACTTTTAAAAATAACACATAAAGCTAAAATAATGTCATATAATCCAACAGCAGCACTAGCCTTCAGGCTAAACATTGCTACCTCATCATAAACTCTGGATGCTATTGACCAATTGTTTACCACGCTGAGCCAAAGTTCGGTACGCCCCTTTCACACCAACGCGGTTCCCGTTCTAGCTCCGTGCTTGAGCTCTTCTGGTTCGGAACCGGTTTTTCTTTTCAACCCCCGTTTTGTTCACACCGTCCGGAGCCCGACTGGTGCTGCCGCGGCTGCGTCATGACGTCACCGTTTACGTCGCTGATTTTCTCCCCAACGGCGCTCACAACAACAGTGACGCAGTGTAGGCGGGGCGATCGGCTGTTCGGCGGGCGGAGCGACGCTGCATAAAACTGCCGTGACCTCATCTTCAAGGCGACACAACTCACAAACACCACAACAATGGAGGATACGGAAGCGATCGTGTACTTGTTTCTTGGTTTGTGGTTTATTATCACAACAAGGAGGCAAACTTTGTTTCAGAAAAGACTTCGTATAGCAAGACGAAATACAGAAGAAGCTAACGGGAGAGTTTTGGCAATCCTACAACGCAGAGACTACTACACTGCTAAACGACAACGCTGCTTGGTAAGCTAACGTTCGTTAACTAGCAATGTGTTTACGGTCACGCTCACTATACGACCAGTGGCGGCTCCAGAGTATTTTTGTTGGGTAATCTATGGTAGGGCTAACCCATACAGTGGTGGGGCTCAAGTCAGTATTTGCAATGTCTTGTAGTAAACGGAGACCTGGAGCCAATCCTGCAATTTCCCCACAGGTGAAAGAGTTGACATGCTGAAAACCCAACCCCTGCAGAGGGGTCTGGGGGATTTTCCCCCAGGAGATTTTTTGAAATACTAACACAAAATACACATTCTGGTACTCTCTTGAGAAGAAAAATACATACATCTATTACTACACATTTAAAAAAAAAATGAATGCCATTTTTGTTTTGTTACTTTGTTCTGAAAGCTGAACCTGCTGCTCCTCACAGAGAAGAGGAAAGAGGCTGTGTGAATTACTTTACATTGTGGATAAGGGTGGATAGCCCCCATTGTTCTGTGTCAAAATGAAAGACAGCCCACACCTATCAATCATCAAACCGTGGGGTCTTATTAAATCAACACGTAATGTTGTATCGATGTATAGAGATGTACTACAGCAAAAGTATTCTCCGACGGGACTTCCTGTAACAACACCACGCCGTTATCGTGATTCTGATTGGCCAGAAGACATTATCAAAGATGTTTTATTGAGAAGATGATCACTACGTGACAAAAGTTTTCAAAACTGTTTCTAGTCTTCGGTATTTCCAGACAAGTGGCTACTGAAATCAATCTTACTAACTGCTGTCTGTGCAATTTACTCCGCGAGTTGACGGACTTTATTTAGCTTACTTTAACATCATTTTTCATGGTGGGGCTGAGGTGGGGCTAAGCCATTTCTTGGTATGGCTGTAGCCTACCCCAGCCATACCCTGGCGCCGCCACTGTATACGACCAAAGTGTTTCAAGTATTTAATGAATTGTAGCTACCACTTTTACGTATTAAAATGTATGCTTTTGTTTGTGTATTTCAGAAGTTACACTATTTGCTAAGTCGCCGCCGCAGACCATGTGTTTGGAAGTTCGACCGAGCTACCGACTGGTGGGATGTGACTGTTCCATCTTTCACACATACTCAGTGGGTGCAGAACTTCAGGATGTCTGAGGAAACCTACACCTACCTGTGCAACAAACTGCGGCCAGCGATGGAGAGACAGGACACAACATTCCGCGTGTGTATACCTCTAAAGAAGAGGGTGGCCATCGCACTGTGGAAGCTTGCGACCGGCTCAGAGTACAGAAGCATTGGACATCTTTTCGGAGTGAGCAACACAACTGTGTGCCGGTGTGTGCAAGACTTCTGTGCTGCTGCACTGTTCTTAGTACCGGAACTAATTCGTTTACCAGACCGGGAGAAGTTTGCAGAAATGGCTGACTACACTGAGAACAGGTGGGGGCTCCCACAGTGTGTAGGTGCTATTGGTGGATCACACATACACATCTTGGCCCCACAGGAGAACCACTGCGACTATGTCAACTGTAAAGGCTGGCACTCCATCATCCTTCAAGGAGTTGTAGATGAAAAGGGACTTTTCTGGAATGTGTTTGCAGGAATGCCTGGGAGCTTGCATGACGCTCAGGTTTTGAGACTGTCCACATTGTGGGAGTTGGCCAGTCGTGACAACTACTTTCCAGCTTGCACCAGGAACATTGGTGGGGTGAATGCTGGCTATTACATCCTGGGAGACTCTGCCTATCCCTTGCAAAACTGGCTCTTAAAACCGTTCCCTGACACTGGAGGGCTGACAGCAGAACAGCAGATATACAACAGGAACATTTGCAGAGCACGGGTCGTGGTCGAAAACGCTTTTGGTAGACTGAAGGGAAGGTGGCGTTGCCTCATGAAAAGAAATGACTCTGATGTCAAACTTGTCAAATCTATGGTGCTGATATGCTGTGCTCTGCATAACCTCTGCGAGAGTCATGGAGATGCCTATGATGATGGATGGGATGCACCAGCAGCAGCAGAGCCTAGGGTAGCAGTGGCACAAGGTGCAGAGGAGGAGGGCGGTGACATACGAGAGGGTCTGATGTGCCACCTGAATAGCTAAATATTCATTGTATTGAACATAAATAAATATGTTTTACTCTTTCACATATACATGTGTTTGTCAAATGATTTAAACATTTTTTTTTTTTAATCAGCATTGACTACAGGACAACATTACTGTAGCTGCATTGCTTTTTGGAGTTTGAACAACACTCGGAACATAACTTATCTTCATGTGTACACTTAAAAAAAAAAAGTTTCATTCATCACAAGTGCTATTAATAAATCTATTAGTGTAGCAATGGTATTGGAATGTGTGTTGTAATCCCAGGATAAAAACTGAGAGGGTTAAATATGTCTCAGGAGAGGCTTAGTGTCTATAAGATAACATGGATCAGTATCATCTGCACAACACACACCACACGCACACACAGAGAGACAGACATACAGTGATTGGTGGTGTTGTCAAACAGACTGAGGGATGCTCACTGGTGTGTGCATGTGGTAAATCTGGGTTCCTCCATTGATAATCCTATGTTGAGACCCTGTCTGAGAAAAAAATCAGGACCCCAAATCCACTTAATCCCTCCCTCCATCTCCTTTCCCCCCTTCCTTCTTTATAAAGCACCCATTCGCCTCCCCGTCCCTCCCCCTCCTCCTGTCCCATCTGAGGCATTAATAGAGAGAGCAGACCTCTCTTGGATGAAATGAGCGAGCCCTCCTAATGGGCCCCGAGGGAAACCAGGCTAGCTCCCTGATCAAATACTCCCAAAATATAAGGCTGCAATCATTCCAAATTAAATTGTATGTGACGCCCCATATGTCTACTTTTGGTGTGGATTAATGGGTGCGTTCTGTCTGATGGCCAATTAAACCAACTGTAATTTGGTAATCACGGTAATGCTATCAATTAAGTCTCAAACAATGTTTTTATGTGTGAGATCTAAAGTCATTTCGATAATGGTTAAAATTGATGAATCACAGATCAACTTTAATACTACTAGAAGCACTGCTGTTCCCACTCAGAGTCCACATGCTTGTCTGTATTATACCACCACCTAGTGGTATCTGTGAGCAACCACTAACAAATGTGATGGTTTTTTAAAATGTCATCCTGCATAGTTCTTAGGTTAACAATAGTCTAGGAATGTAGCTTCTACTATAAATAAACAAAATTGGACTCAAATAGTCACTAGTGCACGCTCCCCTGTGGTGTTACAAGCAAAGGAAAAGGCTGTAGGTTCCTTTGCTCTACATTCTTTCTTGTCCTTTTCCTCTAATTCATCCACACATGTGGAGTGGAAACCCCTCCATAAACGTTGCTATGGTGAGGACAACTCATTAACGAGACAGATTTAAAGAGGCTCTTAAAATCACTTTCTCTCTCCTTCTCTCGCCCCTTTTATAATCAGTCTCTATGGGGGGACATGAGCTTCTCAGAGGCTTGGCTTTGCCTACTGAGGCTTAATGGAACCTCCAGCTGATAGGGACATAAAGGAGCCTGCGGCGGAGGAGAAGGCAGGAAAAAGTGGACTGGGTTGGGGTACATGATGGAGGTGTGAGGGGGTCTGTGGCTGGTAGAGGGGGAAAAAAAGAGTATGGCAGATTGTTCTTTTAGTTTTTTCACTCACTCAATGTTTTGCGAGTAGCCAGATGACCAGATAAATAAATTACAATAAACTTCTGTTTTCTTTTTGAATGGTTGCTGTTTTTAAAGAACATGCAATGGAAGCTTGTAAGGACTGGATCTTGGAACTTGAAATGTTTATATGTCTTTTAAGTTGTCAAAATAAAATAAAGGAACAATACTGTTAACTGTGCATCACTATGCTTGTTGTTGATCATGTGGACAATTCTCAGAGCCCAAATTGACTCGGTACTTGGGTATACTGGATATTTCCTTATGTACATTTCCTTGGTTTTAGGAAGACTGTGCACTTATTGTGAATCGTACAGTAGAAGTCAGGAATGTCAGCATGTGTGCAGACGGAGAGCAGACCGGTCAGTAGGGCAAACGGGGCCAGAATCCTTGGAGGGCCAGACTCGAAGCAGCATGAGGTGGAAAGCTTCCTGTCATTGCAGCGCTCATTAAATAAATGAGCTGTGACTGAGGTAGGCGCAGCCGCGGAGCGCTTAAACACACTTATCCTGCACTAAGGCACAATTAGATTTTTATATTAGTAACAACAAGACCACTATTTAAAATGAGTGAGGCTAAAGAAGATGGCCAAAGCTGTTGCTGGAACAGATTAAGTCTTTAAATCGCATTTGTTGTCAAGGTCTGTAAGTGTTAAGACAAACTCATTTATTAATTGAATTTCCAACGCAGTTGAGATCCAGCTTATTGTGGCTTTTTCTATAGAGTGAATAAAGAAACAGCTTTTTGTCAGTGTGCAATAAAACAATATATTATATATTACAAATGCTTGTGACTTGACTGCATTAACATGTACGACATAGAAAACAAGAAGCCACGCATCAGTCATCAATTCAATTACCAGATTAACCGGTTGTGTTAAGGTGACACATCTTTGTAACTATAGGAACAAATGAATAGACCAAATACCAACGAACCCGAAAGAGGAGATAGAAGACATGCTTACAGATGAGCCATATTATCAAAAGCTACCTTCAGGTTATTCTTCAACAATAGGTGCTATACTGTGCAATACACTGACCCGACCTGCAGGAGGCTCCCTCTGTTAACAGGGAGCAGGCAGCAGCGTGGAAACACTGACATAAAACAGTAATACAAAAGTTCATTGAGTGAGTGAATTAGGAATGACACAAATAAAAATAACAAGAATTAGAAACCAAAGGAAATGCTGCCCTGAAAGAAAACTGAGGCACAATAAATGAACTACATTAATGTTGTTATTCAAACCAAGCAAACCTCTGTTTGAAAGCTTCCTGTATTTCTCTCTTCCGACCCATTTAGTCAGTGATTATCTGCCGTGATGTGATAATTAAGCCGTTAAGTAAAACGCAATTGTAGACATATGGGGCCATGAGGGTCTCCTACACCTGATCCCTCCTGAAATAATCACTCTTCTCCCTGACTCACTCCTCGGCCCTCCTCCACCGCTTCCAGCCTCCCAAATGACAACACAGCTGTGCCCAGATCCACACTATTAACCTGACCACATTATATTATTACAACAATTTGTCAAGCAACACACGCACACAGAAAGACAATAACGAAGCAATGGAAAATATATATGCGTGCTATCTTAACACTGTCATCAAATCTTATTTCAAAAAGAAAACATGGGATCATTAAATGATGGAAAGAACCTTAGCTTACACAATTTGCTTCTGGCTTATTATCATTAATGGATAGTTGGGATATGTTGGAGCAAAAATCTTCTTTTGTAAATCTGTGATTTGCTTTTTCTACAATCAAAAGAACAGAGAAAGATCTGTGTCGCTAGCAAAATTCAAACAAACAACACTTGTTACCGTCAATTTTGAAGCACGAATGCCAAACCTTCTGTGTTTTTAGATTATACATTTTGAGCAATCTCTGTCAAGGTTTGTACATTTAAATCATTAAGGTTTTGGACTGGGTCTTACAACTAATAATGACAAAACAATGAATTGTCAATGGCAACCCATAGACAAAGAACAGAGTGCAACAAAATCAAACGGAGAGAAATGGAGAAAGTAATATATGTCAAGCTCAAAAACTGAAAAAGACTCTTGGGATTTATGGATATACGAAAACAAACATGAAGACGCACGCACACAGACTGAACTCGGCAAAACTCAATTACCTCCCAATATTTCAGGGATGACTTCATTAGCTGTTGGTAACACAAGATAGAATAGCACCTTTTTAACCAATCACTAGCCAGACATTACCTATTAGGCTCCCAACAAGCCGTGATGTGTCCATCTGTTGGATTCACAGCTAGCTATCACACTTTACCTCCTTTGTCTCATAACCAAATGAAAGTGTAAATTGATGTGGACGGAGTGAATGTGGATTGGACTGGCAGTAGTACTTTTATATTTAGAAAGGCTAAAAGGTGTAAAAAGAAAGCAGACATACACTCATTCACACAAACACAGTTACAGACTCCCTCAATGAGAGAGGGAGAGCGAGACATTGTGGCAGACAGTTGCTTTGAAGGAAAACACAGCCTTAACCCATTTTACAGTTGAACAACCCCAAGCAACCCCTGACCCCCACACACCACCCCCCCGTGTGTGTGTGTGTGTGTGTGTGTGTGTGTGTGTGTGTGGAATCCCCTTCTTGTCTTCATCTCATTAAGCTTTGTGCCATGCTCTCTACTCCATTGTTCTGCCACCTCCAACCTGCTATTGGGGGGGTTTACATGCACATTTATGGCCAAGTGTGTACTCGTCTTTATTCATCTATGTTTGAGTGTGTACGCCTTGAACACCTACAGTAAAACCCTTAACTCCTACAGTAAGAGGAAAGACTGACTAAGCTGATTATTTGATGGTTTTCGGGCCATGGTTTAGAAAATGACTCTTATAGAGTTGTATTCACAGTCAAACAGCGAGAATGGCTATCCTGTCACCTTAACCACAAGAGTTGAGGACACTGGTTTATAAAAACGTAAGGTAAAATCTTACCTACAGTACCATGACTGCATAAATATTTAATGCACAGTGGCTCTGATGAAAGTTGAACCTGCAACCTTTATAATTGTGGAGCCAGCATCAGACGACTGCCCATGGTTATTATCACTTTAAAAAGATGGGAAATGTGGTTATCTTTGTTTGAATGAAACACTGAGTTGAAGGCAATAAAATAGAGCAGAGGCCGAGACAAAACTACTCCCGATTGCCATCGCCACAATTACATTACCCTAACTGAATTTCAGCAGCGCCCCCACATAAATGTGGCCAATCCATTTGATTTGGCCTCATCTTGTTACTCTACAAGCCGGGCCTCCCCCAGGTGCTCTTCCCCTGGGAGCTGTTGGCACTGATTAGTCGATAGCTGAACCTGCCTTCCCACTGAGAGGGATTATGGGGGATCTTGTGGCACACCTGCTCCACCACTAAAACTGATATAAATGAAAAGTAGGAAGGGGGGGAAAGCCGATGGTAAGACAAAAGTGTTGTCATTTCATATCTTCTGTAAGAAAATGATAGGAAACAGGAAGATAGAAGTGTGAAAACACAAAGTATGGAGGGCAGACAGGAAACAAATGCAGACAAAAGACATACTAGCAACATTTCAGCGTGTTGGAGGGTCTTCTGTTCAGCGGTGCATGAATACAGAGGGAGGTTTAATTCAACCTACAGAGCCCAGACAATACTGTACCCATGGCAGCGACATCTTGAGCTGTCACTGCCTGTTAGCCAAAGCAGGCGTGAGGACGGACTGCACTCGTCTGGCACCATACTGTTATGCTTAACGCACAAGGCGGTTTTAAATAATTATGCAAAAAAACAAACATTAGAAAGTGTTTTTTAAGGTGGATAGATAGACACTGACTCAATATGAGATTCCAACAATAAAAAAAAAGTAAGTTATTAAAGTTATATGCAAAGAAAGGTATCCCTCTTGTTGGTTGGGTTTTTCATTAAAAGCACTTTTAAGTACTGTAACGTCATATCCTTGAGTATTCCTGCAAATAAATAATGATCATGTGCCAGATCCTGTCACATCCTTCAGCAGCACTCTCTCTTATGTCCCTGATGATTCCTTTATGTAGTGGCTGAGGTGAAAGTGGGTCACCTCAGTAACCCCAGCAGTGTCAGCCCCATCACCCTTTTCCTGTCAGCTCCGTTACACCTCCCTGCAGGCATGTCCCATCACCTCCAGCTGCTAGCTATTGTGTCTTGTTCCCAGGGGTGGACACCCAGGGGAGTTCTGATGTGCTACTGTCCAAAACGAGACGCATGGTCAAGATGCAGGCGTGCACATGGTCATGCATTTATGATGAGAAACAGGCACCCACCAAGAGGTTGACAGATACGTTCAATGAATAAACAATTCTAAAACACATGTCCAGTGCTTCACAATATGTTTTTTTTTCTGGGGAAAGTAGAATTCAACTCAAAATAACGCACTTTCCGATAGGGCAAAATATTTTTTTCTTGAGCTGATGATGAAGAGCGAGTCAAAACACTTCTTATAAGTGTTTGAGAGCAACGCGGATAAAACATAAATTAACTTTAAGCTTTGTTGTTTTTGGATAACGACTAATAAATAAACCTATTTTATCTAGGAGCAAGTAAAAATCGAGAATGTAGATCTCTGACCCTCTTTGCTGCCGGTGAAAATAATAATAATTTGAACTCTGTTGTCCAAGACCACTTGGGAAGTATTTAGTTATACAGGTAATAAACCAGAAATAAAATGTCACTACACAAACAAAAGGCACACAGATTTCACAGACAGTAAGTAATGTGCATTAGTGACAGTTCTCATGAGAGCCTTTCTCTTTAGGGGTCATCCAGTTCATGCCTGAAGCCCCGCCATAACACCAAATGCCATTAGCTCTCCGAGGTCACAAAACCACGATCTGTATAGAAGCCGCTCGACACACCCGGCCTAATAACACACACACAACTTAGGATGCACACTTGCACACACAAAGACAAACGACCAAGATCACTTAGTTTCAACACGATGGAAATCACCTAATAAGAAGAGACACAGTCCAGCTTGGGAAGAGCTGCTAACTCATGGGTCGTGACTTTCTGGCACGGTGACAAACAGTGTATAATTATCGCTCACAAACACTTCAGGTGACTTCAATTCTCTTTGAAGTAGGACCCTGTTTGCCAACAGACAAAAATACCACAATCATTACTGCAACTAAACAACATTTGGTGTCACGTTAAGTCTTCTAAGTCTTACTAAGAGGCTCAGGGAGACTGCTCCCTGGCAGTTGAAGGCAAGACCCCTATAACCCCTATAATCACATCTAGTTCAAAGAGAGAGGACAGCCATAACAGTCTGGAGTTTACAGCTACTAAGAAGTTAGTCATTTAGACAACACATTTCTGGGAAACTACTACTAAGTTTGTTTGTTCCAACTCCACAACTTCAAGCTAACAAACCCCACAACAGTGAATATGTTTGCACTGTAGTCTGTACCTTTGCCATCCTGGGAGGTTTGTGTTTTCTTCTGTGAACCTTTGGTGACTGGTCCAAGTAACGGTTTGGGTGTCCAGAGAGATTCCGGCCTCTGATGGACCTTTGATATCGAAAGCAGACGTTTTCGGAGGCAGCCCTCTGGCCTGGCGGGCCTGGGGCTTGGGAAGGCCTGGTGGTGGAAGCTGTTCCCCATCTTCTTAGCAGACAAGGAGCACAGAGTCCGTTTCTGGCCAGAGGGGTCCTCATAGCAGGCCTTGTGCCAGCAGCTGACCACCGGCTTCGAGGAGAGGCAGTGCACGTATGTGATCATCTCCTGCTAAGACCCAAACCCCCCTAACGGCCACCCTCCCCTGCTCGATCAAGGACCAAAGCACCCAACTCCTCCTCCTTCTCCTTGCACGACCCAATCTCTCTCTCTGGACAATCACTTGAGTTGGTGGGATGGAGGGGTGACTGTGGGAGACTTCCCCTCTTTCTCCCAAACCCTCAATAGGCCTCCCCCTCTCTTTCAGGGAAGATAGGACGGGGGTTTGGAGCTTTTTGCATCCCACAGGGGACCCAATCCCCCCTCTGTCTCCTCCTACTGTTTTGTCCTTCCTCTCCCTCTCTCAGGGGATCCTATTGACTTGCATTGATTTGCCTGACAAAGGAAAAGGCTTGTGCACAGTGTTAGATTTCGAGATTTAACTCCAAAATAAATATTTTACAGAACTCTTGCAGCACAAGGCTATTAAAGATCTTGCATGTATGTCAGTTGCACATCTAACAGACAGCCTGGGAGCTTGCAAAAGCAGGAATTCTGAACTCCCAAAGACGACCGCAAGAACTTAAAAAAATACTCCAAAGATGCAAAAATAAGATTCACAAAGAGACTTTTTAATAAGAACTTGTGGTAAACCATGTTTTTCTTCTGAATGCTTTGCTATCCTTTGCGATGACCCAGAAGAATCACCAAAACAATAGTGGGAAAACCATCCACAAAAAGTCAAAGAAAACGTTCATGGCCAAAGAATTGAGACGCCTTCATTTGGTAAATTAGTGATGTGTTCATATCTTCCAGAAGAGTGTTCAAAAATGTTTTCAGTGTCTAAGAGCATCCTCCTTCCTCTTCCTCCATCAATCTGAGAGCAGCATTGCACTGTGGCGTCCACATTGCCTCTCTCTTCTCAGCTCCTCCATGTGTTGTTCCTCTCCTCCTCAGCGCTGCTGTTCTAATCTGTTAACCCAGATTATCCAGCCTCCAGCCCAACACAGATGGACACCAAGCTGAAGATAATTAACTACATCACCTCCAGTGCTCAAATGTGTTGAAGTTTTAAAAGACTTAGCGTGATATGTGTCAGTTGGTTAACTTCCGTGACGCAAACTCAAGTCTAAAGAAAGCTTCACCATGTGTGACAAGTATCAACCTACTGCCTCAGGTTTACCCTCATTTGACTGTTAGCAAGTCAAGTGTTACCAAGTACAGAAATCCAGCTAAAAATACAGAAAACCTAGTTCTTTAAAGTGGATAAAACAACCAGTTTCCAAGTGTTGATAAATGTATTTGCAGCTGAACTGACAGGAGCACAGATTGAGGCCTAGGCGAACCAAGAGGTATCAAACACAGACAGATTTAAGCCCATCCAACACCAGATAGAAACATTAAGCAGCAACCAAAGAGCTACACATAGATTAAAACACAAGGTGAGAGCTGTGAGGATTTGTAAAAACCTCAGACTGTCTGCTTGATCCGCTCGGCTGTAAGGTAGGCAAAGGTTATTGATATAGTCAGATTAATGGCTGTAGGCCGGCCGAGCCTACAACTGGACAAAACTGAGGACTGTATACTGCAGTGAAGTCCTATAAGCTATCAAAATGTAATTAACCAACCATCAGACAGAAATGAAGACATTCAAATGAATGAAAGCAAGGTCAACAAGAAAAGAGAAATGTAAAAAGGTGACAAGAACTTCCTGACATTACTAAAGCAAATGTCTCCCCCTGGTGGCTTAATACTTTGCTATACAACACAGACACTCAAGTGTATATTACAATGTTGCCCTTATTATGGATAGAGCACAGATGATTGCAAATGGGGCACATGTTCTACAAGGTGGGCTATCTCGGATACCCTGTATGTCAGTTGTATAAGAAAACTTATGAGGATTTGGAACTGTTAGTTGAGCAAGTCATGGTTAATTCTTCACCTTAAATCTAAAAAAACATTATGGAAATAATAATTAGTTCCAGTACTAGTACATTCCAACCTATTATGGGCTGATAGGGGGACGCTGTGTGTGGTCGTTATGCTGCCAAAGTTTCAGCAGACAGCCGAGGGCTAAAACAGCCATTACCGATGGTTATCATTTCCTTAGCAAGGACAGTCAGCCAACACGCAAGCTGATTACAAAACCAAAACCAGTACACACACACTCACACACATTTAAACATTGGGTCGACACACATAGCCCACAGGGCCAGCCAAAAGATTCAGACTGTGGCCTGAATTGCACTTAGCACGACAAAGTGGGTCCAACAGTTCCCCCAGAGAACCACATCAGGGGGCCGGCACACAGCAGCATCATAACATCACAGCAGGGGGTGTTTCTACAGTGACACAAAAACACATGTTTGTACTGTTGAAATGTGTGTGTGTGTGTGTGTGTGTGTGTGTGTGTGTGTGTGTGTGTGTGTGTGTGTGTGTGTGTGTGTGTGTGTGTGTGTGTGTGTGTGTGTGTGTGTGTGTGAACGTCTTGCTCAGACCCAGCATGCACGGCGGTTAGACGCTCACAGCCCACTGCACATGAATAGGTCTTATTATTTGTCAGGAGGTGTGTGTGTGTGTGTGTGTGTGTGTGTGTGTCAAAATAAAAAAATTAAAACAGTTTAACATCCAGTTCAAGTTAAATCCAGAAATATGGCAATTACAAAAGTAGAAAATAAATATAAATGATCCTATGTGCTTGTGAATACTTGTGTGTGTGTGTGTGCGTGTGTGTGAGTGAAGCGGAAGGCTTTAGTGAAAGGACAATGGTTACCATGGATACGCATAGGTCTGAATGGAGTGAGAGGAGCACCTGCACGCTGAGTTAAGGCCTCTGTCTGGGGAAGTCATTCACTCCTCCACAGGGGGTCGGCCATTGTCTTTTCAAACTTTACCCAAAACAAATCTTTTCCAGCATTGTCCCTGGAAACATCCCAGTGCAACACTCGCATCCAAAGAAACTCCTCTTGTCTCAGTATAGAAATACAGAAAGTCCCCCTGACTGGCTCTAACATCATTCTGAACGTCTTTACTGTCTCAAAAAGCCATTGTTTTGTCAACACATTTCAGAGGACAAAAGGTCCACTGGTTGGAACGTCACCATCTATTGTTTACCTGTCAAGAACAGACATCTCTTCTTCTTTTGGAAGAGCTTGACTTCTTAACAGGGGTCCACATCTTGTTCTGAGTTTCCCCTTAAAGTGCCATGCCATTTACAAAGTGTGAATATATTTACTGTACTGTAATTATTGTGGAGGTTTCAGAAAATAGTTTAAAGTTTGTCATACTTTAACATGAGGTTCAAGAACTTCTGCTAGAACTAAATCTAATTAGCTAACTAATCCATGAACAATAACTTAAAGATAACAGGATAGTTGGATATATATAAAACTGAATATCTACTGATAAGCAAATCCACACATTAATTAATTAGCCATACATTTCTTTAAACTGACAAACTAAATTCCACAGTCTATAATCCTAAGATCCAAGTACTTTCAGTGGTAAATATGATGGATGCAGGTCCAGAAAGTAACATACAGCTGGGCTTGACTTTGGTTTTGTATAAATGTTCCATCTTTGAATGTAATCACACTTGAAACACTTATTTTGCGGTCTTCATTTCACACCTCTCTCCTGTCCTCCCTGCTCCGACTCTTCCCCTCCACTGGAGATAAGCAGCCTGACACATTGAGTGTGAGAACATCCATCAACACCACTACCCACAAGGCCAGAGGGCAGGTAGTGGGGTCAGCCTCGGGTCGAGGGGTTAGAGTCTCTCCAGACACACAGCACAGGTGCATTGGTTATTAGGGGACTAAAGTAACTTTAATTGGGTTGCTAGAAAAAGATCTGTCATCTGCTTTTTCAGTTGCGCATATTCCAAAAAATCTGAAGCACCTGTAATTGAGCTTTTTGCAAATACATTAAACATGATGAAATGTTATTGCCTTGAAATGTTGCAAAATAATGCAATGGCTTTTGTTATACTTGAAGCCATGAATATAGACTTTAGGTATGTCCAATATACTTTTAAGAATGATCAAACCCAACAAGTATGTGGTAGCACACATGCCAATATAAAACTATTGGAATTAACTCTAAACTCTACGAAAATATAAGATAAAAGCCTTTTTGTATGTTAACCACTTAGCCATTTCTGTCATTAACTTGCTACACTATGAAAAGTCCGGTCTAATCCGATGTGTATGTGCTCTATAGGTAGTGAGAATCCTAAGTGAAATGCCAAGAAGGAGTTGAGGTTAAATATAGGTTTACACATATAGCTATGTGGGTCACTGCCCTGTGGGCCGAATGTAGCACGGCAGCCCTGGAGAGAAACCACACCGAGCTCCTGCTGCCTTCCCAAGAGTGTGAGGAAGGTACACACACACACACACACTCCTGGAATTCAATTCACACACATGTGCAGGTCGCATACACAGCCGCTCGCAAACATCACTATACAAATCAGTGTCTCTTTCAATCTCAGACCAAATATAGGTCCTGTAAAATGGACAGATTTTCAACACACACACACACACACACAACAAACACACACACACAACACACAAACACACACCACACACACACACACACACAACACACACACACACACACACACACACACACACACACACACACACACACACACACACACACACACACACACACACACACACACACACACACACACACACACACACACACACACACACACACACACACACACCACGGCTGGAACAAGGGTTCCTGTGTTGTGGACATTCAGGTAACAGCTTCTCATTTTCAGCTGAGTTGACCGTTACTTTACCACTTAAAATTACATACATCCCTAGCAGGAGATTATATCATTAATTACCCGTTAATTATTTTATTAAACTGCGGGCTGCTGTGTAGTGAGTGTGCTCTCTGTCTTCAGTTATTTCTAACGTTAGTTACTTACAAATGTTAAGAGCTTAGAATACTTTGTATTATGTCTTAATTACAGCAAACGTCTTCCAGCTGCATGATGGTTCAGGCCACTGTCCAATTGCACACTTCATCAACTAAACATCTGTGTATGGCTCGATCGCAACATCTGCACTTCCCCCTCAACTGCTGTCCGCAACCAAAACATCTGAAGCCACTATAAAGCTCACATATCCTATTGAACTGCAAACCAGGAAACACGAGTTTCCCTCAGTCAAAGACGTGTTCTTCCAGATTGGACAAGGCCCGAGCTGGCCTGGACTGACCTCTCAACGGTGAGGTGGGATGAATGCTCTGCAATATGTTGGCTCTACAGGGCTTACACTCACTAACGTGCCCAGAAATGTTGGATTTCTATATCTGTCACACTGCAGGAAACCTCCAGTTTGAGTCAGAACAAGTTTTTCCAAAATTACTCCAACTAATCCCTGCTCAGTCCCAGCTAATGTCTCATTTCTGGGCTACAATATTCTACTGGAGTGGAGCTGGAGAGCAGTAATGACTTATGCAACATACCAAAAGCCACACCAAGTGGTCTGGCCAGCAAGCAAAAGGGCTTACTCTAAAATGCAAGGCTTTACTGCGGAAGAGGGGGGTGGGGGGGAGTGTGTGGTCAAAACAGATGAGAATCCACTCTGGCCGCAGCTGGATGTGGAGGAATACAAACTGAAAATGTGTCACATCTGCTGCAGAGTTGGCAACCCACACTGAGGGGACTTGTTTAAATCATAACATAAGCAGACGTTCTGTAACTGCCAACCGACGTAGAGTAATCTACAGGTCGGTTTATTGCACATATCTGGGTCATTTTTTCATATCTTCTGCAGCTGGAAACCCAAACTGGAAGTGCGGCTAATAGAAGAAATGTCTAGCCTGATTTGAGAAAGACGATACACTTTTTACATAGTAGTATTTCTGCAGGGCAATGCGAAAATGTGTGAGTGGAAATACCTTCCTGCTACCTTAGGTTGGTAGGTCAGAATAAAAACACACAACTTCAACTACAGGAAGTTAAACATCTAGTTGTAAAATGTTAAAATACTTTTCCCTCCAACCAAAACCGCACATCTGTTTCTCTCCATATTCCCAGTTTGACCAGTGTGACATAGTGTGGAAACGGTGTTACTGACAACATAAATAATTGAGTACAGCTGATAAACTGAGATATTGCCACAAAGAGTTGCAGTGTTCACTTTATATTAGCTCATTTTTGGAGGCAATAAATCTTCAGGCTACAGAAAAATAAAATACTGTGGTTTCACAAGAGGGATGATCTCCTCATTTCTGAGACACAACAAAAGCAGTTTGGACTAAGACACAGCTGAGCACCATGCTGGTCTTCATTGTACTACATCTGCAAGCCTGGAGTTCTAACACAATTCTCAACTTATAAACTACACATGTTTTCCAAATCCTATGTTGTTTTCTGAATTTGAAGAATTGGATTTGAACAAGACAACCGCTTGTCAACATATTTATTGTTGACTTTCCAGAATAATAAACATTGTTGTCTTTTCATTTTTACTTTTTTTCGGAAACTTTTGTGCATCTTCTTCACATTTAATGATATTCAAAATCCCAAGAGTGCTTTTGAACAGAGATTTTGAACACATAAAGACCACGTTGTTATTGCATCAACATGCATTTCTCAAGAGAAAAAGACCAACACGCAATAGAAGCCAACTCCAGATATACTGTTTTCCTTTAGGACAACAGTATCATATCAACTTCATAGTTTCAACATGAATACAAAGCTGATGGTGAAAACAGTGCAAGTATAAAACAAAGATGGAAGATCTGGGGTCATACCAGAGTCATGCAGTCATAGATTGAGTATACAGTTATATAGCCAAGCAATGAATCAGTGTGGGAGAAGATACACAAATGCAAAATGGGGTTGCCAGTAAAAGAGGAAAAAATGCCCCCCTTATCACTCTTTCACATTGTCAAGAAATAGCCAACACATGGCCACACACTCTGCAGGACAGCAGCCCAACAACTGCTGCTTCGCCAGCTGTTACTGTGGACAACACACTCTCAGACACGCAAACACTCACATGTTACTCGTCTCCGCTAAATGACTGTCCAAAATAAAGCAAAGCTCACCATAGAAGGTTCAATATTGGAAGCTCTTTTGATGTCAAGAATGAGAGAGCAACTAGGAAGAAGATCAGAAACTAAATAGACAGAGAAATAAAGAAGAGGTGGATTAAAGTCAGCGAACCTCAACGAATTTAAGGGGGGAAAAAGAACAAAGGGAAAAGATGATTAAAGAGAGAAAGAAGGAGGGCTTCGTTCACTAAAGAAAAACACATGAGGAAGGACATTGTGTAGGAGGAAGCCGCTGTGACAGAAATTACTTTTCCACACAGAGGAGAGGGATGGAGTTCAACTTTTCTTTGTCTCAGAAAGTCTGCGGGAAAAGTCCCACACACTCATGAAAGTGATGCAAACACATTCATGTAACACACACACACACACACTTACCTTTTATACAGAACATGGCTCTCCACTTAAAGTCCAATTTATAAATGAGAAGCAAATCCCGGTTTCTTTCCTTCTTTCTCGCCCTCCTTTCCTCTCCCCCTCTACACCGCTCGGGGAAAGCGTTCACACACGGACGCACGGATCCCGACACATACACTCCTCTCTCCCGGTGCCTCTCTCGCCATCTCCCTCCCTCTCTCACTCCCCTCCTCACACACACACATATATGCGCACACTCTTAGTGGCAGTTAGCCAACTTCTACACCGCAGGAAACTGCTTCACGACCCCCTCGCTCTGCTTCTCCTCTCTCTCTCCCTGCATCTGTGAATGCCTCTGTACCACGCTGACCCCCCCCCCCCCCCACCTCATCTCTCCGCCCCATCAGTGTTGAGAGGTATCGACCCAGAAGCCCAGCCTCAATCTAAAACTGTTTAAGCTGATCCCATGATTGGTGTCCGTAATGCAGATACAAAACTGAACAAATGTGTTAAGTCATTCAAATATACATATTCTCTTATTAGGGTGGGCAATAAAACTAAAATACACAAACACACAGAGCACAAGCCTTGTCGAGGATTGTGATTGTAGAGGATCTGTGCACTCAGCAGTTCAGAGAGAGGCAGGGGGCCCCGGCATGAGGTCGACCCATTGTGCGCTGATCAGAGATAATCGCTTTAATCCCCACAATTCAACTGTTTGTTATCAGGAGCATGCTACAACCTCGGTGCATCCCCAAACCCCCCGTGCGGTCGCCATGAATCGCCAGCAGCGACTCAAGGGATTGGGAGACAAAAACGGACTAATTTAAAGTCTTTGGAAACACTATCAGGTCCAAATGCTTTTTGCCTTTTGCTGTTAAGTGACCCGACGAACACAGTGTCGATAGGACAAATGTGTCAAAGTAAAGTTTGGCATTCTCTGGACTGAATACAAAACGCCATTGATTTCCAATGAGCCTCTGTAATGGCTTTTCTCTTACACAGCAAAAACACAGTTGGTTACTGCTTAAAGGGTTGGTGAAGCTTAAAAAGGTAAAAAAAACACTTAAGCCCCATTTAAAAAGCTATAAAGTACCGATAAACTGAGCTGGGTAACAGTTTAGCTCATTATGAGTGGGCTGGTTTTATTTTTTATTCACTGATTATTACGCACTAACCAAACTCGGCCTGCCAGAGCACCTGGTGACAATTTATGGTGACCTAAAACTCATTATTCTGAAACCAATATTTATCCTGTATTATAGATAACCGCATTTCAAAAAAGCACATTCAGAAACTATGGTATGCTTTACTTTCTGAGCATGTAGGTGTCATGACTCCATCCATATCGTTTAGTACCACCATCTTCACAACAATATAACCTTTACCTCATTCGTTGTCTGCAACAGTAAATCCCCATAACCACACTATATGTCATCAGGAAGCATGGTAAAGACTTAAAGTGTCATAATTACCAGGAATATAATCCTTTATGTAGGTACTTATCATATATGATAGTCAAGGCTTAATAGAAAGTTTGACCTATGTCTCTTTATCAGGTCTGTTGGTCAGACACCGAAACACCTCCAGAACCCTGAGGCGGGCAGGGAAGATAGTGGCCGACCCCTCCCACCCTGGACACAAACTGTTCACCCCCCCCTCCCCTCTGGCAGGAGGCTGCGCTCCATCAGGACCAAAACCTCTCGCCACCTGAACAGTTTCTTCCCCTCCGCTACCGGCCTCTTAAACAAGGCCCGGCCCCCCCACTGACACTTACCTCAGCCACAACGTAGTCTCTATATGCATTACATTAATGCACACAATGTTCATACTGCTTACTGCACATATTTCTTGTTTCATATTTCATATTTTATATCCTATAATTCATTCATAGCATTCTATTTCCATGTAAATCACTGCTTTATTTTATTGCTATTTAACTTGATTTTATTACGGTGTCCTCAAAGATTTTTTGTTTTATATTAGATTTCTTGTTTTATATTTTATTGCTGCACCATGACATCAAGTCAAATTCCTCGTATGTGTGAACCTACCTGGCAATAAACCTGTTTCTGATTCTGATTCTGATAAAACACTGGTTGGTGTCGCAAGCAGATATTTTTGTTAGGGTATGTATATGTATGTATGTATATGCATGTTAACCCTGCACAGAGGTTACATTTGTATATGATGCACGATCCAAGTGTTTGTGTGCATGTGCGAGTGTTATAACCATGTTAATCCCAACCCCAGTATGGCTGGCGTGTTATGATGACACGTCTGCCTCGAACCAGATGTCACCAATTACGGGCTAATTGGCATTTTTGTGTGTGTTTGTGTGCATTTATGTTTGTGGTACAGTTGCCTTGGTATTTGGTTTTCCCAGTGTTTTTATTACTTTACTTGCCCATTTCCTTCACCTTTGTTTTTTTACTTTAAAACCTGACTTTATAAACCGGTTGTATTTTTCTTCTCAGCATGGCATTCTTAGCGTATCTGTGTAAAACTGATGTATGCCCTCGGCAAGAGCATAAAGTGCATAACATACGGATGCCAAAAAACTAAGCTGAAAAAACTAACACACAAATCCCTGAATAGACCCACTTAACCAGACAATAAAACCTGACTTAATTAAACCTACACCTTAATTGGATGTGGTATTGCCAAAAATGGCTTTAACTTACAACATTTCGCAGCAAACCCTTGACTGTGAAACACTTGAGGTCGGCCTAATCACTGCTCTCACTGAGCTGAAGTGGTAAAACCAAGGAGGTGGAATTTCTTCCCTTTTCTTAACCAATCATGTTGACAGCAGCGTAATGTATGACATTTACTTAATTATAAAACAACATCTACTTATGAGGGCCAGCTACTGATTTGAAAAGTCAAATGTGGCAAAGTGCAATGGAAACAAATGTGTAAATTCAGTATGACAAACATCAAGCATGTGACTTAAAAGTGAGATGTGCTGAAGATCGGAAGGTTGTGAGTTCAAATCCCGCCTGGAACTCCACCACTAGTGTGCCCTTGAGTAAGGCACTTAGCCCTTAGTTACTCCAGGGAGAATGTCCCTGTAATTGGTAATTGTAAGTCGCTTTGGATAAAAGCGTCAGCTAAATGAAATGTAATGTAATGTTAAACGTCATATTTTAAGTCCCTCTCTCATTTTTCTTTTAAATGTTGTTACATTTGGATAGAAACTTGGATAAAGACACTTACAAGGATACAAACGGCCTTCAAGGACATTGCAGCACTAGACTAGGTGGCAACAGGTCTTCTGGTTAAATGGCAGTCTCACTGACCACTATTGTCATTCTTCAAAATACAGTCTTTAGCTACAAGTAAAACACTGTCATGAGGGCTGGATCGCGTGAATGGCCCCGTTTCATTACAGTATCTTATCCCAAATATCAGTCAGTAACTCAGAGTGTTACACATCTTCTATCGTATCTGAGCAGCACAAACACGACATGTTGTTACCGTCCGCTGTGAGCTTTGTGTCAGTGCAAGATAAAATAAAATAACACACGCAGATAAGGACTAAGCTAGTTGTAGCAAACATGGCACTTTGGTAGCATGAACAGTTAGTCACGCGATAGGAAGGAACTTCAAATTGGAAATATGAGGCAAACAGGGCTCTCAGATAAAACAGGTTTATCAATAATGATTAAAGGAAACTCAGAGAAAAAACATGATTGGCGTTGTAATAAAATTGGTCGAAAACGTTTCCCATGACATCACCACAGATCCTATATATGTGAATATAATCTCTTACCTCAGGATTGGGTTGGGACAACATCAGTGCATCCTATCAACATAAACCCTAATCTCTATCCCCCTTCAAACTGACATCATGTTCACAAACATAATCACTTGTTTTTCCTCTAACTCTCCTACTCATCATTAGGGCATTCAGGGATTAGATCCCATAACACAAAGATAATAGGATGCATATGATACAGAAAAGGTGGGTGATGAGAGTCAGAAACATTAAGTGGGAAACATGAGTTAATGCGTAAATACAAGCTGTGATGTGTGGCAGGCTTTGTAGGGGTTTTCAGTATACAGTAAGTCTGATCTGGGATCATCTAGTAGAGACATAAAGAGAGGTTATGTGGGTCAGTAAGAAAAATATGCGACTTACCTGAAAATCACCACATCAATGTCAGCACATAGGAGAAAAACAGAGAGAAAAAGCTGATTAGAAAAGTTTACTATTTTCATGGCTTTCCTTCAAGTTTTGAATACATGTATGATGAGTGTTAACATATATGTTTGTGTGAACAGCATAAGTGTGTGTACACCCTGGGCTGCGGGCCACATCATCAGATGTCCATGTCTGTCTCTTAATGAGGCCTTGCTGGTTTATACAGCCCATCTCCCCCTACAGCGAATTATCATCTGCTAATCTGGATTTACACATGGACTACATAATCATGATGAGTCTATTGCAATATTGGTGTGTGTGTGTGTGTGTGTGTGTGTGTGTGTGTGTGTGTGTGTGTGTGTGTGTGTGTGTGTGTACAAAAGTCCTCTCAAATTTCAATATGCCTCTCACACAGACTAATATGTCCTAAAATAACCTTTCCATACAGCCTTAATACATAAACAGTGAGACCCGATTCTGATTCTAGCTGCCACGACACTGGTGTGCCAAGGTGTGTTAAATATTTAGGTTAATATGTTGTTGCCCTCAATGGTCAAATCAAAGTAAGAAATGTAAACCACATATTGGAACTGTCGATATATAAAAATACATCAGAGAAAAATCTCCTAAATCCTCCAATCTCTGTACTTGCACATGTTAACACGGAGCACTTCTACTTGCCAACGATGGATGAATGAATTAGAATGAGAGTCATCGAGTTCGTTTCATATGGTGACTTTCTGTACAGAGCACATAAACAACATACACTGTAAGAAGCCGTAAAGTAATCATGTAGAGCTCAGATGCCCAGCTGCCAGACAAGGATTCAGACTCAGAAAGACTGAGGGGCCTCAGCAGCAGCCTGGCGGGGCCCCACTGTCCGGTCTATTTCTTGACTTGGCCTCTCTGAACAGCCATCATGCCTGCACGCTGATTTATTCAGACGTAAGGCCACATAGGGGAGATCAATGGGTTTGATTGAGGAGATTGATTAGGTCATGAGGTGTCTGTGGATACTGTATGTGAGGAAAGAGAGAGACAGGAGAAGAGACAGTGGAAGTTGATAGTGGAAAAGGCAGAGAAAAATGTGTGATAATAAAATCACTTTTTTTCCTCTTTATTTAATTGTTACCACCTACTGGCTTTATGATCAGGACATTTCCTCTGCTGGCCACCAGAAAACACATGTGTACCAATGTTTCCATACATATTGAATATAAGCTATGTATGGTAAAGTATTGTAATAAGTGCTAAGTATTTGCCTTTTCTTTGTACCTTTAAACTGACAGTGGAAGTCCAAGGTTGCAGTTTCAAAGTATTTCATTATTATCTTTAATATGGATTATACTACACAAATATTTTCATTTTTTTGTATTTATTTGTTTGCAATCCGAGTCACGCCCCAGTATTTTTTCATCCACCTCAAATCAGGATGTCACCAGGTCAGCCAATAGCAGCTTGTGTACCAGGCGGCCCTCTTACACATGATTGGTTCAGCGTTGTCCCAATAGCAAAGTCAAACTGAACCACAGCAGGAAACACTCACTCGCACACCCGTTTCCTTGGCAACCGAGGCAAACACCCAACCAGTCAAGCTGGCGGCTGCGTCAGAATTGCAGGGTTTGAAGCCACAGGCACTCAATTTAGGGCTATATTTAAAAACACAGGCACGGTGCACGGCTGCCCATGTGTCTTGTAATGGGTCCTGGCAGGCGTGTGGAAGCCAGATCCAGATGTTATAAGTACTTCAGGTTCCGACTAGAGAAGTATTCTTATTAGATGTTTCCTCTTGTGTGGTGTGCACTGTGCATGCATACAGAATGTGTGTGTATGCTTGTGTGTGAGCTATGGATGGAATCGTTTTGTATTGACCTGTCTCTGACACTGCCTCTAGGCTATAATTAGCTATAAAAAGACATATACTGTGTAAGACAGAGAGACGGAAAGAAAAAAAGAAAAAAAGATAGGGTGTGTGAGCGGGAAAGAAATCACAGTAGGAGAACATCAGTCTCTGAAAAACAAATCCACTCGTCTCTTCTTCTACAAGTCATGCTGTTAGCTCCTACAACAAAATCAATAAACACTCCCCTTCCTTTATTCTAAGATATAACAAGTAAATTATCAATTACCGTGATTGAAATGTACCACTTTAAATCTGTTTCCTAATTTTATCTACAGAAAAATCAATAAAGAAAGTCACGCTTTTAAATTAAAAGTGATCACCAATGAAGGACATAAAAGATTTACTACATGAAGGCATTTTTTAAATAAGGAAGATAACAAATTAAACAGAGGTATAACTGGGAGTATAGTACATGATGCATGACTAATAAGTAATGTTGATGGACTTAATTCATACATTTGTGTTTATTTTAAAAGCCATATATTTGTATATGTTTATGTGCCTGAGCAATTGGTTGTATTGCTGAATCTTCATAATGTGTCTGATATTTATAAGCATATTCAAAATATCTAAACCCATATGTTGCTTTGAGATAAAGAGAATATTTAATTAAAAAAAAATCTAGACCAATTGAAAGTAGATAACATGCAAACTATCAGTTTTTAAGGGTGGCAGCTCTCCCCCTTTGACTTTGAGAAAAATGTGAGGACTTCAAAGCATCCCAGCCATGTGTGACCTGAGCTGTTTTAGGACGGGGCGGGCTCAGAGGTGACAGAGTGACCAAGAAGGTTTAAGGCCCGGACACACCAAGCCGATTTATGAAATAAACCACGACAACAGCAACAATCTCCACAGTCCTGTTAGGCCATAAGAGCAACTCATATTGAAGTAGCTAGTCTTTGAGAACTAGGTAAATAACTAACTATAAGAAGTAAACAGCAGTTTCATGATGCTAAAATGAGATCAGCCCCAAAGAGGTACAGTATCAGAACTCTGCGTATGAACATGGAGACATGAAAACATGTAGTTCAGCACATTATGTACCATGACCTAAAGCTACTGTGCATTGGGATGTTCTGCTACACGGTGTCCAAGCTTCAATATTTGCTTTTGGAAGCTGAGACCTCCCTGAGTAATTTCAATACATTTGTGATGGAGCGCCTGCAGTCTTTGCTGATTTGAGTGTCGCTGAAAGAGACGTGACACTGGAGATGAGGACAAGTATGGGTCAGAGTTAATGAAGAAAGTTGTGAGACTACAGTGCAGCATCGGTGTCTTTTTCCATTTCAGCTACAGTTACAACCATTGTCCACAAAGCCCTACGGACACCACTGACAAAATACACACACAACTAATGAACTATTCAATAAAATATGAGCCTAACCAGGGAACACAACACCCCTGAGGTACTGAGAGAAGTATAAACGGCAGTCCTACCTCAGTCAAGATGACGTCCAAATATAAACCAGGAATATTAATGAAGAAAACAGATTACTCTCCAGTATAATGGCTTGGTCTGAATGCTGAGCTATGCATGCCTCTCTCCCTGGCACAAAGCAGCTCACATCGCCACCAGCCTGTGACATCACTTGCTTCCGGGCCCCGCGCATCCTTGTTTACCTATCATGCACACAAAATGCCCCTTGACCCCCTAACAATCCCGCTCGCCCCTCCAGCGACCAGGAAGTGCCAGGGAGTCGGAGAACAAGGGGCCATAAAAAGACAGTGAACCACTTATTTCCTTGCTTGTGCATGTAAACAAGTCAATCACTGGTTTCCGGGCTGAGAGCGAGAACAGAAAACCATTCAACATGAGCTCAGAGCATTGTGACAAGTTGTGATGCAGCCAAGCCAAAATGACCATGTGGTTTGTGCATCAACTGGAAGAAACAAACCAGGGTGCAAACGTTTTCTGACGACCGGAGAATGTTTAGAGCAAAAACGATCTGATAAACAATGACATGGGTCATCTCTTCATTGCAATCCCTGGTCTCACCTCTTTTGTGTTGAGGCTGGTAAACCCAGTTGTCATCGTCATCATCATCCTCGTCTCTGACTGCAGCATGAAGGCGAGTGTGCGAGTGCGAGTGCGGTTGACGGTGGTGGACAGCGTGGAGGTTGTTTTGGCTGTGGAAGATGCGTCTGCTCTGGCGGGACAGAGTGGACACGCTCAGCCAGCTGAGAGCCCGGGACATGCCCGCCGGTTTCTCCTTGCGAAAGGACGAAGACCTCCTTTCCCCTCTCATCCTCTTTCAGGGACAGGAAATCTAACACGGCCCGATGTTTGTCTTACCTGGAAAAATAATCCTCAGGTGTAGATCCTTTGCTTGGTTTGTAGATATTCACTAAGTCCAGATCCAGAGATTCCAAACATTTCTGAACACAGCATCCAAGTCTGCACATGTGCAAAAATGCTTCAAACTATTCAGACTCCATGTTAAGCTTAATATTAATTCCAGGTTCAGTTATAACCCAGTTTTTCTTCACTTTGGTCGCACACTTCCACATCATGACTCCGGACAGCCTTAACTTCCAGCGTCTTTCTCCTTCAATTAATCTCTGTGTCACAAGCAGAAAGCCAGACCTAAATCATCTGTTTTCCTCTCTTTTCTTCCTTTGTGTTTGAAGACTCTGGGCGTGATTCCCAAACCCGAACGGGGTAATTAGGCAATCCAGCAATCTGGAAAATCACCGCCCCTCAGCGGCACACACTCAGATACACACACTTGTATGTGCACACTCACAGTTGGCTGTTATTCCTTGGTGGTGCATGACAGGGTGGAGAGAGATTTTCAAATGACTTTAAATTCACCGAAATTCGGCAGTTGTTGTTTACAACCATGAGTGCCCTTGAGTGTTGTTATCTCCAGTTGTTAGCAAACACACCAGCTGACTTGTATCATCTCAGCGCCATGCCAGACCAAGAGGTGACGAGGTGTCGGCAGCCCTGGGTCTATTCCCAGCGTGATAAAGTTACATGACCACTCACACATGAAGTCCTCCCGCCACAAGTTCCAAATATGGATCCTCTATAATGTATGCAAGTGGTGGATATGCCAAAGTGCAGAGATGACGCTGCCTCTCAGGGTTTCCAAAATGATCCAACTTCTTGTCAACTGTTTCTTCTCCTTCCTCTACCTGTGTGGAAAAAAGTATGCAAAGTAGGCTGATGTTTTGAAAAGTAGTCCAGGTGTTGACAGCCGTCTGGATCTGAATGAGCTGATCAGCACAAGTGATAAAGCAAGGATAACACACACGGCGTGACACACACCAGCTGATAAGAAGCATGTGCCTGTGAGGATTCCCTGAACTTGGTCAGTGTGTGACTGGCTACGAGGGTTGACTGTGTGTGTTGTCACTGTAGGGTTAGGTTTACGCCCAACCCTAGGAGCCACGGTGCTGAAATACGAGTCAGCCCGTCCCTTTCTTTTTCCCTGCCTCCCTGTTTCTCTCAGTTTTCTGCGATCGCTGATCTCTGCCCCTCCCATATACTAGTTTGCCGGCATGGCAACCACTCTTCCCTCCCTCCTTCCAACACCTTTCCCCCCCCCCCACCTTCATATCCTTTTGTTTACTTTCCTCGTCAACCTAGTCCCTCAGGTGCTCCTGGGACAAAGACACAGTGTTTAACCCCTCTCAGGTATTGCTAGTATTAATTGCATGTCGTGTTTCAACTGAAAGACATTTGTACTGCCAGTTTTAAGTAGATACATGACAAGAACATATACAGAGGAACAACCTCATTTTAAGACGGTTTCAGGACGTGCTTGAAACATTACTGTGGCTCACATTCTGTCTGAGGTGGTAAAAGCAACTGGTTAAACAACACATTTAGAGCACCTTAAGACGTCAACAAACATGGCTTGACGAAGGGGTGACGAAAACACCCACCGAAACATTGAAAGATTGCACTGAAGTGGTTCTGGTTTTTCATTTGCATTCTTTTCTTCTGTTAAACATAAAACAGAACACGTATTTAGCTGCCCAACATATAGTTTAGTAGGCTAAAATAGGACGCAGAGGCCCTCGAGGACAAAAACAAAGACTTTATGAGGCACTTCAAGTGTGCTGGGGAGGTGGAGCTTTCCACTTTCCCACCCAAGTGTAACCACAGAGGGTGTGTGACCACCAAGGTGTGACAATAAACCACTGGTGTGTGTGTGCGCACATGTGTGTTTAAGGCAAAAGTATCTCACTCACTCAATAACCCAGAATCAATCCCCGTTTCTGCAACCGCGATTAAAGAAAATTACAGGAACTTCACTGATTTAAACCTATAACTTTTTATTTGGATCTCCTTTTTAAGGATCTATTACACTGCTGAAAGGTGATCCCAGATTTGTGTGGTGTAAACCTAGACTTAACCCCCCCCCCCCCTCGCTCTGACAGGTCCCCAACCTCATTTTCTTTTTCCCTTTAGAGGGGAAATGCACTACATCAGCACTTGCTGTTTACACAAAGGGACAACTGCCTGCTACTGATGTCCCTGCTTGACTTACGAACATGCAACGAAAACACACAGATATATATTTTAAGACCTGTGTTCGCATTGATGACACATAAGGCCGCAGTCCTTTAATAATTCACATGCAATATTCTACTGTGCAGCTATAAAGGGGCTGTGGAAAGCATGAAATGAAAACAAGTGAATACATCTGCAAAGGGCAAGATGTTAATAGCTTGATGAAAAACTATTGAATTCACAAGAACAAAGCCAACATGGAAGCCAAGCTACAACACATATAGGGCACAAAAATAGACAGTCCAGTTTAGTCTATTGATTTCCTCTTTTCAGGAAGAGAATCCCTTTTAGTACCATCACCCCCGAAGGGAATTGGAGAGTCCCAGGTCATCATAAGAGGTCAGCATCCTGCTTCAACCCCCACCTCACTTCCTTTTCATAAATCTCCTTGTTTTCATTCCCTTAAAGCTCCACACAAAGAAAAAGACAGCAGTGGCAACAATCAATATGTTCAATCTGATATCTGTCGTGGTAAAGAGGACATCCAACAGCTTTAGGTTGGCTGCTTCTGGTCAGAAGAGAATTGAAAGATTACTCTTTGAAAGATTTCACCTGACAGCTTAGCCTATTTATATTGCCTAATTATGACGTGAAATAAATATTTGGTCTTTGAGGGAACAATCCGTCATTTTTTGACCTTAGGAATTGATTTTATGGTTGTGATTTTTTGTTTTGTTTACCATATTTTTTCAGCCCCTTACCCGGTTGAGAATATAGAATTCTAGAATACATTATAGAGTACTATGGTATATATAAAAGTACAGTATGTCGGCTGATAAACTGCATTACTGGTCATTTTCTTTCCTCGTGTTGGAATTCAATTCTAAATTGCTTTACTCTAAGTTAACAGTCATTTCATAAGCACATTTCAGCACCAGACACTAGGACCCAGGCAATATGTACAATCAAGCAGGTGGGTATATAACAGAAAAAACATCAACCTATGATTTTATCATTAGAATATGTGGCAGTGAATTTCAGTGGAACAATGCAGACCGTAAACAAGCTGAAAACAGACTTTACAGGTCACAAAGTCAGTTTGCGACATTCCTCTCACACACGATAAGAGACAAAGTAAACACAAGACCAGACAGTTCCGGATTAAATTTAAGCTCCTGTCGTAATTAAAGCTAAATTACATGAAATCAGATACAATTAAAAGTTACAGTGAGTAAAAAGTAACAAGTAGAAACTCGCAAAGTGGATACTGTGAATGAGACGAACCACAGGTAAAACCTCTGACACTGAAAAAAAAAAAAGAAATCCTGTAATTTTACTCCAAATAAAAGGAGAACTTTCTGAGCCAACCAAATGATATCTCCTGCTAAAACTAAAAGGAAAGGTATACATTTCACCTTGGAGCTAACACACATACATAAACACACTCGACACACTGTCACCTATTGCGTGACTCAGACAGGAGATAGGGACATGAGATCTGGTTGCCAAGTAACCCAATCAGACATCAGAGGCCTGCACCGCTTGACATCGATACACACTGACCAGACACAAAGGGTACAAATAGTGGATAAGTAAGTCTACCTGGATGTAACACATAGCCAACACACAGAAGCAGCAGTCAGTGCATCCACGTGTCCACAACTGTCTTTTTTTTTTCTGGGGCCAGAAAAAAAGACAAAAGCCTTGGCTGAGGGTGTCTGCCAAATTCCAAATCCCAGTAAGTACAGTTTCACAGACTGTGTCTCTCAGCGGTGACACATTCACAGAGCCAGTTAAACACAGGGGTTCAAATTCTCCACAGCGGAAGGCTTTTATTACCAGACAGCAACCTGCGTTTACTGTGACAGTTATAAGGGAGTTTAAGATCGTGTCTACGTGTGGGTGTTTCTGACAATGGCCAGTTTTTGGACACAAATATCAGCTTGTCTTTTTGAAAACAAAACTAGTTTCCCCATTGTACTTCAAATCAATATGAAAGAAATTCTGTTATGTTGTTTATAGGTTCAGATATAGTTCAATGGACACAGGACACTACAGTGAAAAATGTGTACACCTTCAGGGAAGTAATGTAAGTCAAGAAAAGTATGCTTTGCGGTGTGTGTGTGTGTGTGTGTGTGTGTGTGGTACTGTGCGTTCTATATTAGTGCCTGCAGGAGTTGATGGAATTTTTTTGGACGGGTGAGGAGGGCCTCTTCCACACACACACACACACACACACACACACACACACACACACACACACACACACACACACACACACACACACACACACACACACACACACACACACACACACACACACACACACACACACACACACACACACACACACACACACACACACACACACACACACACACACACACACACACACACACAGTGTATCTATGTATAATGTGTGTACTTATCCAATGTGTTTTCTATAGTTACTTTCCATACAGATGAGAGTGACCTTGCAAGTCTGGTGTAACTTTATCATACAATGTGTAAATAAAGGATAGTAGTGTTTACAGTAAATGGAGGCGAGGCCTGCTGTACAAAATGGAAAAAACTACGGAATGCCTTTGATAGTTTTGCCCTGATGAAAACACTTGCACAGACATTGATTGGCTGAATTGTCACATCTTTAAAAGGGCTTTCCTGAGCTGGTGCACTGCATCCTATTCTTATCTTGACACTAAACTAAAGACAGCATTATCTGCTGTCCCCTCCTGTCTGCTGTGTGACCTTTAAGGCTACAAACTCTGAACCCTGACCTCTCTTTGACTGAGAGCTGAGCCTTCACCTCCACTGGCAGCATCATTTATCATGCTCCTTATCCCTTTTGTTTTGCTATTCCATAATACAGAACTTTATGGAATGTATTGTTACCCATCCTTGCTTAAAATATATTATATCAGCTAATTTAGTTGATTCAAATCCAAGTTATGTTAGTGAGAGCAAAATGTGACCCTCAAATTAAAGTTTTTTTTAACTATTTTCTACACGTTTCCATAAAAACAGCTTTTAAGAAGCTGGAAGCTCACATTTTATTTGAACATGCCCTACAGTTGTCCTTCACTGCCAGTCCCTCTGCAGTCACATGCTTTAATAGGATTAATAAAGAAAATAAGAGCTGAGCAGTTAACTGAGAGGTATTTTAAATTGTGTTTCTCTACCTTGAGTGCATGTATTAAAGAGTGTAGGCCTCTTCAGACTCCCATGAGGCTTTGCAAAAAGGTGATGCGTCATTCACACTGACAGTTATTCTCAAGAGACTCTGATTTCCATGTGTGTTTATGTGGTATATCGCAGAAACGGCATGATTTGTGTGTGTGGGATACGATTAATGTAAAGCACTTGCATGTGTTGTGTGGTGTGTGGCCTCAAAGAGCAATGTTAACCACAAGTAACAATTTGCATACACTGCGGTGTGAATAAGTGTGTGTGTGGTACAACTCACTCAGTTAGCCATCTGAGCCCCAATAAGGTCACAAGAGTCCATAGAGTAACCTCATATGGTGGCAAGATGCACTTAAGCTGCCACTAAGAATGATGGGAGGTTTTAGGGGAAGGGCGAGGTCGACCTTAAATCATTATTGTTGGGAATATGTATGCACGTCTGATACACCTCAAAACAAAAGAAAGACTTTCCCTATTATAACAATAATCCAGGTGTCGCAAAGTGCTTTAGAACCAACGCCTAAATGCCAAGTAGAAGACAAAACAACGGACATGAAATGCAGATACAAAGCTAAAATAACAAAACAAGCTAAACAAAAAGCAGGTCTTAAACAAATGTGTACTTGGCTACTTTTTAAAAGGGTTCACGTTATGAAAACTCGATCGAACAACAGTGTAAGGAGGAAGGAGATGAAGGAGAAATACAGTGACTAATCCACCTGATAATGGATAAGGACGATAAGTGACACACACACACACACACACACACACACACACACACACACACACACACACACACACACACACACACACACACACACACACACACACACACACACACACACACACACACACACACACACACACACACACACACACACACACACACACACACACACACACACACACACACACACACACACACACACACACACACACACACACCTCCAGGGCAGGGCCGGTATCCCAGCAACAGCCTTCTAATGCTGGTTATATGTTCTTGTTTACCTAATCTTTACTTTCCTTTGTTACATTTTCATAAAATATTCCAGCCCAGTTCTTACACATGAGGCCAAACAAATGATACATGTTGTTAATACTGATTTGTTTATGTGCTTTTGGACTAGTTTAAGTCAACATTTAAGCTTAGTGGTTTAACACAGTTTGAAATAGAATATGCACACACGTTTTAAAGCTTGCCTCGTTGAAGTGTAATTGCTACATCTGACCACAAGGGGACAGCATCAGACTGAAATTCCTCTCAGAAGTTTTTTCGTATCTGTTGGTCAGTGTAGCCCCGGGTCCTCACTGAAAAGTTTAATTATCCAGAAAATAAGGAAATAACTGCTATTTCAAACACTCAAGGCCTATATTTGACCTTTCTGGAACAACCCTTTAGAGGGCAGACACACAGAAACATAAACACACACACACACACACACACACACACAGAAACATAAACACACAGGGTCGGTCCTGTGTTGAGTTGTAAGACAGCAACTAATCCTGTCCAAACCCCTGGAGTCAACTCTTGTCAATTCACTCTGGTTTGAAGACAAATCCCCTCATTCCTCTGGCCACGTGCCCCTTTATTCCAACATCTATTATTCCAGCAGAAAGCACTCTGTGTATGTGTGTGTTTCAGTGTGTGTGTGTGACTTCCATCCTCCTCTCCTGAAGCTGTCGGCTTAGCTAGGTGCACCATTCTGGGACCCCCCTCCTGCAATGTATGCAATTAAGAGTGTGTGTGTGTGTGTGTGTGAATATGTGTGCCTGTGTGTACCTAAGAGTCATGAGTTTATGCAGAGAGACAAAGCAAAAAATTCAAGCGGGTATTGACCTCTGACTCCTAACCCCTGACCCCACGGCAGCAGCTGACTTCAAGCTTAAGTGCGGCTTTAAGTTGGACAAAAGTGTGTTTTTCAACGTTCTTGCGCTAAGCTAGAGAATGCTGGGTTTAATTCCTACACATACTTATTTAACAAATGCACCATCTTCACCATAAAAGAACAGACTCCATGTGAATTTGAGCCACATCTGTTGAACAGCCGAGTCCAGCAGAGAGGCCTGTCGTGTGCACGTCTTCCAGTATGTGTGTGATCATATGGGTAGCGTGCTTCATGTGTTCATGCTACAGATTAATGAGGTGAGAGGCCTTGTCTCTGTTAGTCTTTGTATGGCTGAGAAGGAAGGAGGAGGATGGAAAGAGGAAGAGAGAGCAATGAGGCTATGCCACAGCATGAGAAGAATAAAAGTTTGACGAAGGAGCGGCACTATAGCTTACAAGACAAATGAACTCAGGTAATCTGAGCAGCAGGGCATTCACACACACATAAACAGTGACACACACACATGCCTGCGTCCAGTGGTTAAAGAGGAGAAAGGGTGCGGTCGAATGTGCATTCCTGATCAGTGTTGCCTGAGTGCAGGAGTGTTTCAAGCAGACCTGAGGCCAGATGTGGATTGCATATGCATTGGAGTTTTCCCGCAGACTATGGTATTTATAAAATCATATACAGAAAGGGAAAACTCAAAGTACATGAATAGGACTGCGGTTGATGTATATTTAAGGTTACATATCCACTTTAAATGCAAACATTTATTTAAATACTCTCAATACTGCACAAGTATGAAGCCTCTTATGATACGAGTTAAGTGTTTTACCCCGAGTGAACCAACAAACCTGCGTATCGCCATGTAAATAAAACACTGTACAGATAAAGAGCATCCACTCAGCGACTCAGCGTGGGTTATCAACAGTTTAAATATTGAGTGTTGTGATTGATTATGAGCAGAGTCTAGCGCAATGTTCAAAAGGTGTTCCCTTAGTGTGTTTATAAACTGCCCGGCAGCATGTTTGTCATTGCAACAATGTCTTAAACTGTGTTGTGTAATTCTGACATGTTGCTGAACCTGTTTTTAAATCCCACAGGTAGGACTGTGCCGTTGGAGAGAGTGTGGGAGTGTTTTCTTTCTACCGGTGACAAGTTCGTTCTATAGTTTGACAAGCAGCTGTTTCCTAGGAAAGCATAATGTCAGTTTTATCTAACATGCTCACACAAGAATACAAACTCTGTAAACAAGCTGATGTGGACATACAGGTCTCACATATTAACACACACACACACACACACCATAAACTCTACTTTTAGATGTCTATCAAAAGACTCTGAGGTGTCGGTCTTCCTGCACACGTGATGGCATCTCTGCCTGTGTGTATTAACATGGAACTCCAACTGGATTCTGTGTCACATGCGTGCAGCGTTGTGAAAACAGCCAGCGTCATGCTGACAAAGCACACGTGTGTCTATTCAACAGCGACCTCCCACCGTGATATTCCAGAAGAGTCTGCGCTGAATACAATTTCTCAACAGCTCCTCAGCTGTCACTGCTCTTTATGAGAGCTGCTGGCCTAACATTCAGTGTTTAAAGTCCAACTGCACGGGTCACTTGGTCATCCATATACATTATGGATGCATGCTTAGGGACTGCTTATATTACAGATTTGGTATATATTTCATCGTATGATTTAAGTACATTTATATAAAAAATTACAGGACTTCTGTAGTAAAGCCCTGGGTTTTAGGGCATATGTCATGATAGGCTCAAGTGTGCATGAAAGATATGTGGGAAGAAAGTGGTTACTGCCGCACTATAATGATGTGTAACCAACATTTTTATGCGTGCTGTATTTATTAAAAAACAATTCAAACAAATAACTCCCTCCAGGCCACGCTTTTAAATAGTTTCAGATTCATTTCTAACACAGATCGAGCTCTACTTCTGGGGCAGAGACCTGCTGAATCTAAAGTCACTCCGGTCACTCAGACAAAGTTCATCTAATGTGCTGACAGCCAATCTGGCAACCCACCAGGAGTCCAATCTGGCAACACGCCAACCAAAACCCCACTGGGGCCTTTTCTACAGGTGCTAGTTCTTTCTGCATGTGAGGCAGAAACGTGACAAAAACATAGAAAAACTATTCATGAAATGAATGGTCACCGAGATGTAAAAAAAGAGTGAGAGAAAGGGTGTTTTTTCAGCATGTGCCGGCTTACGGCCTGCTAAGAGGTGTGAGTATTACACGCCATGTATTTACATGTAAAAAGCCTTTTAACAGGAACAGAAGCGAGAGGAAAACTCTAATAAAAACCAGGATGTGTGAAATAACAGTAGCAGCAGCTGCGCAGAACAGCCAATGTGTGTGTGGCCCTCACCCATCATGTATGTGTGTGAGAGTGGGCTCCAACAGAAACTGTCTAATAAACACAGCGCTAAAAACAGAATGTATTAAAAGAAGAAGAGGGCAACATAAACATAAAAGTAGAAAGTGTTGAAGTGCAGAAGTTAGAAAGAGGCAAATGGACAAACTGAACGGGAGAGAGAGAGAGAGGGAGAAAGTGTTAGAGACACAAAAAGACAGCGGGAGTGGGAGACAGAGTAAATTATGCTGATTGGGCAGACGGCAGGCCGACCGTTACTCGGACAATAGAGGCTGACTTTGGGGCTGGCATTTTGCCATCTACAGCTGTGAGCTGTCACACACACACACACACACACACACACACACACACCGACACACACACACACACACACCGACACACACCATGCAAAAATGTTTGTTATTCCGAGTTCATCCCTCTTATCCTGGCTGATAGCGGTGCATAAACCCAGTACAAGCCTCCTTTAAATGCTGGACTGAGACCAGCTTTAATTCACAAACACGCACACACACAGATTCTTGTCTGCAACCTCTTTCCGCCCCGCTGGCTTGCTTTCCCTCATCCTGATCCAAGAACAGCTCCCAGAGCAAGTCATGCCGTTAGAGAGGGACTTAAGGGCAGAATCCAGATCAGCAGCTGCCGGCCAGACCAGCTGGCAGCGCCGTCTCCCAGGCGTCACACACCGAGGTTTCAAGGCACATTACGGACAAACCATGGATGTAATGGGGAGCACAGACACCCAGACACACACACACACACTAGAACAACTCAAAATAGAGCGTCTGAGTGGAACACACCCACACAGAGTAATATAAACAAAGGGGGAGTTCATGTTTGTTACGCTGTGATTAACTATATAACGCGACAAGACTATCCAAACACAACTGTATCCAAACACACACACCAATCAGAAATAGAGTTCCTCCCACAAGCCGTCAAAAGTTTGAAAGTGGGGTCCGTCCACTTCTCTCCCTCCTTCCTTCTCTGCATCTGTCTCTCCCTCCATCCCTTTGTCTCATCGCTCTTCATCTTGAATCATCTCTCCTTAACTAGCCTTTCTTTGTTTGTCCATCTCAAATCTCACCGTTTCAACATTTCTTTCCCTCTTTCTGAACCCCGTCATGTAATCGTCCCGTCTCTTTTTTCTCAAACACAGCCTGTCTTTGTGTTTCTGAGTGTAGGGGGCTGGAACACAAACTCGCAGCCCACCTCGGACTCAGAGCCAAAGGCCACCGGTCGCGGCCACCCACCGGCGTAGCGCCAACACAGTAGGGAGTTTCCCACTGTATGTGTATGTGAGTGTGTGTGTGTGTGTGTGTGTGTAGCTGGTCTTCATGCCTGTCTGTCTGTCTGCATGCATGCGTCTGGGAGGCCGCTCACAGGTATGTGTGTGTTTACTGTACATCTGTGCACAGGCGTCCAAGTGTCTGGGTGTGCATTTCACTCTGTGATTTGCTATACATGTGCTTGTCTTTGCATGCATGTACTTGTAGCAGCATGTTTGTCCATCTGTGCACACAGGCAGGCTAAATCCAGTCAAGTGACCACCTCCTTCAGCAGGGAGACAACAAAGGACCACCGGATCTACGCTGATCTGTGAGCCCACCCTCCAGGGCTCCAACAGTACACCTTACACACATCATAACAGAACACAATGTATTCAGTTCCTAGCTAAAGAAGAATGTTGTATTTCCGAGAAAAATGAAATGAAATCATGAAATGTAGCCCCATACATAACAGGTATTGTGTATTTTTCATTGTAACTCATGTTCCACTGTATCTCATGTTCCACTAGCACCTCCTCCTCCTGTGGGGCCTTGGACTGTGTTCAAATCGGCTTAAGTTTCATAGGTGCTCAGGAAGAAAAGCCTTCATTAGAGCTGGATTCTGTGGAACCTTTGCACTGAAACCTGTTTTAAAATGACTCTTTATCAGGCTGTTTTCTTCAGCAAATAATATGTTAGCTAGTATTTTAACATATGGAGGTTATGGTGAAGTTAATAAGCTGACTATCCAATAAAACATTTGTTTGGCAAAGCGTTTTTTTTTCATCATTTTTCATGCTTTTCATTTTTATTTTTAGATGCTGGACCATAAAGATTTAGAATGTTGTCATCATTAAGCTTTGAGAAAAAGTCAAGGGGAAGGTTAACTGGTCCTCATGGGAAAATGGTGGTCCTTTAAGGATGTAGGAGTGGGCTATATGAATAAAAAGCCAGTATCAAGATACATAATAGTGTGAAATCTACACACTGAATATCATAAGAGAGTAAATGTTTTTGAAAGAAAGAAATATAACTGTCTAAACAGGTACAAACAGAACAGAAAATGCTTTACGGATTAAGAATGATAGAAATGTCTTGTACTCTAATCTCATGAAAAACCACCACCCAGAGGTTACAGTTGAGCCTCTGAGAGCCAGGGAAACCCCTTCAGAGAAAAGTCCTGGCCGCATGTGACACACTGGTGACTGCCAAAAACAATTTAGAGGGGAGAACATGAACCATGAGTCTGACGCATGGTCTGATGTAAGAAAACTGCATTATGAACCCAAATCCCTCATACTGTAGCTGCTGGTAAGAAGAGCTAATGCAGAAGGTAGTATTGTCATGGGAAATTGTGTATTTTTTCCTCCATTAGTGGAGTGAGTCAACAGATGTTATGACAGTTTCAGTACAGTACCCTCTACAGTCTCCAGAATCTTAATAAAAGTCAGTAGACCGTAATATTAACACTATCTCACAAAGCTAAGTGATGGGTAGAGCCTACGTTCAGTCCAAGGTATAAATATAGTTATCTGTGGGTGCTGTGTGTCACAGTGCAGGTAATCTCTGCACCTCCCACTTGTCTAGACAACACCGTCAGTCCATCATTAAAGCACCCAGACAGAGCTGCACATTTCCCCAGATGAAAGACTGTTGGCTCACATCTAGATCTATTTTAATAACAAATAATTGCATGGATTAATTACTTTTTTCTCACCGTTTGATCAACTTAATCTGAGTCAGTCTGGAGGCATTTCGAGGCAAAGGAAACGGCTTTATCATGAGGAAGTCCTATACATAAACACACACTTTGCAGCCAAACTATTTTTGTTATTTTAGTACTTTATTTAGGTTGTATGTCTTTACTGGTTTAAGGTGGGCAGGGCTTAATTTGAAAATGGTGACGTTTCCTTGTGCCAATCAGGATTAGGCATTATTTGAAATCCAAAACTGACGACAGCTGGGCGGTTGTTTGTTAGTTTTGGTCTGATCAGGTTTTGATTGACTGCTTCCTGGCAACATAAGCACAGTTCTCATGGAAAAACGAGTAACATTTTCTTTTACAATTACTAAGAAAGGAAGGAAAAGAGAGACAGCAGAGAGTTCATCTGCTACTCGCCCCAAAGGCTCATATAATGAGTTGAGAATAAGAGAGTTAATAACCTGTAGAAACACAGATGAGACTGTAGCCTACAGCACTACAGTAGTACACACTCTTGATTAACACACACACACACACAATACACACACACTTAACCTCATTTCAGACGACTAAAGCCCAGGAGAGCCGGTATAACACACATGCATATCTGCACACACAGAAATACAACATATAAATCCAATATTGCCACTTCTCCAGTTGCATGTTACATTGACATAAATAAAGTAAATGTTGTAGTTGTTGAATCAGGGTTTGTGATGTCATAGTGACCTTCACCGTTGACCTTCTCGATGCCTTCATCAGAATGGGAAGGACGTGTATTAAAGGGACCTTTATCCAAACAGTTTGCCAGGAAGCTTCCATAAACTCTAGTCTTTACTGCTTATTAACTGTTTTTTTTGTTATTCAACATTATTGCTTTTGATTCAAATCTTCCATTCAAACTTAACCGACATGGGTTGAACTATTCTGAACTGAGCTGAACTGAGCTATGGGGCTTGAAACACATCCTCGGTCAATTGAAAACAAATGAGTCGTAGTCCATTTTAAACTCATAAATACAATTCCTGTTTTCCATTTCGAAAGGCAATCGTTTTTTACAGTTTTAAAGGCATTTGCAAAGCCTTTTTTAAATGCTCAATGTGACACCTTTTATGATAAACATTTCTGAGTAACCCCCTTCATATAACATTTGTAACATCTTGCACTGTGTGCGTGGTTGCTGCAAATAGGTCAAACAAAAAAAGGCTGCCTTTCCCAACAAAAAATGGTGTGGCCTCACACAGGATTAATACTCTCAACACCTTTTCCGACCTTGTGTGCACTTCCCAATCCTTAACAAACCTAGAATTGAGCTTCCACTTCCTTTACAGAACATTTTCCTGCTAAAATAATTAAAAAAAAGGCTCATAAATCTTGGTATCGAAGTGGCTGGTTGGACTGGTCGGACAGGTCAGCTGTGGCTACGGGCTGCTGGCTGAGAGAAAGAGGACCAGTGTGAAGAGAAGTGATACGGGTCAGGAGGGTGTGAGATCAGGTCAGCGCACTACAGTGAGAAATCACTTTATGGCTGTTATGAAGCAACTGGAGTCTCTGCGGGTGGTTAGTGGTTACCAAAGGCGCTCCGAGTGTGTACGACTGTGGATTCATGTGTGTGTGAGAGTTATACAAAGACAGAGGGAGGGAAACAGAACGGCGCCTGTGGGCTCTGCATGGTGGAGCTTTGACAAAAACACTGAGGGTATGATCTCACACATTCACTTTCTGTTCCCACAGCAAGAGGTCAACTCTTAGGGCCATTTACGGTACCTGAGAAACACGCTTTTACACAATATCTCCAAACAAACGACACCATTTCAACACAATCCCTGGAGACACATCTTCCAGCTAAACCAGATATCTCTATACAAAATTAATCATAGGGGCATGGCAGCAATCAGAAACGCTCAGAGAATTAGTCACAGCAGCTTTCTTAAGAGTCAATCGGAAGTTTAAAAAGATATAGGTGGTGATAAAGAAAACTGGTTTGGTATCACATAAGTATCACATAACTTCTGGATCTTGAGAGAAAACTGTGGTGAGTTGTTCATCATTATCAAATAAAAACACTTACCTGTTGAGGTGTGAAGGAAGAGTTACAGAGGGGTCAGAAGAGGTCAAGGAGGCCCCGGGGAAAAAAACCATGTGGAGAAAAAAGAAGACGGTACATTAGTTTAATTTGGCAGCCACTCTTGTCCAATACATTTATTAGATTTACGAGCTGCAATCAAACCTAATGGAACTTTGCCACATTAATCATAATCCATTGTCGCAGAGAACCAGTTATTTTGATACCAACATATTTTAACCTCCATCATGAATTAGCCTATGTAAAGAGAATGTGTTTGGGCATGGGTGTGTCTCTTGTTTGTCAGCTACTCTCGTATACTACTGGAACCATCAGCCTAATATATGCTTTGCCTGTATGCTCATTAATTGGCTGTTTAAATCATAATTGACGGCTTTTTTGTGGCTAAAGAATTAACATTCATAGAAAAGTTTGGTCTTTTTTACCCCTTAATATCCCCTGTTTTGTTATTATCACC
>NW_022987720.1:3377277-3572277 GCF_902827165.1 Trematomus bernacchii | reverse complement strand
GCCAGTGCCCAGTGGTTGCCGGGGTGATGCAGCATGGACCGTCAGCTCTACTAACGGGCCCCTTTCAGTTATCAAGTTGGGGGTCACACAGCCAACAACACACTTGTGAAATAGGCTTTGTAGAGCTAGGCTGCTGCTCAGTCAAGCCTGAAGAAGGCTCAAGCTTTATTTGATGGAAGGTAGTTTGGTGAAGGAGAATGTGGCCTAAATACAGTTCTTATTCAAGACCGTAAGCATCAAAGTTGCACAAACATTGTACTAATAAAAAAAAAAGTTTATATAGCCACTTTGATCTCTGGGTTTAATGTCTTTAGGTTTCTTTGGGAACAGCTCTAACAATTAAGTGTTTGGAATCTGTTCCAGTCTTAGCTTGAAACTCTGTCTCCATATTTCAAATGAAAACTACAAATGACAACGTGTTTTTTCTCGTGTCTCCACTTCAAAATTCCCGTCAACATTTCATCTTGGCCCTGCCTCAGCCCTATATCTCTTTTTTCTGTGTCCTCTTTTCTCCATCCACTAATCTTCAGTCCTCAAGCTAACAAAGAGCTTTTTCCGTCTGATGTGAGTATGGAGGGCTTTCACAAACATCAATCACACTCCTAGAGCATACAATGTTCAACTGAAGCAGAAACGATTGGAGAAACCGGCTTAATCAATAACACAGACTACAACTGTGATGTCCTCTTCTGCTTGAGTCTGTATTAAAGTTTTTTTTTTTTTATTTTACCAAAGGTGTGTTTAAGCAAGTAAAAAAAAAAAGTAATTATGACTGTGGAAAAACTCTCACCACCAGTGCTTACATTGTTTGCCTTATTCATAACTTGCAAAGCTTCCGGAAACCTTTTGACGACGATCCCTTTCCGCAGCGCAATTCATCACCACTGTTCTACTTTTCCAATCCAGCAGGAAACAGCGGTGAGAGACGTGTCACATCCTGTGGCTGGTGACGCTAAGGGACAATCTGAGGGAGGTGATTGGACGGGACAGCTGTCCGATGAAGGGCATTATTTTCCTCTGAGGTCTCAAGTGTATGGTCGAGGGTTTGCAGTGGAGGAAGGATTGGCGACAGGGACAGGAAATGGAACAGGATATAGTTGACAGAGCCACCCCCCCCCAGGATGCTGGGAAATGCATCTCTGACAAAGGGTTAGTTCATGGTTATGGTGTGAAGTGTGGACAGGGAGAGGAGGTTAACTCAAACACTAAGACAAGGTATCAGTAAGAGAGGAAGGAAAATGAGGTGGACTCAAAAGAATAAAAGGCTTTACGTTTCCCTGCAAATTTACATCGGCATGCTTCGTTTGTCTCGTACTTTTCACCCAACTTTTCAGACTAACAAACGTATTCAACTTGTTTGAATAGGGTTTCATTCAGCACAAAGCCTTTTCTACAGAGTCCTGCTTTACAAAGGTTGTGCACATTCGCATCGGGGAAAACCCCAGGACAACTGCCGTCTTTGAAGAGGGATTTACTAGTTGGAGTCTTGATATTTCTAGTTCCTTATTGCTCCCACCAGTTCATACATTCATTCATTGTTCAATCTCGGTTAATCTCACCATCTCCTGTTTCCTAAACAACCCCATTTTCTAGCTCCATTCATCTTTGAAAGCCTCACACTCCTGTTCTCACATGTTGACGCAACTTTTCTCTGTCTGCCAGACCGTGAAAGACAACAATCCGATACGTGCGAAAAATCAGAGAGTGATAGCCGCAAGTGTGGCTCTAGCATTCAACACACTTGCATACACACATTTACACAACGTGAGGAGTTCCTGATTTTCATTCTCTATGCATTCCCTTTCATCCTTCCTGTCTTCCCTTCCTATGTTTCTTTACATAAACCCTACCTAAACAAACTGTGGTATAAAATACACAAACAGACCTAAAGAATAACATGATATTGCAAAAAGAGGGAGCCAACAGCTTAATGTAAAAATACATTGAGTCAAACTGTCGACCACAACAATCTCAAAGCCCTCCAAAAATGCTGAATAGGCCACCTACTGTTAAAGAAGTGTTTTGCGTATGAAAAAGTACACACTTTTGCATTGTCATGCCAAAACACACACATCAACACATTCAGAGTGAGGCTGAGCTTCTGTGGTCGAATGGGTTTGGTCTGAACTGACACGCAGAAGTGAAAACACTGCCACATGGGCTGCCTTGCATTTTAACTCTGCCTTCACACTGAGGGGGTGTGTGTGTGTGTGTGTGTGTGTGTGTGTGTGTGTGTGTGTCTGTGACCAGACCTTTTCTCACACTGCTCAACATTTGATGCCAAATTCCCACTCATTAGCACCATGAGAAAAGTCGACCAAGCTTTCAATCAAACACACATGAATAGAATTAAGGATACAGTGGTGCAACACATAGATCTGCATAGGGACAGAAACACACACACACACACACACACACACACACACACACACACACACACACACACACACACACACACACACACACACACACACACACACACACACACACACACACACACACACACACACACACACACACACACACACACACACACACACACACACACACCACACACACACACACACACACACACACACACACACACACACACACACACACACACACACACACACACACACACACACACACACACACACACACACACAGACACACACACACACACACACACACACACACACACAAAAGTGCTCTCTGGCACCAGATGGAACACAGAATGAAGCAATCAAGATCTTTCATTGAGCTGACAAACATTTGATGCGTGTATCCCATGATTCCTGAGTCCAAGTCAAACAAAGGGTTGGATGTAGGAGTGAACTGAACTGATAGACATATGCAAACAAAACAAGAAATAAACCACCAAATGGTCTAATAACTCACACTAGTTCTAGGAGTAACATGTCTCTGAACTGTGAGGCAACAGGCAGCATGTGCATGTGAACGTGGGCATGTATGTCTGGACATTATCAGAAGGGAGAGCAGCCAGAGAGTTATCAGTACGTGTCAGCAGCGCACGGTAGCAGGGCACACTGACCACACACACACAGAGAGAGAGCAGGAACTGTGTCTGTGTTGTCTCTCAGGGGTTCATGCTTCATTCAGTTCTTGGCAATTCAACAAGCAGAGAGAGCGATGTGTCTAATTTGTATCAAAACAATTCCTATATTTGCCTCTGGCTCTATTAACAAAAATGTCCTGTTCATCTTATGATAGGGAAAACCCTGCGGTTGATTCTGGCTTCATGCTGGCTAAAGTATTAGGTTAACAATGGGAAATATCGAGGTCAGCAAAAAGGACCTCCATATATGTTGAACAATAAGAAAACACAATTATCTTGACTGGGCTATACAGTATATATCCTCAGAGTAAGATTGTTGGGAAATGAACCTTGGTCAGTTCCTGTTAGGGGATGTTGCTCCTTCAACTCCCACCCTTTAGGATTTTTCCTCATTTGCGTTGCCTTTAACTTTGCTCAAGAAGACATTTTCTCATTTATTTTAACCATCAGGCTTTCATGTATGTCTCTTCAGTCATTGGGAGAAACACAGCCTTAGCTAGGCCGAGATGAAGGAACAGTACACTCTTCCTGTTTGGTAAGCAATCACCCAGAATACTGTAAGCCTAGCTAATGTAAAAACCCCTCCAGTCTATTTGCCTCAGTGATTCATGTTACTAATCAGCTCCATGTATTGCCTTTGCAATGTTGACACCATGTACAAATAGAGCGATGGACTAATGAAATGGTCTACCAAAACAATCGGAATAATCACTGTGCTTGACCACAATACCGAACTCTTCTCTGTTATTGTTTATGAACAAACTAATGCATTGAAATCAAAAGAAAAGCCAGGTTTGCTGGAAGGGGGACACCAAATACAGGGAGAAAAAGGTATTCAAACAAACACACACACCTGAGGGAAAGATATGATCCTTGTGCAAGATATTCATATCAAGGTAATTATGTTTGTAGAACGTTTTGGAAATCTAACACTGCATCTACTACAATGATACTAAAGTTACAATTCATCCCTCTGCATGGGTATATGGAAATATGACCCGAGTCCATTAACAGAGTACCAGCGACCCTTAAGGAAGCCGAGGGCAAACTGTGTGTGTGTGTGTGTGCGTGTGTGTGTGTGTGTACTTGTGACTTATGGTGTTACTACGTTTCAAGCTGTCTGGGCCATGCCGGTGGTTTTTAGACGTGAGCTCATACAATGGGCTTCTGTGTTAGAGGCTGTCTGTGATGGGGAGGAGAGATTAAACAAGAACGGGGAGAGGCTGAAATGAGAGAGGCAACGCAATACAACTGTGTAAAACTCATAAACGCATCATTCGAAATACAGTACGTGAGACTGTAAGTGTGAAAAGAGAATGAGTTAGATCCTGTTTGCAAAACCTGCCTTTAATAGGGTATGTTCACTTTATAGATAAAGATTACGGAACCAGCCGATGCCTATCAAGATGTATTACATTGGTGTTTTGAAATGAAGTATCGAACTGGGGTGTGACCTTTAATTGGTTGAACTCACACATGTGGCAAATCTCAACTACACCCAAAACACTACGCCCAATCTTTGGCAGAGAATTGGAAACTATTGGGGTTGAACCCAAGCCACAAACCACTCTGTTGCTTCACATCGCGGAGAAATAAATTGAACCCCCTTGTGCAAGTCTTGAGCAGAAACAAAGGGATGGGACAAGGAGGAGGACGAGGAGAACGAGGACGAGGAGAACGAGGACGAGGACGAGGAGAACTGCTTAGACTGCTCGTGTGTCACCTCCCTGCTTCTGAAATGTCCTCCCCCCCCCATCTCTTCCCTTCCCCAGCCCACAACCACATGAAAGGCCCACTGGGTTGGGTTCCCATATGGTGAGGAGACAGTGGGTGTGTGAGTGTGTGTGTGAGGAGACAGTGTGTGTGTGTGTGTGTGTGTGTGTGTGTGTGTGTGTGTGTGTGTGTGTGTGTGTGTGTGTGTGTGTGTGTGTGTGTGTGGAGACTGTATGTGTGTGTGTGTGTGTGTGTGTGTGTGTGTGTGTGTGTGGGGGCTCCCTCCGACCTAGCTCCCCCACTTTTAAGAAGCCGCGCAGACAGCTGTTTTCTTGGAGCCACTCACTCACTCACTCACTCTCTCTCTCCCACACACACACACACACACACATACACACACACACTCCTGCCTGCCCAATTAGGACACCCAGTTATGTTGTTAGCGGCTGTTTACCATAAACTCTCGACTCCTTTCTTCCCTCTCTCCCTCCCTTCCCCCCCCTCTGTGCCCCTCCTGTCCGCTCCAATGTTCTTGTTTCAGGCCCTAACTCATTTGCAATGTCATAACCCTGAATAGAAAAAAGAAAAAGGATTCCACAAATAGCATAATGGTCAACAACAAAGGGGCTAAATGTTTGTGAATGTAGCTTTGGGACACATTTAGGGTTTTTTCAATAGCTGTAAATCACAAACTTGACCAGAAAATGACAGAGTTGCCGACACATTTGAACATTTTTCACAAACTGTTTAAGAATCTTGCCGCATTCAGGGCGCCATTGTTTTATTTATATTCACCAATTACATATAAAGTTGAGATGGCGAGAGCGTCAGAATGTGTTTTAACTTCAACAGTCTGACATGCTATTTCATCCTGATATAATGCATTCATAACATTAAATAATTACAAAACTGAGAACAATCCCCTAATAACTTATGATATCTACAGATTGTGATAAGTAGACACATGCAATACTTAAGAATGTAGCAGAGTTGGATGGTTTTACAGCGACTTCAGTTCCATTCATTTACCAATTTTCTCTCACGAATGCTCTCACTCACTGGTTCATTTGCTTTCTTTCCTTCCTTTCTTCTCTTTATTACAGCTGTTTCCAACACTTCTATTGTCACTTTCTGTCCTCCTTCACCTTCTCAGCACCTCAACCTCTCATTTCCGCTCCGCCCCTTTCCCCCCCTTTCTATTGAGCTACTCAATTGTGACTGTTGCAGAATGGTCAGCTTGCTGTGAGAGCTCGAGACTGGCCAAGAATATGTGAGTGTGAGTGTGAGTGTGTGTGTGTGTGTGTGTGTGTGTGTGTGTGTGTGTGTGTGTGTGTGTGTGTGTGTGTGCGTGTGTGTGTGTGTGTGTGTGTGTGATTTTAAGCATGTAACTTTGCTGGTCTGCCAAAGGGAATTAGGCTCCATTTCCCTCTCTCTTTTGTCCATAACCCTGTCTGACTTGTCAGCCTCAACGGCACACGGTTTCATCCAAAAAGCACTTTCAGAATAAGATGCATAAAATTAAAAAGAGCGCTAAAGGGAGAGAAGGAGGGAAGGTTAAAGAGAAGACTGACTGTGGTTTGGAAGTTCAAGTCAAAGGATAAAAGTCAACAAAAGGTGAAGAGGAGGACATTTCAATGTGTATTCTGTGTAACTTCTGCAAAGCCAAATATTTGATCTCCTAAATGGCTCATATTGAATTGGCAACCTATAACCTTTGAATCTACTGTGCACTGACTGAGCTTGAGTTGTTGTTCATGGGCTGGCAGGTATTTGATCATCTCAACAAAGGTTATGTGTTTGCCTTTCAAATCCACCTGTTACCAAAGAATGTAAAATACCGAACAGATTTCATGATATATATGGTCAACAATTACACTCTGACCCCATCCTCCGACATGTTATAGTAGGTTGGAGGGTTGAGTTTTGTTATAGCATCTTATCAAATCTGAATCCAGTATTGAATCCGCTTTTCTGAATCCTGAAGAATCCATAAAAGTTACCAGAGGTATAAATCAAACTGTAAGATTTGTAATGAAGAAATACAGTTATGAGTGGCAGGCTAATGTTTATAGCATTCAGGTAAAGTGAAAAACGTTAACACTGACATACATGAGTCATACATTTTGTTCCACAGCTGTGTGTAGGAGTCAGAATGGACTATGGAGAAAGGAGCTAACCCACAGGTTTGTTCTGATGCATTACTGTTTTTATAAGTATATGAGAAGCAGTTGAATAGAAAGAAGGAGAAAGAAGGACAGATAGAGTGGGAGAGGAATAACATAAAAGACTAAATGGAGAAGAGAGCAGGCCACAACACAAAGAAGACTAGACTTATTCATAAATGATTGATAAAAGAGAAAGATTGATGGATTTCTCTTTTCCTCGCAGCCCTAGGGGGATCTGACATTTCCATCCAGACTACTCATCACCGCCTCAGTCTTTCCACAACAAAGAGCTTCAGTCTCATCCTCCTCAGACCTCATGGGTATCAGGGGCCCAGAGGACTTCTGCTCCCCCAAGGCCCTGAGCCCTGAGTGGGATTATTAACCTGCTTTCTAACCCCGTCTCCTTCCAGGACCTTTGGGCCTCCTCTAGAGCGTGAGTTTGTAAGGGGTGGAGGGTGGGGGGGGGGGTGGAGGTGAGGCCCTGACAGCAGGAGTCGCAGCGGATCGGGAGAATTCAACCAGATTCTACTAGCAGACAGTAGAGCCACATTTTTGGGTATAATTGAGAGGAGGGGCGAGCTTTCTTTTATGTGGTGCTGCCTTGTTTGCTGCTGGGGGCCTCATTGAAGTTACCGGATCAAACAGAGAAGTTTGTGTGTGTGCGTGCGTGCGTGTGCGTGTGTGTGTGAGAGAGAGAGAGAGAGAGAGACCGTTAAAATACGTTTGGTGCATTTAGTAGAGAGAGATGGAAGGGAATAATTAGTTAACAGTGAGACAAGTCTCTTATTCAGGAATACACACAATACTCTGAATTAAAAAGTTAAAGGTGGGGTAGGTAAGTTTGAGAAACCGGCTCGAGATCGCTAGAATTTGAAAATACACAACCGGAGAAAATCTGCCACTTCCTTACAGAGCCCCTCCTCCAACACACACGAACGCGCACATGACCAATGAGGGCACGAGATAAGTTTGTGCACCGATGGAAGGCTGACAGGCAGGTAGGCCTCAGTTATTTTAGCCGGGCCGGCTAAAATGATTGGTCGTACTTTTTACAGTACCACAGCTTCCACAGATGACATTTATTTATGGATTTTTTGTCAAAGCACTTAAGATATTTATTCCTATCGGGATGTTAAGAGCATTCCATGGAATATAACAAAAAGTGTATCTCGAGCCGTTTTCTCAAACTTACCTACCCACCTTTAATCTGCTCATATATACACAGAAAACTGTAGTATCTCATGGGAAAAAGTCCCTCCACTTAGCTGAAATTAACATGAATAAAGTGAAGCAAAACTAGTGAGGAGTGAGGCAAAACATTTCTTTTTTTAAACTTTGAATAAAAACAAAATGCACTGAGGTAGAAACCGGATCCCTCACAAACAGGAGTGGATCAGGAGCACAATGGCCCTTTATTGAGCTCAGCAACAACACTGACAGGTGGACAATAACTGCAACGTGATACAGGAGCTTTAGACCGTTCATATCCTACAGCTGGAACCCATGTGCTCTCAGAACGATCATCAACCTGAACTGACAAATTACTACATTTATCAGTAAAACTTCATAAGGACTTTATTTAACGACATTTCAAGAATCTTCATTTGAGAGCTCAAACACTTTTTTGATAACCAATTAATCATGTCATTTTTCAAACAAATGATCTCTAGCTTCAGCTTCTCAATTGTGAAGATTTAACATTTTCTTTTGGATTCTTCAGGTTTTTTATTCTGACTATTTAAAGATTCAGATTTAGGAAATTGTTCTAGGCCTTTTTTTAAATATTTACTGACAATTTATCAACTAACTATTCATTGATCAAGAAAATAATCAGCAGATTCCTCAATAATAATCTTGCCTTAGATATTTATTTGTATTTTACAGCTCTGTTTAACCCATTTGACTTTTGTTGCAATTATGTGATTTTGCAATTACTTTCCACAGATTCTTTATTAGCAGACAAGAAAAGCCATACAATGGTCAAAGGAATTATACTTTAAACTCTTATTAAAAAAGAATCAGATGTAGGTTAGAAGTGCAATACCATTAAAGCTTCACTGGGCACTTGAATGGAACAAACTGGAAAAACACATAATCAAAGGTCTATATTGGTAATGGCTTGCTTTACCCACTCGAGCACACGCACCCTTAGTGTCCCTTTGCCTGTGCACAAAGAGAGAGAAGGTCAAAAACACAGCTGAGTCAATACACCAGGACACAGGCTGGCAGGAGGGTAGACATCGGGTGTGTGACCAAAAGGGTTGACCAGATAAATCCTAACACTTTGACTCTCTATACCATTCCCTAAACACCTTGAGAGGGCAGTGCAGCAACATTTACCTTGGAAAGGTTTTAAGGAAGGAAAAAGACAGGTTTATTGGTCTTTCTTCTATTCATGTCTTAAGTAGTTTGTATGTTAGGCCTAGTATTATAAATCATATAGCCTTCAAATATCTGAATCTTAAGAAAATAATTCAGGCCAAAAGCAGCAGACACAGATTAATGCCAATGTGGACATAATGTATGACTCAAGTCACTTAACTGAAATGTGGATTAAATGATTAATTTTGATAATAAAAAAACGTTTAAGTATTTAGGCAAGCAACTACTAATTACTGATATCCATAATTACACATATCCACACTCATCTTCATTATAAAACAGCAGGTGAGACGTGTACAAACACACATGTGGTTTCCCATCATGCATTGAGTGTTCAGCTTCTCCTGCTGCCTCCATTACTGGGCAGTAACAGGAATGGGCATGCAGGATCCAGTGTGGTTTAAGGAGATTAACCATTCTGTAGGAAATAATATTCCACATAATCCCCATCACTGACTCTGAAAATCCCCTCTCACCGTGCGGCTTGGGGGGGGCCGCTCTTAATGTGCTCTCTTGTTCTTTTAAACACTGCATTAAACAGCTGGAGGTCTACAACACATACATATAGATGTGTAGGATAGATGTGTAGGATTACAGATATATTGAGTGTATTTGTGTGTGTTCACTTTTTAAAAAAAGGGAACATTTACATGACTCAATAGTTGATCTCCACAATAAAAAAAGATGTAACTAATAAATAGAAGTATATCATGATGAAATCACTTGTTATTACAGCGATGTTGCAACAAATCGCCTGCAGTACTGACACTAGGTCTCTCTTTCTATTTAGAAGCTGGTCTGCAGTGAGGAAGTTGAGTTTATTTTTCAATTGAATGACAGCAATGTGTTTTTAAACTTTCTTATTTCATCATTTGAATCACTTGTTTGCTGCTAAACCTGAAACATGATTAGATTTGTTGTTATTAATAAAAAGGTATCCTACTGCATTTCTTATAATTGATTAATGAGCATTGTGTCAATTTCCATTTATAGCTGGCCTTTTATTCGAAATAAGGCTAATTATTGGTTTATGTATGATCTGTTTTGAGCGCAGGCACTCTACAGTTGGATTTGTTTCCATAAGAAAAAATATATAATTAAAAAAACAATTTTAAATGAAGTATAAAACTCCTGTTGTAATATCCCCAACAAAAGAGTTATTATGTTCATTGTGAAAATAACATAATATGGTGTTAAAAGTGTAGTAAAGTTGTTTTTATGAGTTTTGTTGCATCATGACACAAATAACCTTTTGATGTTCCCATGGTTTTGCTTGTCGGCAACAGACTTCTGTTTGTTTTGATTTGAGCGCACACAAGCTGCAACCTGTCCATGAACATCTTTTTACTTAAGACCACTTCAATGTTTAATAGACTGCATCACAACTATAAAAGCACTTCCACTGAAAAACGTCTCACCATTGTTGTGAGAGGACACACACACACACACACACCTGTGTTTCTCATAAACAAACCTCCTGAGGCTTAATGTAGGCAGAGTGACGTGACAGCAGAACTTGGTTCAAACATGGAGGTCCTTCAACACAACAACTCATATAGACTGGAACAGGTTATGTTAATAGTACTTGAGTAATCTGTGTATCATGGGAAACACCAACGGATGGAAACTTTACGTGGGACAAAGTTTAAATGCACACTTTTGCGCTCATATACACAAAAGCAGACACAATGAGGGCTCTGTGGAAGAGGCTGACAGCCAGCTCTGCTCCAGAGGAAGATTCAGGAGTCAATGGGGATTCCTGCGCAGAGTATGTCATACTTCAGAGTGACAGAAGCTTTCTCCGACACACACACACACGGCATGCAGTGATCTGGGGACACAGAGTGAGATTGATGACGAGCCACCAATCGGCTTCAGGCAAGAGAGGGAGAGATAAACGCATCACATTATGGCCTATTTGTTTTTGACTAATTAAAAGACAAATTAGCAGAGTTAATAAATGGATTAGAGCTCTGTGTATGGGTGTTTGTTGAACTCAAAAACATGTCCTGTTTTTCTTGAAACTGTGACTAAGTTTTCAGCTGCAGGCTGAGATGTCCAAAGCAAACACACAACCAGAAAGAGAAGAGACAGAGACGACCGAAATGTCCGGAGCTTCTGGGCCTTTGTTGCATGTCATAACCCCCTCCCAAATGTCTACAGTGTTTTCTGGCATATAAAAGGCAATATGCCAAAAAAGACACTTTAATACATGCATAGATTTAACAGTATCCTAACTAAATGTAACACATGCAAATATGCTGTAATATCACATCAATTAATGAATTAAATTCAGAAGTAAAACAGCAAAAAGAGAGTAAAGAGGAAAACTATTAACTAAAACAACACAGCTGACAGATTTCTTTATTTGTATCTTCGTTTCAAGTCTACAATAAAGACTGGCAAATCTCATGAATGAGTTTTTTTGATGAAATATAAAACAGCGAAAAACAGAGTCAGGATTTGTATTGTCTAAACTTGATAATATGCACTAAAGAAAAAGAAATGCAAGTGCTTTTCACTAGAACACGGGAGCAGATACATGTAGGTACCCATAGGGAAACCCTGCACATCAGTATCGGCACTATTTCAGTAATTCAATACAAATTCTCTTTACTTTAGAGGTCAAAAGCACCAAAGATGTGCAAACTCAATCATTAGTAACCAACACAGTCTCCAATAGATGACTCAAATCATCCCAAAGCAGCAGGTAGTTTGTATATCGATATTAAGTGGCACAGACCTTTGTAGACAATTACAATTTGCAAACAAAACCAAAACCACTTACTGTACACTGTATGCGTGCTGTGTATTGTTTGTCTGCAAGGAAGATATGCAGTGGGGGGAGGGTGAGTATACACAGTATGAGTATATATAATAACCTAGGTCAACATGTTGACAATGGACCCTTTGACCGGTGGCAGGAATTTAGGACAACAGATTGTGTCGCCATTATCTGACAGACACACACACTGACACACACACAGACACACACACTAACACACACACACAGACACAGAGGGCAGGGCGGTGACCAAGACAGAAAATTAAGCTTGGCTTGAGCTTTACATGTATTTGTCATGCTGACTAATTTATGTTCCTAATTACAACACTTATTGGACTGACTGTCACAGTGAATAATCTTAGAAAATATACATTGACATTTAAAGAGCATTTGGTAAGGTGCTGGTGGTAATTATTGCCCCGCTCTTGAAAGACTCCCTGAGGTGATACTAAACACAACTCTCACACAACAGTGACATAACACCCTGCCTCACACCACCACCATCTCCACTCACACTGCTGATAGTTGACACACACGTCAAACCGATTAGAATCTTGGACTTTTCCATCACAAAACAGGCGACACCTGCCTAAATCCTAACTAACTTAACCTACATTTACTTAACATTTTCCATCCATCCACCCATCCATCTTCTCCCGCTTATCCGTGGTCGGGTCGCGGAGGTAGCAGTTCCAGCAGAGAGCCCCAAACGTTCCTTTCCCTGGCCACATCAACCAGCTCTGACTGGGGGATTCCAAGGCGCTCCCAGGCCAGCGAAGAGATATTCATTTCATTTCATTTCAAACCTTTATTTAACCAGATTGGTCCCATTGAGATCATAGATCTCTTTTTCAAGGGAGACCTGCAGCATATAGGTTCCACATGAAACATAAAACAATAAAGGACATCATACATTATATTTACAGGATACATTTACATAGTTATAGACATTTACAAGTACCCATAGTATCAACGAGCATTTCATTTAGCCTAGCTTTAAAAACATGCAGAGGAATGAGATTGCTCAGTTTCAATTCTTGCTGAAGATTGTTCCAAGCAAGTGGAGCTGCGCACATAATATAGATATATAGATATATATAATAGATAGAATCCCTCCACCTGGTCCTAGGTCTACCCCTCGGTCTCTTCCCAGTTGGACGTGCCTGGAACACCTCCCTAGGAAGGCGCCCAGGTGGCATCCTTACTAGGTGCCCGAACCACTTAACATTTTATACCAGAATAAGTATTTTGCCAGACAGCCAATTGCACTAGCAAACAAAAAAAACTATTGGCAAACAAGAGTTTCATAATACACATGATAGAATAAACAAATTCCCTCAAATATGTTATGCCTGCTTGCCAAAGACAAAACCTTAACCACACTTGAGATCTCCAGCTTGTTTATTCAGTTGAGGAAATTCCGGTTGTCTAATGTCGCCAATGTTTACAACACGGCAAATCTTTTTGAAAATAGCCAAAGAACAGCTGTTTCTGAGGAATCATCTGCCAACACAAATATAGCTGCTGCTCCACCCCCACTTCTTACTTCCTTTGACTAATCTTTTTAGTTAAAACATTCAGTTTCATCCCAAATTCAACTGATGTTTGTTTAATAGTATTTCACAACAGAAGCAGGGAAGCCCCGTTTCACTGTGGTCTATATTCTGCAGATCTATACGAATTCATCCAGTGGGATTTGTTGCCTGCTGGGATGATAAACCAATTACATTTCTAAAGTGTCTCATTAAGAGCTTCAAAAATGTGTCAACAGAAGAAAAAAAAGCCACATACATAGTGATAAATTATGAATCTTTAAGTCATTTTTCATGCAAAAATTTGAAAAGAATACTATCATATTTAACTGAATGTCTTATGGGTTTTGGATGGAATATTTTTTTCTTTTTCTTTGTGGCCTTGTGAATCACAAGGATAGTGAACGCACCACTCACTACATGCGTGTGCATGAGCGTGTGTGTCCGTGTTGTGTTTCCATGCGTGTGTTGGTTAAGTAGCACGAGTGACAGATGTGGCAGAAATCCCTGCTTATTTTTCCTGACCTGGTCATATAGTCAGAGTGTATTGTGTGTCTGTGTGTACAGTATAGTGTGTTTCCAGGCCTTGAGTGCAGTAAAGTGCGGATGCCAGATAACAATAGACTGTATGTTCATGTAAGAAGAACCCCCACCTGCTGCAGTACGTCATGATGTAACGTATGGATGAGGCTGTCTGACTGTCTGTCTTACATTTCACCATTATATTATCCAAGATGTATTTAATACTAACGTAATCACTGCCATTAGAAGTGGTTGTTTTGTAGCTTTACAGAATGTCTTTTATTTATTTTGTCACTTTACAGAAAGTCATCAGAATGAATCAGGTTTACTCGAGTAAAGTTACGCTGTAGTTACTTTAACCACCCATGTTGCACCCCTGCGATTTAATACCACACGCAAACATGGGTTTTCCCAACATAGTGTTTTGTGTGAAAGTAAACAGTAATGATGGTAACTATACAGTAGCTGCCTCTGAATTGTATATTCACTATATAACTGGGACATAAACATAAAATAAGCAGACTAGAGAAGAAAGGGAAAATCTAAAAATGCAGTGTTGTGCATTTATAAAAATGGTTTTAAGTAGGATCAAGTGTATCAGGTGGTGACTTGGCTGACAAAAACCGAAACACAGCACGATGAGCAGTGTGAAACTAATGCTCCACAGCTGCAAACATTGTAGAGAACAAAGCTCCACCTAAATGATGGTGTGACCTAAATGACACGGTCCATCTTAACACGGCTGTAAAGATGCGGGAACATATCAGTGATTTTAGTTAGCTGAGAATCATAAAGCAATATTACTCAACACAAAATGGACTCAAGTAGGGATGTCCCGATCACCTTTTTTTGCTCCCGATCCGATTCCGATCATTTGATTTTGACAATCTGCCGATACCGATTTTTCCCGATCCGATCTTTATGCAATGCATTAAGAGAAAAAAAAGGAGAAAAGCATTCAAGTTGTCCCTTAAACCCCACGTTCTCCACCACAGATAACAGCTGGTCATCCAACGCGATGAATTCAGCTATCTTGGCTGTTATTTTTTTGGCCTTTTCACTGTTCTGGGGCAGTTTCTCTTTCCTTTTAAAAGTCTCTGAAAGTGTTGGTTGTTTCAGTGCCGTTACCTGAGTGGCCGCTGTGTACTCGTCATGTTGTTGTTGGTGTTTGTTTCTCAGGTGGCGTATTAGATTGGTCGTGTTGAACGTAGCTCTGTTCTTTCCACCACGCGGAACCTCCGCCTTGCAAACATTGCATCTGGCTGTTACACTGCCTTCGCTTTCAATTTTATAATACTTCCAAACTCCTGACATTTTCTCTGTCCCGAGTCACCAGCTGAACGTAGCCTCTCGTTAGCTTACTGCTACTATTAGACACTGCGCCCACTCTGTTGCCAGATTTGAGAGAAATAAGCAACCAGGTCTATGAAAACAAGCCCAAAAGAAGCAACACATACATGATGTTGTGTAATTTTAAACCAAAACTAAGGCCTCAGGATGACTTTAAGACGTGAACATGGTCATTTTTGTTTTGTAACATTAAATAAGAAAAATATTTTATTAAAAGAAAAAAAAAAAGATTCCGATCCCCGATTTTTTTCTCCCGATTCCGATCTTTTGAAAATCACGTGATCGGCTCCGATCCCCGATCACGTGATCGGATCGGGACATCTCTAGACTCAAGTGTATCAGTACTGAATGATGAATGAATTCTGAAGTCGAGGTTTCAAGACTGCCTCTGTGGGTATCTCCACTGCAATCAGACAATGGCATGGAAAACAATAGACACCAATAACATCCCTGCAGTTTCCTTCACATCGCCCTGATCGGATATCTCTGGGCTAGGGGAAAATATTTCAGGCAAACTTTACTAGGGCTACTATAAACTATGATAATACATGTATTGAAAGATATGAGAGAGAAATGTACAGAGCAAAACAAAAACAGATTTTTATGACGGACAAAGATGAAGGGCCTTTTCTGTTGTGGTCAGCGTGGCAGTGTGAGGGCGGACATCAAAGTGCAGATGATGGACAAAGATGAGAGAGGAAAGGTCTGGAAGCCATATGAAACAACAGGAAGAGAGAAAGGGAAAGACATATAGGCCTGGCAGTAAGAGGGCAGAGAGGAAGAGTAAAAAAAACAGAGGAAGTAGGAAAGGAAGGCTCAGGCAAAAAAACGAGAGTGACTAACAATGGAAAATGCTGAAAAATCATGTCACATCTGTGCACACACACTCGCATTAACACACACACGACGGGAGCTGTGAAAATGTTTTGTCAGATGTTGTATGAGAATGTAAAATCTCCCTAAAGGCGTATTCTGTCATTTTTAATTCGCCTGGTCAAGAGTTTGAAAACAAAGCCCAGCACAGGCTCATCTGTTCTCAGCAGATTTCACCTCAGCCCTGCTGTCAGTTCAGTGTGGCTCTCCAGAGGAAACACAACGAACATCTGGCTATTTGTGATATTTTGACTCGAAAACCACAGTCGCGCAAAATGTGGAACACAGCCTCAACGTGAACTCTTTATTTGCACTCTTCAATTGCACCAGTCTCCATGTACAGTAATGAAATACATATTTTGCACTGCAGCAAATACAAAATGAACATATACTGTACATTATATATTGAGGATTTCTACAGGTCTACCATAATCGAAAATAATGTAGAAAATGGATTATTGATTTTAAATTACCAATGCAATAATGCAAAAAGGGGTTTTGCTTGTTGTTAAGACATGAAGGGAAGAAGTGCACATTGACAGCTGTAGTACCATGTGTTTGAGAAGTGAAAGTAGTATTAAGGAAGGAGTGTCATTAGTTGTAAAAATGTTTTTTTTTTCAGAAGTGTGTGTTTGTATATAAATGTATAACTATAGAGACAGAAGGGTTTCCCACTCCCTCTCTCTCATCAGAGGTCACCACAGCAGGAGGTCAATCTTTCTCATCTCTCTGCTGGCTGGATTACCCCGCAGCACACACAACCTGCCAACGTGCAGTCCTGCATCTGGCTCTTTGGAGTGTGTGAGTATAAGCGTGAGTGTGTTACACTATGTAAGAACAACACTTTATATTCCATGATATTTTAAGCACTGCTTTTATCTCAATCTGGCCTTCCATGACTTGTCTTTTGCAGAAAATCCCGACATAAACAAACTATTCAGTCATACTTCAATGTGCAAAACTAGCTATGAAATAGATGAATAGCTTAGTCATGAAATGTAGCATAAAGATAAAAACTTCCAAGCATATAGCATAGAGTGGCGTGGTCAACAGTCTGCAAAGGCTGATCACTACTACTGAAATCAGGGCTTACACACAGCTAGACCCCTCCAAACACACACACGCATCGCTACATTTAGCCATTTCTTATTAACTTCCTGTCGCATTCCATCAAGAGCAAATTGGTCTCTGACAGATTTAGTTTTATTAAGCGGAGGAACTGTAGGACAGCGCTGAGTAGAGGCAGCTGGAGTCGAGACATTACATGTGATGATCATCAACAAGTACTTTTGGTAACACTGCTGAAGGAAATGCATGCATATACAAATATAGAAATGACATAGAGATGTTTACACACTTGCAATCATCATTCATCTCTTCCTCCCTTGCATTTTCACTCCCTAACGCTCCTTTGTGCCATAGCTTTGGCCGTGTCTACATTCTGGGCGGGCTGCAAAGAGGCGTGAGATAGGGCAGCTGCACACATACACACATACATACAGTCCAAGTCAGATGCTGTTCAATGGCAATATGCCTTCACTTCTTCGTCTTTCCCTTTTTTTCTATTTTCCTGTCTGTATCAAACCATCTCTTTTGTTCCTCCTCATGGGACCAGGTCGACCTCTAGAACCAGGCCAGGATCCCCTCGCTGGAACGAGTCCTGTGGGAACTGACTTGTGGAGTCTGTCTGCGTAATGACTGCTCTTTATCCCTGAATGGACCATGGTGGGCCTAAGTGAATAATGACTAGGGGTGTGTGTGTGTGTGTGTGTGTGTGTGTGTGTGTGTGTGTGTGTGTGTGTGTGTGTGTGTGTGTGTGTGTGTGTGTGTGTGTGTGTGTGTGTGTGTGTGTGTGTGTGGCAAACGGGAAAAGATGATGGTTGAAAAAACTGTAAACCGCAATTAGTTTATCTAGGCATGACTGTGCATTTTTATTTTTTGTGAAGTGATAAAGGTCTGACAAAACTTTGATCTCATTCAAGCAGTTTGGTTTATCGTCTATACTGAGTAGCACCGTGTGTGCACAAACACTCATGGCCAGTGTGGTGCCAGTCTGAGCCAAATATGCCCATCAACAGATAAGCCAAGTGTGTCTACGCAGACACACACACACACACACACACACACAGGTCCTTGAGGAGCACTTGAACATAGCAACACACACTAAAGAGGATGGCATGCTACAGTTGAAAGATTATCAGTCAAATGCATTCGTCTATAAATAACTGAGTAATGGGGGAGGAAAGTACAGGCAGTTTTTTAATGAGTGTCTACTAAAAGAAAGTTGACTGTGGACATTAGCAGGTCAACTGGGAGCATGTGTCCAATCCAGATTGCCTTTTTTGCTCTCTGTGTTCGTGTGCTGCAGGTAGCTAGTGGGCATCAAGATATCAGACAGGGAAGTCTCTTCTAACTCCAATTAACCTTCACTAGTTTGACCTACTTTAACTATTAAAATAGCATTCTCCCTACTCTACCCAGTGCTATATTTGGCAGAGGAGACTTATTGTTTAATATTTAGTTGAGGGCCCAATTTGCTTAAAAAAGTCGAAGTTTTGACATGTCAATGGTTGAGGTTAAAGAATCCTCTATTAAACGCCCTTTCCTTGATGCAATGTTTGGGCTATCGCTGAAGTTAAGACATTTTGAGAGATACTGGGTGACATCTATAGTCGTAGATCTAAAAGGTAACTTAATTGTTAGGGCAACCAAAACTCTGCTTTAGTGCTGGATAAAAACATTTTCTAAAAGCCCTGCCTGTCCTTAAGCCGAGAAAGTTGTTGTATTTTGAAATGTTAATTCTACAAATGTTTATCGACTCCTTCAACCCTCTTGTCACATTCACAGACAGCTTAATGGTGTTGCCATGGATGCACCACGGGAGAGTCTTGTTTTTACTTCCAGCGTCTCTGCCTAACTTTAATTGCCCTGCCATAGTCCCAGTTGTGGCTTAATGTCATTAATACTTCAGGGTGTGGCAGGAACGATGTTTTTGTCATCCATAGCTGAGCTGCCCCTTGTTGGCCTGCAAACTACACTTTATTTAAACTCTTGACTCTTGAGTGTCAGGTGGTCTCCTCTGAGGCTGCAGAGAATGACCTCCGACCTGCTGACCTGTACTTCAGCACAAATGGATTAACAGTGACAGTGGTGACAGTCAAAACACACAGAGGTAAATCCCATTTGCCCATCATGTTCCTGTTCTAACTGCCCCCGATGATTACTTTGACAAAAAGCAAGACGAGACACTACACACACACTCACAGACACGTCACACCCACTTACTACGCCCTTCCCTCAATGTCAGTCACCAGCATATAGGGGCCCCTCTTTTGCCCCTCACGAGTAACATGATCCATGGACGACCTGAGGTTAGAGTTGGAATCCTAACCCACAGTATTTGAAGACAAAAGAGTGACCGGTCACAGTTAAATGCTAACATGCAAACCATAAGGTGGTAGGATTATGGATAACATTCCTTCAAGCCTGGTCAAATAACCTAAAAGGCAGCTCTTTGTCATGAGGTCGCATCACATTTTAGGTAAAAGCCCCTTCAGAACAAGAAATAGCTTGTATCACCACTGTGCAAAACACTGCTACATCTCTATGGAGGCTTTGTTTCTGTACTACACATTGACTTTCATTCAAATACTTATTTAAAACATCTCTACCAGCTGTTCTGTATTATGACACATTCAAATCCTAGAGTGATGTTGAGAGGGTTGTTCAAAGGGCATTTTTTAAAGACAGGTGTTTGTATGGAAAGAGTTAGCATACATGCCTGTGTTGTAATGAATCTGAAGTCAGTGCTTCTGTAGACCCAGAGCTAGCCTTGGGGCTATGTGGGAGCTATGCATCGCAAAGTAACACACTGCATTCCAGTCTACTCTATCACACCTTGTCTTCAGCTGTTGGCCTCCACTGAATGATTGAGTGAATGACTTGTATGAAACAAAGCTTTAAGAAGGAACTCCCAGCCCCACCTAGACCTGCATCAAGCCCTCAAAAGGTACAGGTAATAGAAGCAGTCAGGTCGTGCCAAGCAATAACAGAGGGGATTAGTTAAATGTCTGGTAGCGCGTACCCACTAAACTAGACTATCAGTCCGTGTGTGTGTGTGTGTGTTCAATCCATTGCTCATCATACATCACATTCACTTGTGTCTGGAAACTGCCTGCCTCGCTTATCATTTCCCTGCAACCAGTTCAGTTTTTGTATCTGTGTGTTTGTGCGTGAGGGATTGAGTCACAGTCAGACCAAAGGCAGGGTGAATAGATAGGAAGGATGGCAGTAAAATGGGAACAGAAACTGATGACTCAGAACTCAAATCCTCCTTTGTCACCAACGTTCAGCGGAATTAGGGTTTGTCATGTGATTTTGTACATATTTTATAGCCAAATTATATTACCAAAGAAGCCAAGCTGGAAATAAATGGGACACAAAATCCCCTAATAAATATGTTTGTCAATACAACCACATAACAACCCATTAAATAGGAATGAGTGATATAAAAGGCTCTATTGGAGGTCTGTATCAGAGCAGACAAAATTACAGGCATATCTCTCAATCTTTGCGTAGCTGGCAGAGAGAGAGATAGTGTAAGTTAATGTATAACCACTGAGTGTGGGACTACAGGAGGTAGCTTTACAAGGGCAGCAAAACAAATCACAAACAACAAAAGTCAGAACAGGCTGCACCAAAGAGAATTGATTTCCCATTTGTCTTTGAGTTGACCAACTTTGTTTACACGCATATAACAGAAAGAAGAAATGGGGGGTTAGGGTTCGTGTAAGGGTTTTAAGGCCTCCTGTGATCTCTGTATTCTTTGAAGACCTGAACACAGATGGTGAGTCCGTTGAGAGGAAATCCATCATTTCTGACAGGACTCAACACCCCGATTACCATAAGTGTGAAACTGTGAATCCAGGCAAACTTAGGTCATGTGTCACCAGTCTCTCCTCCCTGGTTCTCTCAATGGACAAAATGTGACAGTCACCTTGGACCTGACCAGCATCTCTCTCCACACCAAGGACTATGTTATTATGATAGAGCAGCAAAAGTCCATAGGAAAAACACAACACCAGAAAGACATAAATTCAAAATAAGACATATCAAATGAAATTACTTCTAAATCATGGTATAAAGGGGTTATTTTGCCATATATTTACTTTTAGAATATGCACATTACATGTCTGTGGGTCCCTTTTAGACGTTTATGTGACCAAAAACCAGAGTTGTAGCACTAATAGTTCACACTATCAACAGGTCATCAGCACTGCAAACTTACGGATTGTGACTTTCTTGGGATCAAACTGGCGGATTTCTCCCTGCAGCCTTTGCAGTCTCCCCTGAATCCTGCAGGATCTTCTGAACACCATGCCTGCCTCCATCTCGATGGCCAGGAAGATGTCGCTGGCATGTCGAGAAAGGTCGGAAAGTTGGTGAATAATGTTTACAAGTGTATGACAGCCAACCTCATCCAATGAAGAGAACAAAACGGGTTTTCGCAGTTTGCCTTTCCCGTTTTCTTCCCTCGGTATCCAGCCATCACACGGCGATAACCGGCTAACACGCCGCGGCTCAATGCTCCTCTGATGAAAGGGCATATTTATTTCATACCAATAACTCCAGCGGTACCAAACACTGTTCGCGCAAAAACCTTACAGCTTTTAAAACAAATCCAAGACTCATCGCCGTCCTGCTATTATTTGCGAAGCCGTACAATCCTTCAATCCCGCCATATTTTTGTTTTTCAAAGCATGGGACTTTGTGCTGCTGTACACTGGAGACGTTGCCTCCCAAAGTCTATTCAAATTCAACCCGACTGAGTGCAGGGCAGGCTGCTGGAGAGAAAAGAGAAAAAAACACAAGGAAAAGTAGGGGGGAAATAAAAACCCGGAGAATACTATAACCACCTGTAGCAACTGGAACTGGAGCCAGATATTCAAACAGAGGCTTTACCTGAAAGTCAGTTACACGGTCTGATGGAAAACATGGACCGGAGCTCCTCCAAACTGAACCGGACGGGCTGAGGTCACCAACAGACTGAAAAGATAGAAATCGCAGCGTGAGGTTTAAAGTTATTATATTTATCATGGTCTATAAACCACTATGTCTAAGAATAGTAACTCACATTCACTTTGACTCCTTATTTCACAGCAATCCCTTCAATTATGAATAATATAATAACTTTAGACTAATACCTAACCTTTAATTCCCTAATTTAATTTTAAATGTAAATACCCAGAAAAATGTTATGCAAATTCAGGTGAAGAGTTTGGGACAATTAATGTACCTTTTATTCATTTAATAGTTCTACTCCAAGTAGCATAACAACTTCACAGTAATGTCACATTAAATGCAGATCAAGCCTAACTCCTAAAACTCATGGAGATAACATTTACTTTTTTTAAATGTAGCCTATCTTTCTTTTGAAAATGTGAATAATTAAACCTAATTAAATGGACATTATATAAGGACATGATGTACCTGTTCGTTTAGGATGTGTTGTGGCATGTTGCTATTTCCATAGTTAGCTAACCTAGCATGCATAAGCATTGCTAAATTACCGTTTCGGGTTATTTATGCTTTTAGCGTGTATTTATATGTAGCAAATAACAATAAATCCTGACGGCGTGGGCATTATTGTTATCTGTTGACAGCTGGTGAAACTATATTTTCTGATATGTAATGAACGGCCCACCAAACACCCAGGTTGTCAGTGGACAAATTAAGCTTACTTTAGTTAAAACTTTAACATTAAGTAGCATTAGCCTACAATACGCAACAAAGAAAATGTATGTAACAAAGCAAATGTTGGATGTTTGCTCATACCTCTTAAATAACCCTTGGACAACACATTATGTGAACACTTGTCTGATTTATCTCCTCTCAGTGTTACTCGGCTACAAGGCATGTTTGTCCTGTCCACGGCCTGGCATTCCCGCCGCCGCTCTTTAAATTCCAAAGAGCAAAACTAGCATACCTTTACACCCTTTAGCTTTCAACCTGTGGCCTTGCATTCTTATAAAAACAATGTCCAGTTGCTCAAATGTGTCTCTGTAGTGTTAATTGTGCCACCTGGTGTCTTCAAGTGCACACAGCACCTCCATGAGAGTCTCTATGTAACAATTAATGTAAGTGTTTAGTTTACACACTGTCAATTCTTTCAATACTTAGTGGAAATGTAACAATTCCTCTCATATTAGTATGCAGTGGCAACAGTTAATAATATATAAGATTGTTACAATTCTGCTACAACTGTCCTGAGCATAGTAACATCCCATGTGCATCATGGAAACATTTAAGTATATTTTCCTGTTATCCTGTTTCACAATGAGTAATATCCGCATTTGTCCTTTCCTGCACCAAGGGCCTCTGAAGCAGGCTTAACTCTACATTTTTGTTTTTTAGATGGTCACGTTTGTGTTACTTTCCACCATGGAATCTTTAGCCATTGAAATGTACAGAGTCCTTCTAGGTTCACATGGGGGTAAAAAAGTCTTATCTGTGAATCTGTGCCAATGGGTACACAGTTAGTCATTGGTGTTTCTAAATGTAATAGTACCTTACTCATTTTGGAATTGTATCTATTCTGGTTTTACTTTAAAGCCTAATATTACTAAATAAAACATTACATCTGGTGTAGCCTACTTATTAGTAGAGTATGTCAATACCATTTTTAATGTCCTTGCATTTTGAACATTTTCTGACTTTTCATAGCAGGGTGCACACGGGTGGATCTAAATTAATTAATGAATGCACCCTTAATTCATCTTATTAAATACACCTTTGGTTTTGTGATACAATGTACGTTTTTTAAGCAGTTTATAAATTAAAGGTTTGAATTCATTAAAGCTTCATCAGACAAAATAAAAAATTGTGAAATTACAAAAGCAAACAAAACCATTTTAGAGATGAACATAGGTTTAATCAAGATTAAATATATGCCCCAAAAAAAGATCTTGTAACTCAAGAGAACTAAACAAGTCGAAACAATACAAAAAGATGAGCTTTTCTGTCTGTAATGTCAATAGTCTTACAGTTTTAAACTTTCTACGAGTTTTGGACTTTCATTCGGGTTAAAATGTATACATATGTCTCATTCACCATATTTTACAGTGCATTGATTCTCAAAACCATAGCCTTCTTCCACATCTAAAAACCCATAAACTCATTTATAGAATTATTTACATACAAGGCTTGAACAAGTCAACTCAAACCATTTGGTGAGCAATAAGAAAAACAAACATCACACATCAGAACATTTGGGAACTTTCTTGAACTTTATGGCTTGTTTAAGCCATTTTGTTTTAAAAAAAATCACTGAATGGATGGGAGGCAGGAGTGGCCTTTAATTAAATAATATCGACTTACACTCAGCAAGGTCATTGGAAGATTATTCAATTTGCAAGTTTCTCCACCACTGTGTCTTTAAAGATTGGTTGCATACACACACAAAAACAAATGTACAAATACAGCTCGATGAGTGATAAAGTAGCACACATTGCTCGAAATGCACCAAGGTGGTAGGTACATAAAGCATGTACATGTAAATGTGAAACTGAACAGAAAAAAAATCTTAAGAATGGCAACAAATTAACTAAGAAACAAAAGTTGATTACACTAAGTTGTCCCAACTGAGTTAAGCAAGCAACCACGTCACCAAAAAATACATCATCTTAGTTTATTCACAACACCTTAATCGAGATGACAATGAGTTAATTCATACCAGAAAGGAAAAAGAAACAGACCAACACTGCATTTTGTGTATGGAATTAGATGTGTTTTGAGCGCCACAGAGATGTAACAATGTATCATGACCTCCAAAAGATGGATTTTCTTTATTTTAAGGAGTATTTGTGTGTCAGAGCTGAGTGCAGCATCTCATAACTCAAACACAAAAACCTCCGGGGTTAATAAAGATCTAACATTTGTAGTAATACTAGCTCCTTTTCTTGATTCAATCATGTAGAATAATTAGCAAAGGAAACTGGGTGATTTTATGTAATCAGTAATGTAGAAACGAGAGAACAAATTATGCATTTGATCATGTTTTTTAACGTCTTATTCTGAATAACACACTGAGATGCTTGAGTTTATAAAGCCCTAGGGCCAACTTTTCCCTGTGCATTTCATTGTACTGTATATTTACTCCTTAACACTCATGACAGTAACCATGGAATGACTTCTTGCCTGTCCTTCATACATTTTGCCAGCAGACCCCATTTAAAAAATATCTGTCAATCATATTATATTAAGAAATAAAGGGGAAAGACGGACTGTTTTTGTGCAGAGATAAGCCAAAAAGAGCACAACTTCCACTGAACATTTTCTCAAAACTTCATATTTGCATGGTGGCTAGGGGAGAGAATAACAGACTACTGTTTTACAAAAAAAAAAAAGATGGTTTGTGTACAACTGTGTTTTTAATGTGTGAGAGAGACTTGGCAAAGGCTCTCTTGGACCAGAGGCATAGTGTTATGAAGTACATTTGCAATATAATTCGATTTTCAACATTGTCTTGTGTTCTTGTGGGACAAACAACAAACCACTATTACGACCAAACAGGAAACGTTGGCTCGCAGAGTGCTTGGTTGCCTGGTTTCCGTTGACGGTTATGAAAGCGTCTCACTCAGGGCAGAAGCAGCCACAAGGCCACGTTGGACAGTGTGGGGCTGGGTGCTGACAGAAGAGGAGCCCAGGGGGAAAGCTGGTCGAATACAATATGAGAGCGAAGTCCTACAGCTCGGTCTATGTGAGAGCAGTGAGGACAGGTGATGGATTTACAATAGGAATACACACTCCTCTTCCAAGGGCTCGATGACAGGCTCTAGCATGGGTGTATCATGAGACATACACACATATTAGTCCATTATCAAATCTAGGGCTCCAGATGTGTCACTTTGTCACCCTCTGGTGGTTTTGTCCAGAACAGATCTGGTATCTCCTTCACACACACACATACACACACATACACTCACGCGCACACACATACAGGCTGCCATCATACAAATCTCGACCTACACACACACACACACACACACACACACACATATATATATGAACATACTCCTTGGCTCCCCTGTGTCTGTTTTCAGGCTTATCTGGTGTAGTAGACTCTGTAGTAAACACTCTTGGCGCGCCAGAGTGAATAGGAGTTGTCAAACTTAAGCAGGTAGACTCCGCGGCCGGGGTACTGGTGGCTGCCAGCATACACTTCCTCATGACAGTCCCGCCGGTACACCGGCACAATCTCATCCACCTGGGGCTTCCCCGCCTCCTTCTTCGCCTTCTCTTCCTCACTGGGGGGATCAGCTGAGGACACAAGAACAATGTGTTCAGCTCAGACAGAAAACAGGAAGGAATCACCAATGAGTCTCATCATTAGGAATAGCACACACACAAAAGGCTGTGCTATAATTATACAACGCTATCATTAACCTTAATATTATGGAATTAATTTTTTACCGCAATACTGATCACACAATGGACATTACATTATTTAATTTGAGCAAACCAAAATTCATTCCAAGCTCTGTGCAGTTTTTCGCGAAAAATTCCCATTGCGCACTGAGGATTAAGGCATTACCATAATAACATATAGTACTGGCATAACGTTGCACCATTTTAAACCCGGGCTTAACACAAGGTTTATGACAAAATATCTTGCGCAAAATTAAGTGTTGTTACACTAAACATAAAAATGCTACTGCTACTCCAGCTGACAATTAGAAGCAACGTTTAGAAGGACAGGTGTAATTGCTGAAAGCTAATTTGACTAAGAAAACCAAGCCAATTCCACTGCATAATATTGCCATTTATCTTAACATATTGCCTCCCTTCATTTCTTTTCACACCACTGCTCTGGTTTCCATCGTAAGAACACAAGCAGGAATTCCTCTGCATCTGTTAAAACTATGTGATGTTTATCTATGGCGTAGCAAAGTTCTGAACTTGAGATAAGAATATAATATCTGAAAAGAAGTTAAATAACTCTTCATTGGCCAATGAGCAAATGAGGTAAATCAATAAACCATACATTCTTATTCAAAGCAGCCACTTAAAGATGAAGCTTAATAACCACCATTACTTATTATGTAATTAATTGTATGTATGTACTGTAGTATATAGTCACCATAACAAATGGCTCAGAACCTTAGATCAAAAGAGGAACAATGACTGTGTATTTTTCTTGTATATGCATTAGTGTAACTAAGGGAATGGCTAGTAAAAGTTTCATATTTTTTCGTTTTGTTTATTTAAACAACCACCACTAAAAGGTCATGTCACGCCTGCCAATTTGTTTTTTTATTTAGTTTTGTTTATAAATCAGAAACACTGCAGGTATATTCGAACATATCTCACCTTCTTCATCGTCGTCCTCATCACTGGATTCTGACACGTGCACGCTGACAGAGGCAGTAGAAGCGTCCGTCCACTCGAAGAAGACCCCAAAGCCGATGTCGTAATAGTCCGTGGCAAACTCCCAGAACAGGTAGGCGCCCTCCTCGTGGGTGGGCACCCTCACCGTCACCACCTCACCGCGGCCCACCGTGATCACACTGTCTGCGTCCTGCCGGATCTTCTCCTTGAAGTCCTTGATCTGTGGCCGTGTCCACATGGAGGGGGCGGCGATGACTGGTGGGGAGTCAGCTGTGAGCAATGAACACAAAATTACATGTTAGAATCTGTTGCGAAATCTGCTTATACAGCTGTCCTTTTTAGATGGGTTTTTTTCCAGCAAACACAGACTAAATGCCAATCTAGCTCAACTAACAAGCCATATGTGTGTGTGTGAGTGCGAGTGCGAGTGCGAGTGTGTGTGTGTGTGTGTGTGTGTGTGTGTGTGTGTGTGTGTCAAAGAGAGAAAAAGAGCATGTGTGCCAAATGTCAAAAGGTTATTTCTGCAGTGCTGGCTGACCATCCATCTTTCCTCAAAACATTGTTTAGAGTGGTGAGCCACGCATAGGGAATTCATTTGGCTCAGGATGTATGTTTTGGAATCAGACCAAGGCCTTGTTCATTGCTGGCGAGTGCCTACTCTTGTGAAAGCACAATGTGTGGCTGGATGATAAACCAGCAGCCTATCATGTATCACTTGTTGGAGCTCCTCTCCTTCCTGCCCTTCAGGTCACATCAACGAGGACACAGCAGATAAGAATCAGGTTTCAAGTTCTGGTATAAAGCTTTGTTAGTTTGAGCTTCCAGCCTCTGCTCTTTAGACATCAGCGACACAACAAAGAAAACGTAGATTCCTTCCAGTTGTTTCTGTGTTTTAATAAATGAGAAAAACTACAGCCCACCAACCTAATAAAGGGCCGTTCTCTGAGACCTCCTCTGCCGGCTCGGGCTCAGGCTCCCGGTCCATGCTCTCAGAGTACGAGTCTGACTGGCCTCCATTGATGGTAGGGGCTTCTTCCCCGGCAGGAGGTGACGCTGCACACATCGGTCCTGCTGCTGAGGCGACGAGGGGTTCACCACCACTGAAGCCGCTGGATTCAAGGGAGCCCTGCACCATCGAATCCGCCTGCATCTGCTGCTTCTGTAAGGCCGCCTGGGACCAAAGGAGGACAACACTGAGTTAGGACTAGGGATGGGTATCGTTAGGATTTTATCGATACCGATACTGCTTATCGATACCGGTATTTTTCTATACTCTTATCGATACTTTTCAATAATTTGGTGCTCAAAATTATAGACATGATTACAAGATGTGAAGATTAAACAGTCATTTTATTGTAATTTATTTGCATTTATTATTTAATGTAACTTTTTTAATGTCATACCAAGCAGGTATGAGTGTGTTTGACCGTGTGTCTCTGGAAGGGGGGCGGTAATTAGGGGCAGTTCATAAATGTCAATGTAAACATGACCATTATTCAGTTAAAACGAGACGCTGCGTGCGCACCTCCTAAACCGGAAGCTCCGATCGGCTAACCATTATAACCCGTTTATTATTTATAATTGTAATGATGGATTATCAGTAATCATTTTACGAGAAAGTTACACCGAGACATTGGATTAACAGTCTTAAACACAACTTTTGATCACAAAACAGCAAAGGTAAAACATAACTATCATCATGGCTACGTAAAGTGAAGTTGTTTTCTTGCTCTTTCCTGGCTGCTAGTTCAGTGAGTTTTGGTCGTACAGTGATGAGACTTATACCAATGGAATCAGCTTTCATGTGATATGTTGTTTGGGCAGATGAAATTACGTAGAAAATATCGCTTTTGCCAGTTATGTGCCGTTAGCCCCGTTAGCCCGTTTTGCTAAGTGTTGATTTAGACTCTTGGTGTTGGACTTCTGTTCCGTGTAGCTCAAATGGTTAATATCGTCTGTTAGCTGAGTTTTTCCCGTTAAGTGGGTATGCATCATTAATAGGTTGTTACATTTTAAGAAGCCTTGAGACGCTGTTTCTAGCATGATGTTGCGTCTTCCCCTATGGTCTGCTCCCGGGAGTCTCACAATAATAAGAGCGCTGTTAGGAGAGATGACGAGTGGCATTCACAGTGGCCAATCAGAGTGGTACTCAAACCGGATACGTCACACGGGATGAGGGTTCCTAACCAACCAGAATTGTTTAAACTAAGGAAGTAGCGTAATTCATATACCGATAGCAGCACCGTTTGTCCAGCGGCTTAACGGTATACCGGTACCGTCCAATCGGCTACCGGTACTGACTTAGTACCGGTTCTCGATACCCATCCCTAGTTAGGACATACTAGGGACTTATACCAAGATTGTTATGTTACTACAATGCTTTTGGAATGATGATTTGTGATTTGATATGGGCTACATGTAGGGCTGCCCTTTGATATCTTGAATTTTCATCCTGACGAGTTCACTTGAGATTAAGCATATCAGAAGATACCTCGATTATTTAAGAAGCTTCACTTTTTAAAATGTTGTTTTCATCTTTTGTAAACCCTTTGAAAGTATCTGAAATTGCAATTTGGTGCAAGACCTTTGTTGCAAATGCTTTATTGTGTACCTAATAATAAAGTGTGTAAGTAGATTGTGTTCTTTTATAGAAATGAATGCTTTATTTTGCAAATATCTAAGTTCCAAATTAAATGGAAAATCTAAAAAACAAGAAATCAATCACTGGAAGTCTATCCATGCTAGTGATGACACAACAGCTACCTGTTGCTGGGCAAGCTGCACCTGGTAGAGCTGCTGCATGTACTGCTGGTAGTGTTGCTCCTGCAGCTGACGGATGAGGCCCAGCTGTTGCTCCGGGCTGTTGGGGTATTGCTGAGCAGCGTACTGTTGGAACTGCACTGCCGTCTGCGCATTCAAAGCCGCCATTATCTGTTGTCTGAAAACCAGGAAACAGGGGCAGAGTTGGTGAGGAAGAAAATACAGGAAATGGAGAGGAGGGAATGTTGGACAGTGGACAACTGTAGGATTGTATCTTAGAGAGAAGAGTGATAGAGGAGGCATTGTCTTTTTTTTAGCAGGTATCAGCCGAGCAAGGACCTTGCAGATATCAAAATGTAAAAATGTAGCATTTGCAAACCACAGCGGTGCAGATAAACATACTTCTGCTGCTCAATCCGTAGCCGTTCGTCCTCTGCATGTCTCCTTTCCTCTTCCTCTCTCCTCAGCCTTTCCTCCTCCTCAAGCCTCCTTCTCTCCTCCTCCTGTCTTTGTCGCTCCCTCTCCTCCTCCTCCAGACGCTGACGTTCTTCCTCTTCTTTCCTGGGGTAGAGCAATGACATGAAGGATATTGTAAATTATGCAAATGGTAAAATTCCTTAAAACATTTCATAGACCGTAGTCAATAAATGTTAGTCAATAAAAATGTTAGTAAAAAAATAAAATCACTACTACTTTCACAGGTTTGCTGGATGCATATAGGCCGAACTAAGTCTGTATTTAGACACTGAAGCAGAGATCCTCCTCGGGAACTGGAGTCGGGTACCTTACCTTTTTCTCTCCTGTTCCTCCTTTTCGATCTTGTGTGAGGTGACGTATGGAGCAAAGAGGTTACAGCACTTGTTCAGCATCTTGACAAACTCCACCATGGCCTCCTCCTTCTCCATGTTACCTAGGGAAGCCCACTCTTTCCTGCAAGCAGAGCAAGATTGAAGGTGAGGATAAATAATATAGGCAACTGGGCAAAATGGGCTCAGTCATTTACGTTTTTATTTTGTTTACTTCTTTCTAGACACGTTCATATTTAATAATAGCAAAAAAGAGGAATTAAAATGTGTAGCATTTGTAACAACCATTGTTAATTAATAACATAAAGAAACACTAAGTGAACTCAATCTTAAAATCTGTGTGTCATTACATTTGTGCAATAAGCGAATATATGTGAGTGGAAAAGGCTAATAGCATTTGTAGTTAATTTAACTATTTTGACACCAAATAGCTGAAACAACTACCATTTTCAAAGGGAAAACACACTGGGACGCACAAAACCAGATGTCTGCTGGGGTTACCTGCGGTCGCTGCCCAGGACATCAAAGAAACCGACCTCCGGTGAAGCATCAGGATTATAAGGACCCAGTAACACCTGTTTGTGCAGAGCCACCAGTCGAAGCTTCTCCTCATATGTCGGGTGAAAGGCCTTTCCATCTTTATCTGAGAACAGCAATGTGGGAGCAATGAATTTGCATTCATTTGGTTTTTTACACCCAGCAGTTAAAAAGGGGTTGTGAATACTACAGCACAGCCTTGTGTCATGGTACACTATGCTAGTAACAACAGTAATAGCATTTAGGCTATTATATTGTCTAGAGTGTTACCTCGTAAAATCCTTGTGACTTCAATCCAAGAGGAACGGCCAACTTTCTATGTGAAGGCCTACAAGTTACGCAATTAGACCTCACCCTACTTGACTTCAAATACATGACTACAAATACAAAGCAGAGATTACTCTCGCACACAGTGTAGTGGGACCAGATCCAAACCTGTTTGCACAATCACCACAAGTGCTTTGCTCTTATATAACCAGTAGCAATGCCAATTTTTTTTAAATTAATGTACCTTTTGAGGATGTCTGAAAGGTAAAGGCAAGTGGAGCAACCAAGCGTGGAATACACTATATATCCAGATTTCTTTTAAATACATTTCTTCTCAGGCCAAAAGACCAGCCAAAAGGCTGATACACTTTAAATAGAATGCTGTTTGGACTTGCTACCTCTTGAATTCAAATGAGTTGTTGATCTTGAAACTCAACATAAATACCATTTTTTTTAAGCAGCGCAAAGTATGCAATGGTTATGTGATAACACTGTTGTTAATGTTGGCTTAATAGTGCTGCCAATAACTCAGACTGCTTGGATAAAATATTATTCCAGATCTATGCATAGAAAACACAAACATGCTGTCATGCTACCAACTTGTGCTTTGTATTGGATTTCCTGTTGGAGGTGTAGCAGTAAGGGAGTGGCATGTGCACGGATCATATGAGTAGGCAGTTAAACTGTAAAACAGTTCCAGTGGTCATACAACCCTGTGGGAACTGGAAACGTGGCTTTTAGCAGCGATATAAATGGGTTGAGCTCAGATCAGACCATATAATGCAAGGAATAACCAACTTCTAAGGCACAGTGGTGATCTGTCAGCGTCTAATTGATCAGAGAAAGATATGTGTAAGCAGCTGACATGCAGGCTCCCTTTAGCCGCATCAATGACAGGGCAGGGCGTGTTTAAAGCCCACAAACAAATCACTATGAGGCACCATTCAGTTAGCATGAACAGCGTCTTACATTACAGCTGATGAAGCAGTCGCTTGACAAGCCAGGTTATTCTTTCCAAAACACAAATAAAAGTACAAAGAAGGTACACAACACCAGGGAAAAATATGGATGATATTGTTTTGAGGCCACGTATTGACACACTCGGAAGTGGCGTGCTTATTTTCCCCTTTAACAACCAGCTAGCAGCCTGTTAGCTGCGCTGACTGCTGGTTAGCTTTGAAGCTAATGAAATGTTGCGGCTGACAGCATTAGCCCCGGTGACAGCTAACAGCTAACGTTAGCAAACGGCTAACTCCACCGAACGGGTGACTCGTATTTAAGTCGGGTCTTCCTGCTACCTGCTTCTTTACGTGACATGCGTGAGATTTATAACACATGTAAAATACCTTTGAAGAATTGAAGGCCCATTCCATACAGCTCCAGCAGAGGAAAGCCCCATTTCCTCTCTATGGCTGATCTGGCTGTCTCTCCATCTTCCCCTCCCGCTGCAGCCGGTGTGTCGGTCTCGGGCTCCGCGGCTTCGGGCTCCGGCTCCTGGGCCTGGAGCTGCTCGTCCTCCGGGTCGGGACTGAGGGTGAGGCCATCGATAGAAACTTCGAGCCGGCTTGAAGTAGCACTGTCGAGGTCGCCGCTCTGAACCTCTGTCGCCATCATGTAGACTGTCAGCTGAAGCGGCCACGTACCTACTTCCGTTTAGTCTTGGCGGAAGTTCCGGGAGGTTTTTTCTTCCCTCGATGTAAATAATGACGTCGCATTAACAGATCAGATAAATATTTACACAAATGATTTACTTTTTAACAATTGGGAGTGTTATAAATCGGAATTTCCTTTGAATGCTTTTTTTTTGTTTTTTATACAATGCATAACGTTTTTTTATTTTTTTTATTCAATGGTTTATTTTATCATGAAAATATGTTATTGTGGAATTTGAAATGACTTTTTATATATAAAATAGATTGCGCTGTTAACAATATTAATATTTTGGAGTTTAAATATGATAGTATTATTTTGGCTTGCAGTCCTTTTTATAAAAACATAAACATTTTGGGATCCATTTAATGGGGTAATTAAAGCTCTAAAATAAACATGATGGTCAAACTATGTAACAAAGACACCAAAGCTAAAATACCTCAAATATATCATCAGCATTTCCTGTACTGACATGTTTTTTTTTCAGCAATGGCATATTTCCTGTAATAAGCTAACACTTATTGTCAATGTATTAGGCCAGGGACCTTTTCGATCCAGCTCTTATATTAACGAAATGTATTCAAATAATGTTTACAATTGTTTGCTTAGAAGATATGTACACACACTATCATCATACTCATCTTCTGCTTGTGATTGCCATGAGCCTTTACAATGAATTATAAGTAAAGTAACTATAAAACATCCCTCAAATACACAACTGCCAAACTTATACCAACGGCCCATAAGACAATGACATTTTAACATGTACCTGCAAACTTGTGAGGATAGTTTACCTGTCTGTCTGCAGGTTAAATGTATAGTGGTCAGGTCAAACTGTGGGCTAAACATTGGTCAGACTTGAAAGGTGTGAACATGCTTTTGTTTGTGTCTACAGTAAGCTGCCAACTGGAAATGGCCAGTAGAAATCCCAAAGTGTTTTTGACTGTTTGATGTTTTAAAGTGCAGGCTGTTTACTACAATATACCAGCATTATTTTTAATCTATTTTGTCAAAAAAAGATGTCATGGGATGCCATTTTAAAAATGCTGACTTAATAAAAACACCAAAATTAAACATGCGTAACAACAGCAATGCTGACTTCCTATTCATGATAGTGAGCAAGGTTACCAAAGAAAATGTAAATACTTCTTAACTTACTAGAAACTACTATTTCATGCTGCTACAACTGTGACAGTAATAAACGATGATCTTTTATATCTTATTTTGGTCAAAGCAACATAAACAGCAACATAAACAACAATACAATAAACAAACCTCTCATGATATACAATGAAGCAATAAGATCACATCATCTCTTTGGTCTTAGGAAATTGAACATATTTAAATGTCATCGGTGTAAAGATATCCATGAATGCCCACATAACAAGGCCTAACATGTGCTCAGTGATCTTGTGGTTCCACTCATAGTTTTGTGCTCAATAATAAAATAAAGGTCCATCAGGATCATGTAAATCTTCATTTGGACAAACAGCTTTTTCTGTTTGGGTGATCAACCTCTGGAAACGATCTCAACTGGATCATGACTGGGATCACTTCAACTGAACATTTTGTAAGAGGGATCAGTCAGTATTAGCTAGTTTCCTGTTATGTTATGTTTAGACTGCATTTTCGTGTTAATTTTTAAGTTGTGGGTTTTGTGTATGTACCTAATGTAGAGTGTTTGTGTTTTATGCATTTTAAGGGCCCATCCAGGGACATCATAGCAAGTAGCTTAGACTATAAATAATGTGGTGTGTGGAATTGGATAATGCTACATACTTTAAGAATCAGAATTCCTTTATTTGTCCTGCAACAGGGACATTTAACCAGTAACAACAGCAAGAGTGCAGATTAATAATAAATAGTAGACTAACATATTATAATAAAAACACAATAGGTAAAAATAACAAATAACATATAAGTACACCATGGTTTAATAACAGATTTAAATATAAATTGAAAGAAAAGGTAGAGCGTGAATCACAGTAGGGTTTTACCAATAAACTTTACATACATAAATCATATTTTCATGCCTGAAGAGCTTTGAAGCCACAGATGACCGATGAAGCATTGCTGTTCATTTCCGCTCTCAGAAAACATTGTCAGTCCATTACAAAGATCAGGAACTTCAACAGCCTGATTTTAGCATAGCAATCTGGTCTGTGCACACAGGCAATACCCAATTAGGGCTCAAAGACAAAGCAGTCTGTGAACTGTGAATGTCTTTACCATCAAGCACATCCTACCTGAACAATGCTGTATGTGTCACAGTACAGAGATCAAAAAGTGATGTTTTGGATGTGAAATGACACGATGGCTGTCAAGTTATTTTCCCACAGAGCTCAACCAATATAACCAGAGAAAACTGTTGGTGTTTTTTTTTAGTCTGTGTTACAGGTCTCTTTGTGCATTGCAAGTTTAACTTCATACAATCTACTCCACAATGACTTAAACCAGTCACAGCTGCATCAAATAAATCATATATGATGATGCAGTAAAGATCTGGAACGCATTTTATATGCAATAGTGTCTCCCCACACCCAACGTAATTAAATATGATGCATGAAATTGAATCTATAATTGCCCATGTATGTAAATAACAAAAAATCACTCTGACGTAGGACACGAGCTATGCAACCATTATGTATAATACTCATAATTGTTATATCTATTCTGTTATTTCTTGCACTATTATTATTATTGGTTTTGTTTGTTTTATTTCCTATACATATTATGTTGCATTGATGGAAGAGCCAGGGACTTTAGCTTTTCATTGTCATATCCATAGCTACTGTGCACATGACAATAAAGCCTTACATCTTGAATCTATAATGAAAGCTTTATATATAGCCCCTCCAAAAATAAAGAGCTTTATATTTAAACAGAAATATTATAAGGCAATCAAAATCCAGAATCTAAGATATAAAACAAGATGACAAGACAACATAATTCATATATACAGGGAAAAAAGGAAAATGCCACAAGATAATATAGAGACATAAGAAGAGGTTTACTGTAAACTGCCCCCCTGAGATCATTATTGTCCAAATATGTGTAAACAAATTAGTCTGTCTGTGGTTCTACCTGACCTATTGACTTGATCCCTCCTGAATCAATTGAAGTTGAGCCATTCAATAACAAGTGCCCACTCCTGCTTACTTTTGAGGTTTGTGTATTGAGATTAACTTTGTTGCCACTGAAAGGGGGCAGGAAGCATATATTTCCTATATACACCAGTGTGGAGTAGACCTTCAAAGACCTGAATATGTTCTTCAAAAATAACATTTTTTTTACATTTATGGAAAAACAATCACCAAGACAAAGTATAATCCTGGTAGAATAAAGGCCGAGATGCAGAATCATTCAGAATAAGCCTAAATACATATTGAATGATATTATTTTTATTAAAATAAAAACAAAACATGTAATAAAATCTTAATGTTGAACTAATGTGATATTTGAATCGTGTCTGTTATTATGTAGGCCTACACACACATTTCAAACACATAGCAGGAAACTATAGCGTACAGTCTTCGCAAATTACGCATATATTCAGTTGTTTAAATACTTGGAAATAAATGTCACTTTTCACAACATAAAGACTTTGACCGGAGACCATATGATACAGCAATAATATGTATTCACTACAGCAACATACAGCAGTCCGTGTGAGGGTTACCCGTTGAGGAAATAGCAGTTTCCGACTGTCTCTCTGGCTACATGTCCATTATTACTTCACCCATTCCAAAGCGGATACATGTTTTCACTGCCGATGTGTATTGAGCATGCAGATTCCATTAAAACCCTTTTAAGAGACCTGCGGCCGCTCCACCGTCCCAGGTGCGAGGCCTTCACACCTCCGGAGGCCTGCAGACGTCTGAAGTTTGCGCACGGCCGCTGCAGTGCCAGCCGGCCCCGATGGCTGCCCCATTCACACATAGCCAGCGTCACCTTTGATCGCCGGGGGGATTTAACCCCAGCGAGCAGCGCACCTCTCAAACTCAGACAGTCGCTGGAAATAATACGAAGAGGAACATGTCTTCAGTTCATGGGAATATGCGAGTCGGGGATCTGAATCATTTCCAGATGTATCACGAGGGACCTTTGCAGACGAACAGCATGGTGAACTCAGGTAGGTGGCAAGGAATACGAATAAGACTGCATTTTGCAAAAGCTATTAAGTAGCCTACACCACTGGTAACAGTCCATCACGACTTTGCAGCTGCTTCCTGTGCAAGAAACATGTCCTTCGTCATGTTTCTTTGGCTCTTACTTATTTCTGCACGCTTTCTTTCCAGATTATGGAGCTCCAGATGTGACCAACTACTTCAACTCTGCGAACTCAGCGCCACGGGCAGAGAAATGCGTGGCAATACTGACCCACAGGAGAAAGAGGACTAACTTCACCCAGCAGCAAATCGAGGTGCTGGAGAAAGTTTACTCGGATACTAAATATCCTGACATCTACCTGAGGGAGAGACTGGAGGCTCTGACCGGGCTTCCTGAGTCCAGAATTCAGGTAAATTAAAAGATCAATCAAAGATGTTGAGAGATTTTTCAATAAGCCATTTGATCAAAACAATTAAAGTACATCAGAAAACAACTTATTGTGAATGGTTAAACTGACTTATTTCTTTCATGCACACGTTTCAGGTGTGGTTTCAGAACAGAAGGGCCAAGTCTCGTCGCCAGGTGGGCTCCTCAGGGTCCATGAAGGTCCCCACACTGCCAGCAGCGAGCCCATTCAGCCAGCTCCAGAGCAGGATGGGCCCAGAGAAAGGTAAATAATGCAGAAAATCATTGTTTTCTTGTTTTGGGTACCGTCCTTAGATTAAGAATTCAATTTTATTCCCATGGCCTTGGAACGTTTTATCAAATATATATTAAAAGGAATAGAAATAACTAAGTCTCAAACGTATCATGTCACCAGGTATAACATCTGAGGCTCATAGATAATAAATAGGAGACAGATTGTATGGACCCACTGATTTTGTTGGTATACCCATAAGAATTCTACATTTCTACAAGCTTCTAATCAATGTAACATGTTTTTATAAAAATGGCATTCTGGAAGCAGTGAATTATGGGATTTCACTCCCAATCTGTTACATAGGAAAATTATAAAAAATCTGGAAGCAAGGCATGAATGTGTTCCCTCTGAGAAATAAAACAAATAAAGATTATTATTACATTTGGAAAATGGCCAATATTCTCTTGGTGTTCACTTCTACCCTTGATCGCCATGAAAAATGTAGCTTTTTCTCCCTCCAGTGTGATGAATGAGTAAATGAGCAAAGTAACACTTTAATTGTATTTCAAAGCTAATCGCCCTACTCTTCTTTTCTCTTCCAGTGTATGACAACAATCATGGAGCCGAGGCCCACAGGATTGCAGGTTTTGGACTGGAGGACAGTTTCAGACCTTCCATGCACCAGAGCACAGATGACCCTCACAGAACCAGCATGCCCGCCAAGCCCAGCAGCTACGACCACACGCCTGCCTCCTGCATCTACGACAAAGAGGGGTCGAGAGCAAAGCCTGATCAGATGCAGCGACACGAGCTGAGCGTCAACGTGCCGTGCTGTAACGTCCATCTGTATCCCAAAGAGAACGAGCATCAGCCCAAGATGGAAGCCAACATGCCCGCCAACCAGGGCCCGAAGGTTCTGGTGGAATATGACAACTTCCCCCCCAACAAGACCATCGGCCCAGAGATGAAAGTTGTGATTCCTCCCATTCCCTCGCAGAATAACTTCAGCAGGTCATCGCCGAAGGATAACGGATGCCAAATCCAGTATCCATGCGTGATGTCCGCAGGAGATCGGTTCAGCCACTTCTCCCCGATCCACGCCCCCGAGGCGCAGGACTTTACCGACTCTGACTCTGACTGGGACAGCGATGCCTTGGCAGGCTTTGGTGGCTTTATGTGATGTATTATAACAGCTGATATATATATACAGCTACGTGTATAATAAGAGGCAGTATACAATTGTTTGCAAAAAAGGAAAATATGTATTTATTGTAAAATAGTAATAGAACTGTTGATTGTAAAGAAAAATAAATGTTGATTGGATATATCTGTTAATAAATACTAACAAATACAAGACTGCTTTGCAATATTATGTTTAATATAAAAAGACGGAAACATTTATTTACAATTGCCCTGAGGCACTTTCATATACAACTTTACAAAAACTGAAAAAGGAGATTCTCTAGGAAAAAACTGCTGACTTGAATTTTTCGTGGGCTTACATCAGTGATGCAGGCTTAGTGTAGGGGGGGGGGGTGCAGCAACAGCCATGCCAAATATGGAAATGCCAATATAATTTTAAGGAGTAAAAGGCATCAAAAACCCCCAGAGTTCTCCTTTATAAAAATACCAAAATCTCTTTTCAGTGCACACAAAATTACAAAAGCCATTTCTGATTACATGGCAGAAATGTAGACAACAGTCCTAATAATCAGAAATATTGTACAATTATCTACAATAAACAATTTCATAAAACATTCTTTAGCCTCCCTGTGCTTAACATCCGCGGAGCAACAGAACACAACACTTACAGGGGGAAACTTTAGAGATAGCAAAATATCATTTTAATAACCATGAACACCTACTAAAAAATAAATAAATATGGACTATAAAAACAGTAAGAATCAATGTTTGGCACATGGAACCAATAAATAACCATGGAGAGGTTGTAGATGTGGATTTGTGGCGATAGCTAAAGGCTCTTTCAGATTTGTGTTTAATTGGGTGCACCAACATTCTCCTAACATAAAACGGGTGGGTAAAATACTTACGACATCATCCATTCAGGAAATAACGTCAGAAGTCGGGGCAGAACTCTGAGCCGTTTCCCAGAAACATCCACATTCAGATTGCAACCTTCTGGTCCAAAACATCCACGTGAGTTATTTATGTTTGCAGTCTTGTATCAGTTCAAGTGAAAGCACCACCTCAAAAGACGATGTTAATGGACCGCACCTCTGCGTGTGGGGGGGGGGACACTCAGACTGCGTTGGTGTTGTTAGCAGAAAATGCGTGCAGGTTGCCCAGCTGACTAAGGCCGCTCTGGATGTGTGCCACGTGGATCTCAACGTTGTTCTGGAAGCAACTATAAACAGGAAGTGGTTAAAACATGGTGACTCAATTAACTCCACATGGAAATTAGGGTAATCAAAAATATGGAGTGAAATATAGCCATCATAATTAGAAAATAAGTGCATAGCTTCGAAAAATATGGGAATATAAGTAAGGTTTTCAACACACAACATTGTTCTCCTGTAAAATGTGACGGTTGTGTGTGTGTGTGTGTGTGTGTGTGTGTGTATATCCATGGTTGTTTCCTAATTGAACGATATACTGTATACCCCATGCAGATATTTATGAAATCTGTTATTTTAATGACATTTCTTTATATTTTCTATTTCTATGTAAAAGTATCCATATGGTCTGTGACTCCAGTATAACTATGGTATATCATTTGTTAAAATGCAAAAAAGAAAGAAGAAAGTCACAGAAATAAATTGTTATTGGAAATATGCAGTACTTGTGGCTGACTGAATGTTGACTTAATAGTGATTTGAATGCTAATAAAAGACCATATTAAGTTACTCATGTTTGCCGTTGGCACAAATAGAAAATGGTGAGCCATCCTATCAACCACTGTTTGTTTAGTGTAACTAAGGAAGTGGAGATAAAGACAGTGCAGGTTCTTTTACCTGAGGTTGGAGGGATCAATCGACGCCTTGATGTCATTAAGGGAGTCTGTTAGAGATTTAAACTCAAAAGAATTCAAGTCTCCTCCATCAGCCAGACACTGAAACAAACCAGACAAAAAATAAAAATTAACAAGTTATCAAGGCATAGGACTAATATTAAAAAACTGTTCATAAACAACTGCTAAAGAAACTTCACAAAAGACTTATTAACGCATGTGTATTTTTTTAAATGTCTCTGCCATTAATATATGACATAGATGTTCCTCCTGCCATAAGTTAGAGAACATGTATTCAGGACTGAAAGCAGACAGTAGCTGAGCGTTTGTATTTCCTCCACCTTGATCTGTAGCAGCAGCGCAGTGAGGCGGGACATGAGCTGTGTGAGGCTGGGGTTGGTCACACTCTGCTGTCCGTCCTTCAGAGAGTTGCTCAGCTGCACCATCTGCTGGGCCTCGTCCTCGCAGCGCCGCCGCAGCTCTGTGGGGTGATCGGCTGGCACCATGCCCTGATCCGGAGCCAGCTGGACGGACATATTAATGATTCACGTCATAAACTAGGCACTGTTATATCAGAATATCAGGGCATGAAATAGACCTGGATTTTAACAGCATTTCGATTTCTCTGTTTGTATCACACACATAGAGAAATTGACATAAAGTTGACTTTGACTGAAAGGTCACAATGAATCATTATTTTCTGTACTTGGCTGCAGGGGTTTTACATCATGTTTTTGTTTGCACTTACATCACAGCAGAACTGCTGGACCTCGTGAAGCACCTTGTTGAGATCTTTATTGAGCTGCTCTAGCTCCAGCACTGTGGTTGCATATCGCTTCTGGAAGTCCAGGTCAATAGGCATCGAGTACGACTTCTGAGCACAAAAACACAACCATAGCCATAGTTAGTTTTGATGTATGCATCCCAAGACAACATTTAACAGCTTTTGGAGCACCTTTTTCTAAAATGATGATGATGATGATGTACCAGTTTCTCTGCCTCCGTGTTCATTTCTTTCAAGTGCTTGATGTGCTCTTTCTTGATCATGAGGATTTTCGACAGCCTTGTCTAGTCATGGAAAAAATAAACAAATAATTAGTTAAAACAAAGCGCTACACAGGTTTAGGATATTTTTATTGTTCCATTTGACAGGACGTATTTACCACTTGGACGAGGAACTTGACAGGAAATCCCCCCAGAGTATCTCCCTCAGCACCAGGCAGTTTGTTCCTCCACGGTGACAGGTTGATAAGAGGGTCATTATCCTGTTATTACAAAACATTAAAAAGGACAATTCATTCATTGATCTTCATAAGCAATCAAGAGGAAGAGATTCAGTAGATTTAGAACTGAACTTGATGAAGTGTACCAAGGCATGAACTGTGTAGCATATCCAAGTTAGATTTTGCATAAATCCATTTACAGCTACAGCTCTTCAGAATGAATGGGCTGTGTGTTAATATATAAAAACGTACAGAGCACATGTGAAGCTGCCAGTGTAGGAGGTTGACAGTACCATGAGGACAGGAGTCGTACCGGACGGGTACGGCCCTCTGGGCGGAGTCATGACGTTATGCATGTAGCGAGATATCCGGTGCTTCTGGGCAAAGGCTGAAATGGGCATGGTCTCATTGGGCTCATTGCTCTGGAAAACACAATATCATCTGAGGTTTCAAAACACATTCCTTAAGTCCAAATATTGCACATCTTTGTATCATGACAGTTTCTTATTTTACAAGGACATTCTAATACAAAAAAAGACTAGCAAACTCAAGTTGTTACTTGTGTAGCAACTTCAGGAACAAACATAGTCGCTGAGAGGCTGAGGTCGGGCCTGGTTGCCTTTGTCAGAGGCGCCATCAAAAATAAACGCTGCGATCCAAAAATGCATTCAACAAAATCTTACTTTAAGAAATATTATCAACATATTATAACTTGCACAAATATATTTTCTGAATAATCACACCTCACACAGGTGAAAAGGTGATTATAATCACTATGAGTGTCGTCCAACTAATCCAACGCTTAATTGATCACAAAATAATAAGTCATAATATTATAAACAAACACCAATGCCAAAATATTAACATTCAAAAACCCTATTAAATTAAAAGAAATCACCCCTCTCTGACATGGCTCCTACAACTTGTCTAATGTCAAACACACTTTCAGGAGAGCTGTTGTGTTGAAAGAGGCGGTCCTTACCAACACTTCGTAGTCAGGCACAGTGTGTGTTCCCAGGCCGCTGCGGTCGAAGGTGACGCGGTAGGTGGCGGCGCTGGTGTCCACGGCATCGATCTGCCCGGTGAACAACCCATCATGGATGCCTCGGAGTCTCGCTGTGGAGCAGGAAATAAAAACAAATAAATAAATTGGGATTTGTACTGGTAATACTGTTCATATCAGTGTGAGACATCATTACTACTGTAACTACTGTAACAGCTTCTTAATGATCATTACATTGTCCTGAAAATATCTGTTTCTAAACCATGCAACTTATCCAACTAAATGAACATTGTGAAGTGTAGAAATTGCAGTGCAGAGAAAAACGTAACTGTTCAACAATAACATCAAATGTACTTTTATTAGGGACTGCATAAAATATATCAACGTTGTTGTTTGTTTGTTGTTGGTATGAACTAGGGCTGCACGATATATCGTGTCGTGACGATAATCGTGTTATGCGCATGCACGATAGTCATATCGCAGGACGTGCGATTTTTTTTATTTTTCTCAGGCTCTGCATGCACAGCAAACCACCAATCAAAATCAAATCTCCAAAGCAAACGGACCCGGTGATTAAAGGTAAAAACACTGAATAAAGTAGTTTCATGTGTTTCTCCAAGGCAGTTCGTTGCTGCTAACCGAGCTAGCTCAGCTTGTTGCTCTGATAACTTAAGATCCAGACGTCCGTGACTAAAATCCTTCATCCGGTTAAATATCGTTAAAAAAATAAATACCAATTGTATAGCATTAAAGTTCAAGAAAGGATGGTTTGCGGACAAAAAAAACTGTATTTTCTTCAATTCCTGTATTTTTTCATATCGCAATATATATCGCAGGGGGAAAAAATATCGCAATGTCAGTTTTTTCCAATATCGCGCAGCCCTAGTATGAACTGAGAGTATATCTTAACTATGTATGTTAAATAAACTAACTACAGAAATACATATTTTCCCATGTAATTTAAATATGCATTATTACATCCAAATTAAAACATCTGCATTCCCTACAATATTTTTTTTCTGTTGAATTTGACAAGTTTTTCTTCACATCTGGTAAATACTGAATAAGTGGGTGTGAAGCAGGTTATTAGACTAGAATGATAATCATTTCTTAACAGTTAACCAGAGATGTGTAGCTGTTATAACTGCTGCTGAGGCTGCGTGTGTTCATTAGAGTCCTCCTACCAGTGACTTTGGTTCCTATGATGAGTGGCAGAGGGATTTCATCAGGAAGGTCTTTGCAGTTGGACACGTCAGACAGCTTCCTCTGCTGCAGCAGGCGCATCTTCTGCCTCTTCTGCCTCAGCGCTGTCCGCTCCTCAGAAAAGAATGCTGATGAACACCTGGGACAACAAAGCATAGCACTGTAACAGGGTGAAAACTGTTTCACATTTCAGACTTGGAAATGTCTGACGTAAATAAAGACAAACATGATTAGTTAAAATGGGTTACAGAGGCACAGAGCGTAAAGACTGCAGCATACCGTCGAGGCTTCCCCATCAGTCTCCTGATTGTTCCCCACTCAACCCTTGTTAACTTTCTTGTTTTCAAGTTGGGGAAAGACTCTTTGAGGCACAAGCAGAATTCATTGTCACCCTCAAAGAGAGGTCTGGAAAAGGAAATAATAAAACAACAACGTTAACAAAAAAACTCCTTCAAGCATTTAGAGGAGGTTTACTCCTGACCTCTTAAATCATGTTTGTTGTAAATACAGATTATCAAAAACATTGAAGACCTATTAATTGTGTATAATCCAACAAATTAATATCAGTTTTCTGAAGATGAAAAAGAGGCTTTACCTGTCGATATTGGAATAGAACCATTCGTAGATGCACCATTTGTGAGCTTTGGGTAGTTTAAGGAGGTTTCTTAATCTCAGCCCTATTTTCTGGGATGCTTTCTTATCTGGTGTCGCCACATTAGAACATTTCTGTAAAGCAAAACATATAAACAGTCATTTGGTATACAGTTTTCAAAAAATACCATATATTTAGCACTTTAAGTAGGGATTGAGTTTTACTTTATACAACAGTTATCTACCTTCTTGTCTTTAAGCCATTACTATTTGCTAGAACAATAACCTAAATGATGCTGCAGATAAAAATTGTACTGCAAGTTAACCTTGAAAAGGCCTAGCATAAAAACACAGGAAGCTAGGGGATGCTGTTGCCTCCAATTCATTTTCTCTGACAAGCAGCAAATCTTTCACAGGGCCTCGAACGCTCACATAGATCATTGTGCTTGTTCTCTTACTGGTGAGCAGTTACTTGAAATGTTTACTTAGACACTGAGGCAATCCACTCTCAGTTGATTAAAATGATAATAAGTGGATTGATTTAATTTTGATCAGAAAATGCCACAATTGATAGAGAAGAAAGGATTTGTTCCAGAAGGCTATATACGCCAGAAAAACCTGTTGATGGTGTGTTGTGTTTACCTGTGGCGTGGTGCTGACCCTCTGGCTCCTCCGAGGGGATCTGGATGGGACACGTTGCTGGGGCGACACCTCATCCTCCTCCCGAAACAAACGGCTCCTCTTTGAGCTCCGTGTGGGCTGAAAGACAAATGTGGACAGGAGTGAATATGAATATTGCCAATAAAGCTACAAGAATAAGAGCGTGTTCATAACAGTGGCCAATACAACTTTAATGATGTCTCTACTGTATGTTGCTGTTTATACATTGGAAATGTAGACCATGAATCCAACACTGCAATATAGTTTTCATTCTTAAGCAAAGAGGAGACAACATAATGTACATATAGGGTTTAAACACATTTTGCTCGTTTTTTCAAGAAATTTGAATTTGAGTGTTGCGATATATGTTGCATAGAATGAACTCATGTTTTCCTATTTTTTAAAGCTTAGCATTCATAATATTGTGTAAAACAGAAGCGTATCTCTTACTGTGTCCATTGTGAGGGAGGAGTTTCGTCCCCTGGTGTTGTGAGCTCTTGGGAAGTTGTTTTTTTCATTCAGAGTGTTGGACAAACTGCCTTCTACAGAAAAACAACAATGCATTTATTTAAAATAGCAAAGACACCAGAAACAAGACCCCAGCGAGACCTTCTAAATACCAAATGTCAGAATCAAGACTATTCTCATTCTGCAGAAGATATAAAGGAAGTTTCCACTTAGAGTCACAAGTCTTAATATATTTTATCTTTGTCAATTTTGAAAACAGCAGTGGAAGCCATAATAGGACTACAAAAGACTTGCATTAGCCACAATGTAATGCGGTTGTCACTGAAGCTTTTCGTTATGGAGAGTTATACAGAAGTCTAATCCAATGAAGGGTAAACGTTTCCTGAACATTTCTAATAAGTAAACGTATGGTATAATTCAGCTAATACACATGAAGACAAGATCAAATCAGAAACAAAATATTCTTCATTGGCCATGTACAGTAGGTTAAGGCAGTGGTTCCCAAACGGTGTGCCGCGGCACACTGGTGTGCCGTGAGGCAAGTCCGAGTGTGCCGTGGGATTTTGTGACAACCATACGTTATTATTGCAATATACAACTACACAAAAATAATTATTTTTTAATTTACTATATCAGTACTTTGTATGCACTCATTTCATAATACAGAGGCAAACTCTATACCTAAAAACAATTCTCAAAACCATGCCCCCGGAGTTGACTGAGGTGCTGAATCAGGCTGTGCAGATGGTGAATTACATCAAATCAAGGCCCCTGAAATCTCGCCTCTTCTCCCAGCTGTGCGCCGAGATGGGAGCCGACCACCAAAGCCTGATCCTCCACAATTTTTAATTTTGTGACCTGTCTGGTTTAAATGAGTGTGTTGCTGCTTTGATGAAGCCTAATTTGATAAAGTTTCAAATTAATTTCTGAAATATTTCGTTAATAAATATTTCATGAGTAATATAGTTGTCTTTGTCACATTTTATTTGGCATTAGTAAATAATTATGCACATTTACAGATATTTTACATGATATGAGTGATAACACGTGTTATAAGGGCTATTTTGCACAATAGGTGTGCCTTGAGATTTTTTACTTGTCCTTTGGTGTGCCTTGGGCACAAAAAGTTTGGGAACCACTGGGTTAAGGCAAAGAAGGAATTTGACTCCAGTTTCCACTCGTTCCCAATATACTTCCACACTTCAAAGAACAAATGTGCAGATAAATAAAGATTCGGCCCACATACCTTTTAGACTGACAAGTGCCTCTGCCGAGGAGCCTGGGAAAGAAGACATATTGGGCTACATCAGTAACACACTAATGGCATACGAATAACTCTTAAATGCTGTAAATATTTTACTGTCAATTTGTAAGCAATAATGAAAAAATTGCCAGGTACATTAACAGAATAAGGACAAGTATTTACACCAAATATACATATACAAAGAAACTACAAACCTAGTACAGTGAATATATGACAATCCACAGTATATTATATTTCAGAGTAGAGGGCTGTTCAGAGAGAGGTAGGGATATCTAAATGTGAAAACTATTCAGAGAGATGAAAATTAACATGGGTCAAACAGTATTAAAAATGAACCATGTGTTGTTAACATGATGTGCATTAATGAATCATGCTGGATGGTTTTAAGTGTATGTAATAGGCTTACTTAGCTATATTTTAGAAAACGCCTGCAAATAGCTCTGACGTTTATGAGATTGCCCTTTAAACACTGACAGGGGTAGGGTAACTGAAGTTAGATAATAAAGCTAGCGCAGTCAGTTAGGCCCTAATCCCCAATTTGAGCTGTCAACCACGGGCATAACATCAGCTGTACAGATCATATCAACGAAACGAGCCCAACAAGCTATTGATACAACATATTACGACCCGGATATCATATCCACTCACATTAACTACGACTGGAATGACTATTTCAGAATATAATAGCCACATAACTTGGCTAGTCTCTCTTTGCCAGCTTGACCCACAACACGTTAGTTACCATGTAACGTTACATTAACCAGCGCTAACAAACGTTAAATATAAAAAATGTATTAGGGAAGACTACAACAACTATACCCGTAAAACAGAAAGCTAGTAGCTAGCTTGTGTACTTTGGTTATAAACACGTTATGGTAGTCCTTTTGTTATTGCTAGTTACGATCCAATGCTAGCACATATTAGCTCACGGCTAAGCTAACGTTATTTGTTTATCCAGTTGAGCTAAAGTAACTTGCTCAACTCCTACATTAGCCATAGTTAGCCTTTCATGCTAGCAAGCGTTAGCTGACTTGAACAGACCGGTATCTCCTTACGTCTAAAAAATGACTTTGTGAACTCTACCCAAAACTATATATATTCATGACATGGACAGCACTGGCAGTTTATCACCAAAGATTTATTTTTATCATAATGGGGCCGCTGCGTGTTTACAACGCAAAACTCCTTGAATTTGTGTTGTTACTCACTCTCGTCTAACAGCTGGTCCATCTCCGCCATCTTGAATTAGCCGCGCCGCTTTTTCAAAGACCTTGTCAAAATGCATTCTGGGTCGGGACGCTATCAGGAGGGCGATTTGAGAAACTAAAATCCAATTATTTATCAAACTGATGGGTGGTGAATTTATTTATATTATATAAGCATACTCATAATCATTTCAACTTAATTTAAAGGTAATTTACAGCACAAAATGTTCCTGGAAATGCCTGGAAAACCTGTTCATAAACTGGAGTCACAGTCGGTATCCCTCCATTGTTTCATCCAGCACTTCATTAACTGGCATATATTAATGAGTTTTTCTTACATTTCATCCAACTTTGGTAAAGGTTTTTTTTTGTATCGTTTCCTCCATGTGGAAGTCTGTGTTTTTACCTGGAGTTAAACACAGCAGCAGAAACCAAAACCAAGTATTAAATGCCACTCATGAAAAACCCCAGCCTCTTCCATAACCTATTGAACATTTTGTTAACACTTTTTCTGTGTATACAGGCCGAATAATTTGAAAGGTTAAAATTACTACGAATCCAGCCTAAAGTCAAACTCCCATCCTGCAGAAGTACCTCTGGCTTAGAGAACTCATCAGCACCTGACCCCGCCCAAAGGTTGATAGTAACTGTAATAAATCAATCTCATCAATTATAAAACAATTTGAAATAAATTATATCATATCCCGTAGAAGAAAATAAGGATTCACACAGGCATGACATGTATTCTCAACATTTTATTGTATTTGAGGTAAGCGAGAAAAACACTAAGATAAAGTGTACCACATACCAGTCATTTCTTTTTCAGAATACTTTGCAGAATGCTAACCACATTGTTTATTTTTTCCCCCATTTTCTGCAAGGAAGACAGCTTGTTAGACAAACAACAGAACAAATATATACACAACAAACATTGTACAGTGTATTTGAACCAAACAGTCTAAAAAATGTTCATCTGAGCGGCTAGTGGTTTGTGTACGTTTGCAGATTGATTGTTAAAAACTCTTAACTCCCTCTAAACTTGCAGTACTAAATCTTATTAGGTTTAATAAAGAATGAAGAAGGATCCTTTCCGAAATTCCAAGAAGACCATGTGAAACTGAAAACTACAAATGTTTTCTAATGTTCATTCCTAAACCTCTCTGCGAACTATGCACCGTGCTTCAACCACCAGATTGAGCTTTGATTTGTATGTCTGTCTTATAAGCAACTCTGACGTAGGTATTGAAGTACCTAAGGTGTTATGAAGAAGGCTGCCAGCTAGTTAACCTGATGAGAAAGCATTAAAGTGACTAGAGATTTCCATTGACCATTGTAAAAATGTGGTATAGCATCCCTCCTTTGCCATGAAGCCTAGGCATTTGACAGCAACAGTGGTCTCAGTTTTCAATGAAAAGGGTTTGAACACAGACCCCCCCCCCCTCACCACAGGGACGTCTGGTAGTTAAACTTGATCTTCAGGAGATACTTCATGTTGACCTGTGACACATCATACACAATGTATCTGAAGGAACAGCAGTTAAGGACAACAGGAACTATCGAGATAACATAACCAACACGGAAAAACAAAGGGACATTTTACCCAAATACCACACATGAAATGTTGACAAATAAATTATCCAAAGTTAGATATCAAGAGCTGACAGTCCTATAAAGTAACTACATGTTGTGAGGGTATTTGTTTAGGACAGGTCGACCACCAACGTTTTGTTGTCCTAAACTCGACATTCATTGATCAATGATTTAAGTGCCAGTTTATGACAGAATACTTATTTTCATAAAGAATGAAAATCCATTAGTGCCTCAGAGCGATCGGGTCATGTTCAGGAGGTGAGAAACAAAAAGATAAGATATTCTGAGTAATATCACAGAGCTTCCCATATTTAAACAGCCATCCTTCATTAAAGTAATTTGTAAATTAGAATTAAAACATTGGACTTAATTCACATCCAATGTCATGTTGTAAGAACTTGGCAATAAAGTAAAATTAAAAGTTTAGAAGTGACAGTTCATCGTTTAAAAATAGTCATTAGACATAACACAAGTCGGTCAATTAAATGTCTAGAACAGTCGGTACGGACTAAGTCTCTGACTCTTGACTTTTCTATAAGCTATCAAATTATAACTAATTATACACGAAAGCACGAAAAAAATTGCGTCATTTGAGAGCAAAATTAGTATTAAATTCATAAACCAGGTTTTAGGTATTAAAGGATACTCGTTGTACAGGAGACTTGTGTCATCAATGTTCGTGTTGCTTCCTTTTCCCAGAGGTACTTGCACCCCGTCCAAAGTGACAGATGCACTTGGATCAGGAGCAGTTCTACCCACACCTGCAAGAAAAAAAAGTTCATGAATGAAAGTCTGAAGCAGAATACAAACCAAACTTGTGTCATCTACAAAAGGCACATGAATTGCCAAATGTCCTACAATAACAATGGCATTATATAAACACATATTTATGTAAACCAGCTAAATAACACATTAGTAGGCAAACACATCGATGCCAAAACATTACTGAAAACCGCACAATTATTAGTGACCCTTACCTTTAACACTGTGCTTGCCCTTGGGTACTTTTGTAATGTGGGACGCCTTCTTCAATTCATGCCTGCATTAAAAAAAAAACATGTTGATTCATATTATCCTCACAGGTTTGTTAAAGAAAGGGTTGATATTCATGTTATTTTAAATAACTCTGACTTACATGTTGCCCAGAGCAACCTCAGCCAGCAGTAGGAGACCGACGGGGTCTGACTGGGAGGTGTGACAGTAGTTTGCACTCTTGGACACCATGTCGGCAAAGTACACACCTTTACCGAACATGTAACCAGTCTGAAGAAGAAAAAAAAGAAAATGACAATGTAACATGACTCAACAGAAGGGAAAAAAAACATCAAGACAGAATATTTGAAAGTAAGGTTGGCAATTTAGAAAAACAATCAAATATCACTGAGATGTTATTGACCAAATAGCTTGTTATTGATATTAAAACTAATTTGTAGGGTTGACTATTGGTGATTTCACAAAAAATACACAATGAGATTTCTGATTAATAATCATTAGTAATGTGGATAATATAATTAAATGGGCAAATAACAGGTAGAAAAGTCTGATAAACCTGCGGCAGGCGCTACAGGTGTATACAATCCAAAACAAACAGACTCAAAGACAGTTTTTTCCCCAAGAGCCATCATTGCTCTTAACACCTGAAAGGCATACCTCTTAATCATCCTGCATGTGAAATAAATGTGACTCAGTACATATATATCATTACTATTATAAATACATACCTACTATTATTATTATTTATTACATTATAGATTTTATTTGTATACTCCTGGAAATAATTACTGCACTTTATTCCTAAGTATGTATGCTGCGTGTATTTGTTGTCTTATGTTGTGATGTTTTTTTGTTTTGATGGCACCCTTGAAAGGGAGAAGCATTTATTTATCTCATTGTACCTGTATAATGACATTAAACGATTCTATTCTAAATAAAAAAATTATATCACTTTACACAAAAAGGGAAAGACACCCTATTGCCACCATGACATCTAGTCCTATAACACCATATCGTTATAATATTGACAGATAGCCCTATTTTTCAGTTATTTATTGCATAAAAACAAATGGAAGAGCAGCTTTCGCTTCCATGCTATCAATAACTCACCACTGGAGCCTCTGGAGGGGCAATGCGAAGACCCTGAGACATGATACCAGCGTAGTTGGTTTTGCGAGAACCGTGCCACAGCAGCTGGCGATTGCTTAGCTCCTCGAAGGGACGGTACCGCTGGCGCTCTCCCTCTCGAACTATTTTAAAGATCTAACGGAAGGGAAAAGTCAGTGAACACAGTGAGATGGCAACACTTGCTGGACTACAAAGTTACAGTTCAAAGGTGAATTGAAATAAAGGCTGTGACGAATGAGTAATAGTTAAACTTACCTCTTCCACTTCCAGCGTGTAAGTGTTGTGTGTAGCAGCGTGGGTGTTCTTAACATATTGCGTAATGATCTCAGCCTCAGTTGTAGACTTGTCAACAACCTGTCAAATAACAAATATAGAGCAACTGTTATCTTCCCATTCATAATCTCTTCACTCAAAAACATTATTATTAGAAACAATTTGGGAATAAATCCTATATCTTGCACAATGTCCCCAATTATGAAAGAGTTAAACTGCTGCTCACCTCAATCTTGGTTTTGAGTTTCTCGTAGTTGATGTCGATGGGATCGCTCTCATCGTCCTGGGCCCCCCCTCTCAGCAGGCTGTATGCCACTTCAATGTCCAACAGGTTGTCCAACATCTGAACTTTATTCTGAAAAGTGAGGCATGCAGATGTTGTTCAATCCATTTATCAAGCAGGAGAAAATCAAACCGTGGGATACTGTTTTTGTTGTTCTTACTTGAATGTAGTCCAGGCTGTTGAGCAGCGGGGGTTTCTTCATCCCGAAGTCGTGAGGTATCAGGGTGTAGAAGCGATTGGAGAGATCCAGGATGTGGGCCTCAGACAAACTTTCTGTCACAGCCTATGACAAACAAAATGACCGATATTGTCCGATAAATTAATACAAATATGTATGGTCAGGGGCTAAAGATATCTGGTCCAACCACTGGCACAAAGCACTATTTGTAGTAATGTCACAAATTCATCGAGTGCCCTCCTGGAGGGGTAGTTGGTTGCTGACCTGCTGTACATCAGTGAGGAGGGAATAGGCACTCTGGATCTGCCTCTTACTCAGTTTTCCTAGGGGCATTTTTTGGAGGTCAATCTGAAGATAGGAAGGGAGAGAAAAATGAATTGTTAGTAGACATGTAAGGTATGGTGTTAAAGGAAATGTTTATTTTTTTCCTTTAGTTATTTGTTGCAAGTTATTTGCTGTCCGTATTTTTACACGGGTTGCATATAAAAGATATAATGCACAACGTTTTTTCTTTAAAACAACAAACAAACAATGCTGTATTCAGATAGAGTTGTCGAATTTTCTTTCAAAATGTCATTTATTCTCCTGGGAATAAAACAGTTATTAAGAACAGAGGAAAACTATATCCGTCTAATGGTTTCCTAACATGAACACAGCCACAAACTAATCAAAAAGTCGTACCTCAAACTCCACCATGGCCTTCTTCATGCTCTCTACATCAAAGATCATCTTGATCAGCTCCTGGATGGGTTTGGCCAGCTTGGACTTGGTGCCGGCGCTGGCTGTCAGCTTCTTCACCGCTTCTTCATCCTGTCAAGAAACACATCCACAATCCAGTCATATACAGAAGGAAACAAACTGTCTTGAGTTCTGGTTTTGAGTGTGTTACAGTCTGTACCTGTCCATAGTCAATCTCCAGTGGGTAGAACCTATTGGGATATTTGGTGAAGTTGGAGGTGCTCCATGTGTTGCCCGTCTTCTCTTTGTAGACACCCAGGAAGTTGTCCGTGGCAGAGTTTTTGTCGTGAAACTTGTCTAGCTTGTTGCCTCCGATAGTGGTACCCACTCTGCCCCATGACCTGAACACCCAGTATCTGCACATAGAGGGAAGAGATACTGTAGTTGAGTTTGGATAATCATTTTAAACATTGTAGCAATAGTGTTGGAAAGGGGAACAAACACTGTTCCTCTGCAGTAGAAAGGTAAAACGGGTCTAATCCCTCAATCTCTGACCTAGAGCACCACTAACCGTTTCTGTACATCATCCTCTAGCAGCTGCAATTTGTAGTAGGAGTTTGTTCCTCTGACAATGTCCACAAGACCCAGCGTAGCACTGTACATTTTCCCGCTCTGCTCCAGGACATGAGCGCTGTTCTCCAGCCCTAAAAATAAATAAAGTCAAGGTCAGAAGACAAAGAAATTGGATGGAGTAATAATGTTTTGAATGCAGGGCGCTCATGACTACCTGAATCTGGATCCACAGCAGCTCCTCCTTTCACCGTCAGTTTCATCTTCTTGGTTTTGCTACTGCCTGTAATCATATAGATGCGTGATTCATCAATAAACTTACACCAAAGAGTCCAGTGCTATAACCAGGGTTGGGAGGGTTACTTTAAAAATGTAATCAGTAACATATTCTGAGTATTAGGGCTGTGCAATTAATCGTATTTTAATCGCAATTACGATTTTGGCCTGCCGCAATTACGAAAACAACATAATCGAAAAAAACGATTATTTTGCTTCGCTTGGTTGTGACAGTGCACTGCAACATATTTGATCTAATTTATTTTAGACTAATTTATTTGTATTTATCATATTAATATTTATTTTAGTCTAATTTATTTGTATTTATCATATTAATATTTATTTTAGTCTAATTTATTTGTATTTATCATATTTATATATGTTTAGTAGCTTGTGGAAGTGCGCTCCAAAATATTTGTTGATCTTGTTTATTGGTATTTATTATTTATTTAAATGTAAATATAAATGTATCATTTATTTTATTTATTTTTGTATTGGTTTTTCAGTTGAATTATACGTTCAGGGTAATCAACAGTTAAAAAGATACTTTTCAAATTATTATTTGTATTTGTTTTAAAGTTCAATAAATGGATGTTTTCAAAGTCAATGAATAATCGTATTGAATAATCGTGATATCAATTATTGACCAAAATAATCGTGATTATGATTTTTGCCATAATCACATTCTAAATGTAAATTTAACCTGATTACTTTTCATTACTTTTGGATTTCCTCAATATCGAATGCGATGCATATAAATACAAGAGAAAAAAATATCAATAAGAGGTTATTTACTCAAGTTTGTCATGTAAGACAACAAAACAATGTAGTATCAAAAATGTTTCCTCTTATATTTTAGGCTTACAGAATATTATAGTCTACAAATGCTGGTTTAGTTGAACACATACGGTTTTTTTTATAAATAAAAGGAAATCAGCTTAAATAAAAAGCACCATTTCTTTTTACCTAGAATATATCATTTTTTATTATAAAACGCATTCTTACATTGTAATCCTGTTAGTAATCGAGATCTTAAAAAATGACCAGTAATCTGATTACATCACCTGTAACTGTAAGGGAATACAGTTACTTTTTTTGTATTACATGTAATCTGTTACATCCCAAACCTGGCTATAACACAAGGGGGATCACCCCTCTTAAACATGAGCTAACATTAAGACACAAATAAATAAGCACATGCATCGACAACCGCAACTAATGTCCTTTACCTTCCTCCTCCTTTACCCTGCCTGTGCTCTTGGCAGCCGGCGTTCCAGACTTGGAGGCCACTGACGGAGCTGGAGCTGGAGCCTCAGCTTTGACCTCGGCGCCCCAGGGTGAGATGGCGTGCAGGGAGACGAGTTCCTGGAGGGCTTTACCCGACGACTTGATGTCTTTGAGGAAATCCTCGGAGACCACGCGCACGCCAGCGTCCCTCACCTCCTCCATCTTCTTACTCATCTTCTCTACCTCCTCTGTGGAAACATCGAGGAGGAAGCAGGTGTGACAAAGGCAGCGAGTGAGAAAAGTTGATATAGTGAGGGGCAACATATGAATAATTCTGCATCTTTTGGCTGGTTGCTCACTTTTGGTGCTGAGGCAGAGAGAAGCTTTATTTGCCGAGCTGGCAATCTTTCCACCGAGCTCCTCGACAAAAGCCTTGAGATCGTCCTTGTTCTTGCTCAGCTTGCCCACACTCATCAGTTTCATACCAGTGAGAGGTTTGTCTTTGTTGAAAAAAAAGACACAGATATAGGAAAATGATAAATACACAACTTATTTCTAAATATTTACTGTGCTATTCCACAGGCCATAGCTGTCCTATTTTAGTCTCTGTTTATATGAATAACATTTAAGGAAAACACTAAGCATACACAGGTTCCAAAATCCTAATAAATGAAAGGTTTCCATATTTGCAGGATGTTAACACCTCCCGGTTTGTTCACCAACCTGCAGGCGCTCCCTCTGGCAGTTGCTCCGTCTTGACGCCGGATGCACTCGCCAGCGGTTTAGCTTTGGCTGCGCTGGGAGTTTCGGCAGGAGCCTCCTTTGGGTAAACCCTGTCCTGTAGCTTGAACTTGAATTTTTTCAGGAAGGGAATTTCATGGAATTCCTAAAATGATAGAACCAGAACACACAAAGTTGTAAAATGTGTCAAGAATATGTAACATTTCATTCATCTTTATACGAATATTCTATTTGTATCCGCCACAAAGCTACAGCACGTAAAAGGAAGAATAAACACCTATAGTTCCAACCATAGTGCATTTCATCACAATAGGCGCTTTCACACCGGAGTACTTTTCCCAGTATAGTTCCGAAAATGTGCGTTCACACCAAAAAAATCCGGAACTAGAACTTAGTTCATGAGTGTGTGTTCTGATGAACTAAGTACGGCAAAGTACTTGGTGTGAAAGCGCCTGATGATGTGGATGCTGCACTACAGGTGGGGATTTAGCATAGGAATTGCTACCTAAGAACCACATGGAGCACTGGAATGAGACGGCGTACCTTGGGGGTGATCCAGTTATCGCGAATGGGAGTCGTCGTTTTGAACACACACTTTGTCCAGGCTGAGATGTCCCCATGACAGTAATAAGCATCACCCTTGAACACCAGCTGGCCCGTGCACTCCTTACAGGGCTCAAGGGCCCCGAAAGCCATGCCGTCTGCGAGGCAGTCCAGCACCTGAAGATTAAACATAAAAACTGACTTTAACAGAATCAGGTATTACAGGGGCTTCAGTTTATACGTTATTTATACAGTAAAGACCAATAACTAAGCAAAGACTTTCTTATTACTAGTGACCAGGTAACCTTAACTCGCCTTTAATTTTTTTATTAAGTAAACAAGCTGGAGAAGGTTTTCTTACATTAGATTCTCCTGAGGGAACCTCCTGGCTGTTTGCAATCAGCAGCTCCTTCATATCGTTGGTGGAGCAGAACTTCCTCAGCTTGTCCTTGATTCCCCAAATCAGCTGGCTTTGGTTCTACAGAAAACACCAAATATAAACATAGCGTATCAAAAACATGGTCCCCAAATATAATGCGTTTCATTACGAAACAGGAATAAAATGGAGAAAAATAAATGTACCTTTAACAGCTCCTCGAGCTTCTTTTTCTCATCGTCTTCTTCCTTCTTCTGTTTCTTTGTTACTCCATCCACTTCATCGCCCTTACGCTTACTGTAAGAGCAAAGAAAAGTTGCTGAAATGGTTTATTTCTTTCATACTTTTGTTGTTTTGGATTTGAAAAACATCCAAATTAACGTCCCAAATTAGGCCACAAGGGACACTGGAACAAACAAGCCTGACACCTTTATTCATTAGGCACATTCATTAGGGCTCCATCAGTTAATGGACTCTCACACACAGGCAGGAACATGTCTCAACAGTCCTAGGTGTCAATGCTGATATCATCATCGCTGCCCTGACAGGAAATATTCATTAGACAACCCATGAGAGCGGACACACACCAGCACACAGGCATCACCTAATGACCAACTAGTGGCTCAGACTTATCCTTGAGGTGTAAAAAAAACGAAACAAACATCACTTATTAAACAAGTACTGATGTCAAGAGGGAAGAAGGGAATTATATAAAGTGGCGTCGTTCAGATTTGCTCAAACAGAGGAGAGAATTTCCATTCCGATGTGAGGATAGTACGGTACGATGAACGTCGGTTGAGTTTCAAATATTGACCGTTTTATAGGTAAGTTATTTTACTGCTTTGTTACAGCCTCAGTGAGGAGTGAAGCTCGACTTCTGATTAAATCTTCTTTCTTTTCGAATTTAGGGACCACCATGGAGAACACCACTGCACTGTTGAACCTCTACACGTTCCTCCAAACTAGAAAAGCATCCAATCTTTCAGCTCCTTCCTTTTCCAATACGGGCTCCTCCCTTCCTCCCCCCCCGCCTGCTGACCTGCTGATCTCCCCGAACATTGCGTACATGGCGGCAGAGATAGTCATCGCCTTTCTCTCTGCGGTCGGCAATTTGCTGGTCTGCGCCGCCGTGGGCCTCAACCGCAAGTTACGCACCCTCACCAACTACTTCCTGGTGTCGCTGGCGGTCGCCGACATCTGTGTGGGGGTGATCGCCATACCCTGTGCCGTCCTGACTGATATCGGTTTGCCACGTCACAACTTTCCTCTGTGTCTGCTCATGTTGAGTGTTTTGATAATGTTCACGCAAAGCTCCATCTTCAGCCTGCTGGCGGTGGCGTCGGAGCGCTACGTGGCTATCTTCATGCCGTTCCGCTACAGCGCCCTGATGACGCCTCGCAACGCCGTGTTAGTGATCCTCTCCACGTGGCTGCTGGCCTTCCTCATCGGGCTGGTTCCCATGATGGGCTGGCACAAGACGCCGCCGGAGTCAGGCCACTGTTTCTTCACTGCGGTGGTAGACATGACCTACATGGTTTATTTCTGCTTCTTTGCCTTTGTGCTGACACCCTTGGTGATCATGTTTCTCATCTATGCCAAGATTTTTTTGACGGTCAAGCGCCAGTTGAGGCGCGTCGTGTGTAAGCAGAATGGTGGAGGGCAGGCGACAGCCAGCATGCGGAGAGAGATTAAGACTGCCACCACACTCTTCCTGGTTCTTTTCTTGTTCACAGTCTGCTGGATACCGCTACAAGTCATCGACTGCTTCCTGCTGCTGTGCCCACACTGCCCCGTGCCGCTCGAGCTGCTGCTCACTGCCATCCTCCTGTCACATGCCAACTCTGCCATCAACCCCTTCCTGTATGCATACACCATGACAGCATTCAGAGACACCTTTAGGGACATTTTCATGTGCTGTAGGACGACGGGAGAGAGAGATGCTTCGAATGCAGCCAGCGGTGTCGATAGAGAAGGAGCGACTGTCCGAAACACACACTAGAGCTGAGACACTGAACACTGTGTGTCACTGTAAGTACCAAACCTACGATAATAAATAGTATCTATTTTTCTTTGTCTCACCCTTCAGTTTTTACAGCAGGAAGCCTCTTCTTAAGTTCCTCCTTATCTTCTGCCCTCAGTGCGTTGAAACCTTTGAGCTGAGCGGCGCTGTATTCAGGTTTGAAGGCCAACTCCTCCCTGTTGCTCACGAAACACGCAGTGTGGTACCAGCGGTCGATCAGACCCAGCTGGGGCTTCTCTGGGTCCACAGTTTTTTTGGAGACACGGATCTGATCCTAAAGGACACAGCCACAGACTCAGAAACAATTCCCTATGATGAAACATATTATATGTAATATATATGTACAAATGAATGCATTGGTCGAAAAATGTCTGCTAACCTTTTCTATTTTCAGATCACAGCCTTTGCATGTGCTGCGGTTTGATTTGGCATATTCTACTGCAAAGTCATTTAGTGTCTTCTCTCCTTTGGCTCCACCCTTCTGGTCTCCTTTTCCTACAAAAAAATAAGTCAGTCAATTTGAATATTCAAGCAAACCAAGTGTAATCACGTCATTCAAAATGTATATATTTATGTATGCAAGATATCTGAATATAAATATACAACAGAATGTTCATTTTAACTCATGACTAGGCGATGTAAAAGCTAGATATTTTATAAAACAATAGGTATCTCCAGTAGAACCTCCTCTGTAAGATACTACAGTATACAGAGTGATCTCAATTATTTCTAATAGCCTGTGTGTTTCGTTTTTTTTACTGATAAAAGGGGGAAAAATAAGTTTTAACAGTATACGAGAATGAAGCCACTGCTGGCTGTGGGTAAGCTACCCTATATTGATGTGCACACCTGTAGGACAGACAGTGAAAAGTCAGCTGCTCCACTAACGAGTGGTTCAAATAAATAAGATCAATAATTTGCTCTACTATCTTCACTGAGTCACACTGGGATCATAACATGTTGTGTGTGGCAATAAGTCAAATGCTAAAAGATGATGCACTGACCTCCTACTGCTCCTCCACTCTCAATGGCCTTCTTTACTTTCTCCTGGTCGTCCCAGCGCAGGTCAGAGTAGCCCGCTATATCAGCCGTGGACTGAGCTGCAGCTCTCAGCCAGAAGCAAGAGAAGTGGTGCCAGTGGGGAACTTTCCCATCAAACATGGGTGACTGTGGGAAAAAAAAACAGAGTATGTTTACAGTGAGACCCATGGTGATATGGGATGGGAGCCTCCGAACATGAGACAGAAATGTGAATCGGACCAGTGAATGACTCCTAACTGAGGCTTACGAGAGAATATTCTTTCATTTTCAAATCTACTATTGCAAATGTTTCCTTATGTATAACAAATGATGGTCCATAATAACTGATGTTTTGTCTCTCAAAAAGAAACTATAGTGTAGAGAAACAATTTATTGACTAAATAAAAAAAGGTCTAGCTTTATGCTCTCCATGAAGACTGGGCGGTGTCTTTTGCTGAATAACATGCTTTTTTTAATTTGGTGTTCAAATGAGGATACAACATATGTTGTTCAATACAATGATGAGATGTACAATAAGTTACAAATGTTTCACCAAACCAATGCCATATAAGTCCAAGTGGGCAGGGCACTTTTATGAGCATGGCACAAGAAAAAAAAACTACTTTTTCTGTTTGTTTTTTAATGAAATGACCACTGCTTACTTGACTGGCTTCAAGAAAGAAAAGTCACTGTGAGATTGAGAATCTGGAGCTGCTCCATGAAGAAGGTTTCTGAGCCTCTAAGTTAATTAATTCTCTCTGTGGGGCAGCAGCCTGACTTTGCATTGAGGTAGTGCTGCTGCTGCTATTCTTGTTCCAGAAGCAGATTCTCACTCAGTTGTGTAAGTGTAGCATTTAAGCATAACCTCAGGATGCATTCAAATGTATGACAAAACCTTAATGCATAGCAGGATGCGCACTGAGAGTCCCCTAGGAAATGCTCAGCGGCTCTTTGTGAACAAGATTCAACAGACAATGTCAGCCATGTAAATGCTAACGAGGGCCTAACCTAACAAAACTGAAACCAAACTATACAATACATGTGTTCATTCTCCCGCCAGTTTATAAATATCCACTATATTCGCCGAATAAACCACCTAAATTACCAAAGCTAACACTCTGGTGGTAGGCTAGTTAGCAGTTTCTCCAGATTACTGTCTGCAGACGTCGTTACCTGCACCATGATGGCCATTCTCAGCGAGTCTTTCGCTATGTTTTCTTTGCATTTCTTGCACGATGCACGGCCGCTTTTGGCATATTCCGCCTTGTACAGCTTGTCCTCTTGAGACTCCGCCATACTTCTTTAATATCACAGCGAAATAAAAGGAAATGACTGTTAGGCTAACTTTCTCCGGATGACTAGGAGCCACAACAACCAATGCTGCACAGAGAAGCGAAACTGGCCGCGTGCCTGCATGGCTCCAGAGGGGGAGACCCGCGTGAAGAGCTCTCACTCTGTCTCTGTTTCCTGATACCAAAACACCAGCAGCTCTTCAAATGACACATTATCAAATGTAAATAGACTACATTTATACAGTGGTGTAAAGTAACTAAGAACATTTAGTCAAGTACTGTTCTTAAGTACAATTTCATGATACTATTACTCTACTTGAGTATTTACATCTTTTGCTACTTCGTACTTCTACTCCACTACAATTCATAGGTAAATCGTGTGCTTCTACTCCACTACATTTGTTTTATACCGTTAGTTTCTTTGCAGATTTGGATTAATGACCTGAAATATAATCAACACTTAAATTCAACAAACGTAAAGTTATAAATAGCGATATATGTAAAGTGAACATAGGCCTATAGTAATACCAATACACTAATTAACCCCAGTGCAAAATAGAATAACAACAGAAGCAAGATCGTCTACATTTAGAAAACAAATATTAAACTAAAATAGAAACTTAACATTGCACATGATAGTGAATGTTATAATGGCAATGATATAAAAAGTGCTCTTCACACTGACTTGAAACTGGGCTTAAGTAATACAGATTTGGACTCGCTAGTTCAATTCCTTAATAAGACAGCAATAGACAGACCTACATTGTAACATTTCAGAATCAGAATCAGAATATGTTTTATTACCAAGTAGGTTTACACATACGAGGAATTTGCTTTAGTATTTACAATATTTACACATGACAAATACTATATACTGTAACATATGTCTTTGTTATTTAAAAAGCAACAGTAAAACAACTTTAAAACAATTTGTTCGGCCAATCAGAGATCTTGAAGATTGGAAAGTATTGGACTTGATATTTGACTTTAAGTTGCCCTTAAAGAAGTATTTGTGACCACTAATCATGTTTGTTATGCTATATCTGTCTCTTAATTAAAGACGAACTCACTTTTTCCAAACACCGAGTGATGCATCTTTCGCAATAGACGAACAAGGAGTCGGCTGCAGAATACCCGCGCGATTAGCAGCCAGAAATAATTGAGTCAGGAGAAATCGTCCAGCAAGGAAGGCGAGAGGCTGTGTTCAGACCATGGATGTATGGTTCAGACTGGGACAACACTTCCATTGTTTTTAATAGAACCGACAATGGTAGTTTTGTTATCTGACAGACCCCTTGAGACTTTGGTTTGAAAATGTATCACATCTTTGGGGATGATTATATCAGAATAAATCATATGCAGAATTTAAATTAAATAGCACCACCGATTTTGTATTAATTACAGGTTTTATTAGCAGAACATAAACACATTTATTTATTTTTGGAAAAAAATATGAAAAAACAAACATAATATCGATGGAAAGGTGAATCTGTCAATGTCACAATTTAGCTGTTACATATTACATTTGCAAAATGCCAAATGTTTGTAATACACAGCCTCATTTTAAATGCTCATTCATGTGTTAAAACATTTTAATCTGAGGTATAAACAATCGGATTATGGATTAATTAATATTAATTTAAATGTATACACTTTTGTATTCATATAAATACTATTCATTAATGTTTTCTTATTTTGGAGCAATTTTATTTACCAGATCACATGTCAAATTCCTTAGGAAGTCCCATATGCCAATATTATCCTTCAGTCAACATAAAAACACATCATAATTAGCAGTAGTAAGGTGTTTTTTATGTGACAGTGACAATATGCATTAGATCAACAATATAACATAACATCATGATTATTAGAGTTAGAAATAACAAAATAGATGCAGAATAAAACAGTAAACACTGCAGCATTGTGTAGGCCATTGAAGAGGTCTGTGAGAGGTATCTGGTATTTTGGCTTAAAGGTCTGAGGTATTTCTGGAGTCTTATCCCAGTAAAAACATTTTATAAATAAAAATACATGTTGGTCTTTGTTAGTTTTGCACAAAATGAAAGTGATATGCTTAATACTCCTTGTAAAGCTTAGATATGGCATTGCAAAAGAGAAAGCAGAACCCTCAAGATGCTCATTAAGACTGTAAAAGAACCCAGTATGACGTTAGGTCCTCTCTAAGCAAAGTTCATGGACACATGGATCTATTCTTCAGTTAAAGATTGAAGCTGGACTTCTGAACTGAAATCTGCCCATGTATGAACAATAGAGCCCAAAATATTGCAGAGGAGGACACAGTCTGCAGGAAGAAAGGCTCTGGTAGGATTCAGATCCTGTTTGTGCAGCTAATTTTGTTATGGCAAAGTATGAGACACACACAACAAAGCTGTAAACCATTAAAGAAACAATATGGCCAGGCCGTGTCCTTCCCCACATTCAGTCATGTGAATCTATAAGTCCTTTCATTGTTTAATTCAGCAGCCAGAGCGACTGAACCCCCCATTGGTCTCTCTTATCTTCTCCTTGTGTCTGGCCTGGACAAGACTAAACACCACTGCTGCCAGCGTCATGCGGCCCCCTGTCCGCGCCCCCTGGCGATCTGTGCCCATATAGGCCCTCTTGCTGCGCGAAGTGCTGATGAAGTAGGTGCGGACTTTCCCCTGACGCTCGCTCACCTGCAATGAGAGCAGCGGTCACATCATTATTTCTCAATGACCCTCAAGATTATTTTTGAAAAGACCTCTTCACAAACTAGATGGGTCCCTGATTATACTGTTTTTCATCAACATTATAGGTCTCAGATATATACAAAACATGTCTCTGAAGTGTTTTGCTCGAAATACCAAACAGATCGTGCATTGTGGCATCCCATAAACCCCTCTGTTTCAGCCCTGTTTCAAAAGTGCTGATTCTATCTGTTACTTTAGATGAAAATAAGGAGCCACTCCCCACGCCCCTCTGCGAGATATTTGGTTAAAAATAACACAATGGTGCTCTAGGAGGAGATTCAGGTGATAAGGTGGGCGGGGGTGTTACCTTAGTTGGTTATTGGCTAATGGTTACACGAGCCAAAAAAATCGTTATGACATCACAAAGTGGCCAAAAGCTGATCAGCTCATTTTCAGACAGGTTTTAAATGGATCAGGAGGACAAAAAGTGAGCGGCTCTTTTTTCCTGAAACTTTCAGAATCTCTTTACACATGTTTATGTATAAAAGACATGAACAATTGGATTTTGCATAATAGGTGACCTTTAAAAACTAGACATTTCATACACAAGTGTCCCTTCCTGAACAAGGATGTAACTCAAGAAATAGAGTTGTTACTTTTCACCAGCAGATGTCCCTCTTGTTTAATTTGTCCTATGGGCTAAGCTTTTATTTCTTAAACTGTTTTGAATTCTGCTTTAAATGAAAAGTTAAAATCTAAATGGACAGCCACTCACCCCCTTGATGAAGATTTCTCCACGTAGCTCCAAGATGAAACCCCATTCTGCCAGGATCCTGCACGTGGCCTCAGGAACCTGGATGCGCCCGCTCACCCCCGTGCTGTCCATGCGGCTGGCCAGGTTCACTGTGGACCCCCAGATGTCATACTGTGGCTTAGTGGCACCGATCACTCCTGCCACCACCGGCCCGTGGGCAATGCCTGATTAAGTGAAACACAGACACATCATTCACTTTAGACAAATTAGTCATACATCCAACACCAAAAATCCCTACATAGAACATTTTGTATCAACCATCTATTGTTTGTAGGAGGTGAGACACTTACCCACACGCAGCTTAAAGTTTTTGAAAGTTTGCTTGTTAATGTCCATCAAGGTCTCTTGCATTGCCAACGCAAACAAAACCAGCTCACTCAGGTGATTCCATTCATCCATAGATTCCTGAGAGAGACGCAGAGACAGTTTTATTTAGAGAGAGAGAAAGGAGGATATTGGAAGGGTAAATACAGTCAAAACAAAAGATAGCACAATGTGTGGAAAAATATGTCCCACCTCTCTGTCTGGAGCCAAGCCTGAGGCCGCCATGTAGCAACTCCCAATCGTCTTAATCTTCTCCACATAGTGGAAGTAGGAATCCTCCAACAGCTTGTGAAATAATATTAAGAGAAACAGAAAACAAATTAAACTTCAATCTGACAAATAGAGTTATGACAACATTTGTCAATAGCTCGGCCTGAAATAAAGCACGTTATCTATGTTATAATTAATATTAGTATTATTATTGAATGTTTATTAGATTCTTTATATTCTTTCACCTTAGAAGTCAGGTAAGGAAATACTAAATTCATACAAATATTTGAAATGCAGTTAATGTTTTTATTGCTCTAATTTATATAAGTCAAAAATATACTGTATTATCTACTATACTACTTTGCATACTTAACATTTGCCTTTAAAACAATGCCATAGATGGAGTATTTTTGGCTTTTATACATCATACATAGAGTCATACAATGATCTGAATTCACTCTATAGCTTTCATTTCAGTCCCATTCTTACCTCATCAAAGCTAGCAATGATCTCATTCAGGAGTCGGAGGCAGTCCACTCCCTCATGCTTGATCTCCTTCTGCTCAAAGTACTCATTGAACCCAGCGATGGAGGCAAACATGACACCCACTTCATCGTAGGATTGAGAGTAAAGCTCCTGAAATGAAAATGGTGTCATGACTTTCATCCTAAAAGACCTTTTGTTTGACTATTGATATGTTATGACATTTTATTATCACTCCAAAACATCAATCATTCTCTCCAAAGGTTACAGTTATCGATAAACTGTACAAATACGTGAAGGCGTTCAGTGAAAATGTTTGTATAAAACAAGAACATTTCAAGAACATCTTCTTTATCATGATGTTAGCTCCGCTTTAAACAAGGTTAACACAATAGCAACAGCAAACACATACAGACATTCACAATCACCCAATCGGGATTTAAATTAGACTTGGATTATTCTCACTGTAGGTTTGTGCTCCCTTGATAAAGGCAACAAACGTAAAAATAATTACAGAACAAAAGCATAATTAAAAGGGAAGCTTTCACAGTGAGGCCATGTTTACGGCACCTCATCATTCTTGCTTCGGTCCAGAAAGTGTCGGGCCACATGGACAGGCAGGATGTTGTGTAATAGACACTCGTTGTGTTCCCGAAGTTCCCTCATGTCCTCCACTTCCTTTTGGGCCTGCAGACGCCACAGGAAGTCCAGTCTGGCAGTGGCCTCCCACTGAAAAGAATAGGACAGATAAAACCATCAGAGGTCATGCATCTTATCTTATGCATGTTAGAAAAATATCAGAATGATGACGGACTAAAATCCATAAATCCCAAATCAAAGTTCAACAGTACCTGCCGTCCATTGTAGAAGACAGCAATAATAAACATGACCATGAGGGAGATCGAAATTCCCTTTCTCCTGACGAAGTGAGACCTGTGCAAATATGAATAAAGAGGGGTTGTTATAGAGATGCACATTTTGAGAAGTAAGAGAAGTATAATGGTGGAATATAACATTATTTAATCAAATACTGTATTTACTCGTACTTTATTTGACACTATTTATATTATATTATAGAGTAATACTTTACTTTACTACCTAGAAGTATAACAAGTATCTACAATTGGCTCCACATTGCTGCTCTTGAATGTATTTGTGATAAAAACAGAATAGTGTAGGATATATAAATGGCAAATTTAAACTTAACTACTAACATACATTGAATCACAACAAATCAAATCAAATCAAAGTTATTATAGCCCCACATCACAAGAAATGCCTCAAAGGGCCGTACAAAGCAAACAAAAGCAAAGACAAAAACAAAATACAAACGTCATAGCATAAAAATTATAAAAAACATTTTACAACATTATACATCAACTTAAGTATTGCCATGTGATAAAAGCATGTGACTGTAGTGATGGAAATACAACAGCCATTGAAATACTAAAACTTTTTAAAAAGCTAAACAATTAGAAACCAAGTTCAGCCTGGGAGGTCCGGGTTATATTTCCCACTGACCGTTGAGTCATATCATGGCGTGTGAGTGTGAGGAAGGCCAGGTGGATGAGGTAGGAGTAGACGGCCACGGCCAGCAGCAACACAGCCAGCTTCAGCAGAGAGTTCAAACGCAGGAACACAGCACAGGTCACCATGGCGATTACACCACTCAATACAAAGACCTGAGGAGACAGAGGGAGAGAGGAGAGGGTTGAAGACACTGAGGAACAAAGTGATAAGATGACTGGATGGGAGATAGTCAGAAAATGTCCGAACAACTTCAATAAAATGCTTAACACTAATAGCGTGTTAAATGCACAAGTGCTTTTACCTCAGGGCAAGTGCAGACAGTGAGCGGGTGTGAAGCTGAGCTTGTTTTGTCCATAACATCAGCCTCCTCTGTGTCTGTGAGAATGCACCATACCTAGACACAGGCACAACACACAAATAAAGGAAGTTACATTAAAACAATGACAACTAGCAAAAGAGGTACACGATTAGAATCAGGAAGAAAAAGGATTTGCACTTCTTCAAGCCTTTTTCAGGGAGTATGTCAGTATGCTTTAGACGAGTTTGTTTATAGTTTTAAGCATTGAAATGATTTTGCCATTTACAAATAGGCACGTTAATTGTTTGAAATAGGAGTTTTTATGTGATTTTTGTGTCTACTTGTAACCTCATTCAAAGACCACTTTAAACAAACTCTATTCGAGTCCAAAAAGTGCTCCTCCCCAAAGCTGTCTCTTTCCAACATACTGTACACAGTTCTCTTTTAGACGGTTTCATGTGCAATCTGTGTATGGAAGTGTCGTTTTCTTGTCATTTGAGGCTCATTTTGAATGTCAGCAGGAAGGCACACCTTTCTCCATTATGCATAGTTAAGTGTGGGATCATGCAAACAGCAGGAGAATTTGCTTATGTTCATGTGATTTGCAAAGTACAGTCTAAAGTGGAAATCTCTCAGACACAACCAGTACAGCAGTATAAAAGTAACATTTGCTGCACATAATTCAACTTTATTCAATAAATGCATGTTTCTAGGTCTGGCCCTGTGTTTTAGGCTCTCACCATGTTAGTAGACACCAAGCCAAAGTTGAGGAGTATGGCGGTGAGGGTGAGGAGGTTGCGGGCGCTGTTGTTTTCATGGATCCAGCCGCAGATTTGCAGTAGAGTTGCAGGCGTACACATGAACTCTTCAGCCAGGGCCAACATCAGCAGCAGCATGTAGAGGAGCAGGAAGACCGAAAACAGGATGATGACTGGGAACAGACTGCAGAGGAAGAACAAGGGAGGAATGGAAGGGAAACAGGAAGGACGTGAGTGAAGTAGTGAACATGTATATCATGGGTAGAATAAAGAAACAAGAATTCTGTGACAAATGTTCAAGACTATTGCAAACTGTAATTCCCGGTACTTCCTGCAGATGGCATTAAAGTAAAAACAGAATCAGAATCGCAATGGGGAAATTATTACAAAGAAGAGAACAGACTTTCATATTTAAAAATAACTAAGTATGCACACCATATTAATAATAAAAAAACACAAAAGGTAAAAAACAAACGGCAGATAAGTACACCATGGTAAAAAAAAGTAGCAGTATTTAAACATGAAAACCATAAACATAGTGGTTTTAAAATCAGATAAAAATAGCTTTTATATTAATCTCATTATAATGCGTCAGATTTAGTTTTTCTTTTGAATGACACTGTGAAACAAAATACAGAAATTAAAAGTTACATTTGAGATTGTTCTCTATCTAGGAATACAGATTATTAAGGACTTTTAATGTTTCATCTTGTAGTTCTTGGTATACACGGAGAACTTGATAAAGTTATATTAATGTTAAATTCCAATGACCGTAAACACATTACTTTTAAAGCATTAAAGGTGGGGTAGGTAAGTTTGAGAAACCGGCTCGAGATACACTTTTTGTTATATTCCATGGAATGCTCTTAACATCCCGATAGCAATGAATATCTTAAGTGCTTTGACAAAAAATCCATAAAAAAATGTCATCTGTGGAAGCCGTAATACTGTAAAAAGCACGACCAATCATTTTAGCCGGCCCGGCTAAAATAACTGGATGGCCTACCTGCCTGTCAGCCTTCCATCTGTGCACAAACTTATCTCGTGCCCTCATTGGTCATGTGCGCGTTCGTGTGTGTTGGAGGAGGAGCTCTATAAGGAAGTGGCAGATTTTCTCCGGTTGTGTATTTTCAAATTCTAGCGATCTCGAGCCGGTTTCTCAAATGTACCTACCCCACCTTTAAGCTTTAATAAAAAGGCTTAAATTAACCGTTCAAACCTGATAAACCAAAAAGATGAAATTGTCAATGTGAATTATGTGAGATTCGATTTGATGATCTTAGTGCCTCCCTACCTGGGTGCAGAAATGAGGGTCTGAACAACCATGAGAAAGAGGAACATGATGAAGGAGCACACCAGGTTGGAGTTGAACATTTCATCTCTCATCTGGCAGAACTAGACAGACCGAAAGAGATCAAAAACAACATGATTTAATCTGGGGCATTAACAAATTTCCTCGTCTTGATCACACAAAAGACCTGCTTACCTTTTCCTCAATGTGAGTGTCTTTGAACACCAGGGTCAGGGGGGTGATGTGCTCCCTGTGCATTCGATCACTGCTTCGAACCTCAATAGCGTGTTGGATGCGTTTGTTGATCTCTTTGGAGGTGGACAGCCATATGTTGGGCAGTGATCCGTTGGTGAAGGCGGCGAGGATCTGCGAGAAAATAAAATAAGAAAACAGGTCAATCGGGTACTTGGTGCCAACAATAGAAAGCTGTTTAAGAAACACTTACACCGTTCATGTCAATGGCATTCCCAAATGCAAACTCTGGGGTCCAGGTTCGATTAGTCTTCAGGATTTTGGGGGGCTCAGTGTAGTCAACTTTGCTCTTTTTCTGAGGACAGATGAAGAAAGTTTCGATGTTGTGTTTGAGCAGAAACTCGTTCCTGTCGCGGCCGTGGCCAGCTTCGGTCTTGTAGAGGCCTCCCAGACAGTCCAGAGTCGCCCTTGAGATGTGGATGCGTCTAGAAGAGAGAGAATAGAAGCAGAGAGGATTATCAGCAATGTACAAAATAATGTTTTAAAATCATAACGTGAAGATTGTAGAAGTTGTGAGAAAACCGAGACAAACTTCTATCTTTGACTACAAAATGTGCGTATGTCATTTTTAACACAGCTTAAAAATCAAGACAAAGACCGTTGGAAAACGTTACTCTAAACACTATGTTTCCGTAGCAACACACTGACACTGTACAACTGTCACTGTGTCAGTGTGAAGGTGAAACATGTCAGAAAAGGCACATAAAGTTGACTGCTAGTGTTAAACCACACAATGGAGAATTCTGCCCTTAGAAGATATTTTCTATTTGAATAATCATGGCATCAATTCAGAATGCATTTGCTTTTCTGTAAATGACAAAGAACTGACAAGCCTGTCAAGTGTCATCTAAGGCAGAAAACCAAAGCTCGATTTCACAAACTTAATTATGTTTAAAATGTTTCAGAAAATTAATTGAATCCCAGCTGAAAATATAGATTATTGAAGCAAGGGACACATTTTGACTAAAATATTCACTTGTGTCTTAAGTATTAACATATCTAATGAAAGGTCAAGACTTTTTTGAGGCACTTTATTATCATTTTTATTCAATTTATTGACATAGACAGCAATGGAGGCATAACAGTTGGATCTAAGTGGATGAATAGGAGAATATGTCATGAGTTTTAATGACTGTAAACTATTCTACTTCTTACTCAAATACAACATATTTTGCCCAAAAAATGTATGATGCCGATTATTATAAAGACTTTATCGATCCCTTGGTGTAATTTTAAAGTTACCTAGCAATATATTCAGTAGAAAGCAGCAACCTTAAACCAATACACATTTTAATATAATTTACATTATTTTGCAATGAGCACAATGAATACTTGTGAAGATAATACACTATTATTATGACTTTTAAGTTAAAGATCTGGGTACCACTTTACAATAAGACTACCCTTATAAAGGGTTTACGAATAGTTTGTAATTAATTTATTAATTAGGTTGTGAACACTTTATAAATCATTAATAAGCTTTTATAAGACATGAAATAAACAGGCAACTGTGACCGGTTGCTTGCCAAATAGTGAGCTCACATTTATCTGTACTGCTAAGCCTTATTAGAAATGGTTGTAACTCATTAATACATGGGAATGTGTTTAACACTTTACAACAAGGCTCCCTTTTGGCAGTTATAAATGTTAGTAACTCATAAATAAATGGTCATAAAGAGATGCCAAGAAACATCAAGATGGATGGGGGGAGAATCAACTCTGTGAACAACAGATACCAAGGATGCTGGCTGATGAAGAAGACGAAGTAAGCTAGGTAGCCAATATAAGACTTAGCAGTACGGATAAAGGTGGGCTCATTATTTGGCAAGCTGACTAAGCCTTATATTGGCTACTTAGCTTACTTCGTCTTCTTCATCAGCCAGCATCCTTGGTATCTGTTGTTCACTGAGTTGATTCTCGCTAAGTAGCCAATATAAGGCTTAGTCATCTTGCCAAATAGTGAGCCTGTGTTGATGTATGTTAGAACTGGTATATAAATGGTTCTTAATGATTAAGTGTTTACAACCTAATTCATAACCTAATTATAAACCCTTTATGAATCCTTTATAAGGGTAGTCTTAATGTAAAGTGGTACCAAGATCTGTATACTTCTTGCATCACTGTCTGCTGGCACTTGCAAAGACCACTCACCCAGGTATGCCCCCGGCCTCCAGCATGTTGGCAATGCCCACGTCCCAGGACCAGACGTCAAACTGCCATTTCTGCAGGCCTAGCACCCCACACAGCACAGAGCCCGAGTGGATCCCAATCCTCATGTCCATGTCAAACTTCAGATGATTCCGCACGTACCTGGAGTTTGTGGGAAGTAAAGCCACCGCGTAAGACTAAAACTCTAGTTTTGCAGGACACAAGACGATGACCCCTGAAGAAGTCCAACGAATGAATACTATACGATACGATAATACTTTATTGTCAGATCAAGTCTGAACTTTTTCTTGCATCACAGCAGCTCCATTTGCAACATCAAGCAAGGACAAATATTAAGATATGATACAAGGAGTACACACATTTAATATAGATAGATAGATAGATAGATAGATAGATAGATAGATAGATAGATAGATAGATAGATAGATAGATAGATAGATAGATAGATAGATAGATAGATAGATAGATAGATAGATAGATAGATAGATAGATAGATAGATAGATAGATAGATAGATCTAGTGCTTCAGTCTAACTTAATACATCTTGGAACCCTGTATCTCCATTATATATTTTCATATTCACTGATCAGGATATGGTTGGGGTCATAGACAATGTTGTTGGCCATCCTCACTATGTTATTATGGTAGGCTGATTCATAGAGTTTCTGACAGGGTTGACCTACAGTCACACTGACCCTATAGCGTTGATCATGTCCAGGCCCAGCTCAACACAGTGGCGGGCATGGGCACGCTGCGGCTCAGGGACACCTGACACACAGTAGTAACAGTCTCCCAGGAGCTTTATCCGCAAGCAGTGGTGCTCCTGTAATGAGGAATGATCAAGACACCAGGAACAAGAGAAAATAAGTTATTGAAATAGAAAATATATTATCTAAAAACTAAAGGGGCTCTAATGCTCACATCTGCCAGTCGGTCAAAGCGCCCGAAGAGCTCGTTGAGGGTTCGGACCAGATCCTGGGCTGATAGTTTCATGGACATTAGAGTGAAGCCCTTTATGTCTGCAAAAAGGATGCTGCAACGTGAGAGCAAGAGTTATAAACTAAGTGGCTAAAACATTTAAAATGTATAAGGGGACTCCTGTGACTTCAATACTCAGACTTTTACACCACTGTTGAGAGATTACTGTGCAATATACACCTTAGATTTATCTGCTACCTCATTACTTGCTACTTATTTTTGTTACTTGTGTGTCTAATTATTTGATTTGTATTAATTAAGGTATGCTTTCCTCTTTATGTTATTCCACTAATGTTATTTTTGCCTTTTTGTCTGCAGATTAGACCCTTTGCTGTAACGTTTTAAATTCCCCCACATCTGATTCTGATATAAATTCATCTGTTTCAACAGTTTGGCTTTGACTGCATCTAGGCCAAAAAAAAAACATCTATCTTCTGTACGTAACACTTACAAAGGTTTGGCTTTAAGTGAAGCTAATACGATAGCACATAATGTGGTTGAGTTTATAGGAAATGTATCTACAGGATTCTTTCTTGTGTTTCTTTGTTTCATGGTTAAATCCACTTATTGTAAGTTGCTTTATATAAAAGCGTCAGCTAGGAAAATCTAATGTTCGATTTGCAAGATTGTAAAGAAAATTAAGAATTTGCTATTCCAAAGAATCCCAAGTGCTATAAAAAGAATTAACAGCATCCATGAGCAATGTATTTTGTGTGTATGTGTGTGTGTGTATGTGTGTTTTTTTGTGTTTGTTTGTGTACCTGACGTCCTTGTACTGGTGGATGTAAATCTTGTGAAACTCATGAGGATTAAGCTCGTCTACCATAGAGCTTATGTCAGCGATCATCTCCAAGGCAACAAAGCGAGGCAGGATCGACAGCACCAGACGCTCCTGTGTGGACAAATAATAAACTGTATTTGCAAAGTATAGCTTCAGCACGTATAATGCTTGCTAATTCACAGGTTTAGAAGATAATTCAGGACTAATCTTTTGGAAAGTTTAGATGAAAGAGACACCAGTCAGTGGTGTTAAAAAAGCATCATCGTCTGACCTCTAGCTTTATGCAGCAGTCACCTACCTGTCTCTGGTTCTCCTGCTCTAGTTTGAGGCGACCCTCAATGCAGCGCCGCGTCTCCAGGAACACCTGTCTCTGGGCATGGTCTGTCAGGTAGTGGATGAACAAGCCGGCTGTGTTCATACCTAGGTACAGCAGGCCTTTGGCAAACACCTGCATGCAAGAGAGAATATGTATCATCGAGTTGATTTTAACCAGGTAAACCCAAAGCATGTAGGGTAAGGAAAAAGATAGGAAATAGGAAACTGGTTTTTCTTTAGGGATCTCAGAGAGAAATGTTTATACTTAAAGGACTTGTGTACAAAATATGATTAGCTCTTGATACATGAATAGACAAAAGGTTTGTTCTGCAAAATAAGATGGCATACTAAAGTGAGATTTTTTACACTAAATGTTTAGGCATAGACAGGCATTACATTCCATCACTATAATATATGCCTTTTTATCCGTAATACATTTGATTTTATAGTATAGTTAAACATAAAGGAATGTAACTAAATCTCAAAAGCTGATTTCCTCACCTTTCTCAAGAGCTCGGCATCATTGTAGTGGCGCACAATCTCCACCAGAAGGTGAAGTACTGAGGTGAGGGAGCCGGCGCACATGGCCCACAGCAGAGGTAAGGGCAGCAGCGTGTAGGTGGCGAACAAAGTGAACAAAACATACCACGAAGGGTCTCTCTCCAGTCCATACACCAGTCCTCCCAGCACCTGTGTGGTCTGAGACATCCAGCTAGCCAGGCCTGCGTAGTTAAGCCACCCAGGGGTCATGTAGTCTTTGCAGGTTAACACAACGACGCACAGCGCTATAGCTAACAACATGAAAACGCCTGTGAGGACGCCACGCAGAGTGTCTGGGACCCCATCAGGGGCCAGGGCCAAGTACAGAAGCAATATGTGTAGCTTGGCCATTGCATCAATTACATTGGTGATGGCCAGAGAGTTGCGTCTTTGGTGGGAGTAGTGTTGCTGGTAGAGTTTCTCCAGATCCCGAGACCTAAATGTGTGCCTCAGGCTGGGAATGTAGACTCCACGAATTGAGTGGCCCCAGTTTTTAAAGAAATCGGCATCGCTGGCGTATTCGTTACATGTACTCCTGGCACCGTTGTAGGAGCAGGTTGAGCCGCGGGATTGCAAAGGGTGCACTCTGATCGAGGAGGCCCGACGTTTGGTGACCCCTCGTGAGGCCTTGTTGCGGATTTGTCTGTTGATCTCATTCATGTAGGTATCCGTCACAGAGATTTTACTTGCTGGCTCCAAACCCACCTGCCAAGATGACAGAAAATTATATGTGTTTACTCACATTTCCCATTCTCATTCTTGCTGCTTACCTTTATTCCTTTACATGACAGAAAGGTTGTAAGGTTGTCTATTTGTTGGCACAGATATATGAGCAGGATGGGCTAAGTCTCTTTAAAGGGTTGGTCCACCAGATTTACAAACCCTAACTTCATTTTCTTTAACCTTTTTTTAACCAGAAAAATCCAATAGAGCTTAAATGTCTTTTAAAATATTGATCTGGCCAAGCAGGCAACAAAGTCTATGATGTGCACACATTACATTTAAAAACATAGAATTCAATCTCAAACAATTTATAGAAATGATGAGTGAAAATGTGTCCACGCAACACAATAGTTCAAGTAAACAACACAGACAAAATCCCTATGCATTGAAGCATGAAAAGTTTTTGTTTTGGTTTAACATGCAGGTCATTCCAAGAACAAGGGCAATAAGGAAATAGACCCCTTTTTTCCAGTGTGTTATTAGATGGAACACTGTAGGTGTTTTGAGAAAAAATTCATAAACAATAAATATATATGTTCACGGGTTACTGTCCTGTCATTGCCTGAATATACCAATGCAACTACCTATCCAAGTAGTAATTGAATTGAATTATATTTGTTCATTAATTATATGTTTCAGAATTTGGAGCACCATGTAACTCCATTCACCGCCATCGTATACGAGCATTGGCATAAATATCAGAGACAGATTCAATCTAAAAACAGTGGGAAAGTACTGTGAAACCATGTGACAAAGTATAGCCTTGGTGTTTTGTCACATAATTCATGTTCATGATTTTGCTGCGGACATTTTCACAGAAATTAAACATGTTTTTCAGTTAAGGTTATCTGGTTTGTGTAAAATGAAGCAGTGGTTCAGAGCATGTCCATCACAATCCTCATAATCTTGAAGAGGAATATGTTTAAAACAATAGGACACCAAGCAGTAAAAGACAACAGTATTATCTAGAGTTAACAAATCCACTGATGATTATGTATCACCTGGGCGCTGAGCTCCTGCTGGGTAATGATGTGTTTCACAGCATTCTGCCACAGCTTCGTTTTCCTCCGCAGCCCAGGGGACAGGGTGGCGGTAAGGCAGGGCGGCTCACGCAGCTCCATGGGGCGGACTACTGTCGTCTCGGCAAAGGTGACCATGGTGGTGAGTTTGAAGGACCTCATCCAATGCTTTCAGATCATGAGGAGGCAGCACCCTGATGCTGGAAGAGTGGCATTGTTGGGGGTGAATACAAAGAGGATAAGATGGTGATTAGTGAGGGGTTTCACTTGCTTTTCTCACAAATATAATGGACATTCATTTTTTAAAAGGGGCACTCTACCAATGTTATTCATTAAGTTCAGTATTGTTAGTACTCAGCCCATGAGAACAACTGCATAACTTCCTCTTTGGCTTTGGAGGAGCTTTGTCAAGAAGATAACCCTAGTGATGTCACAGTGAACTCATCAGGATAATCTCAGCGGGGGCTTGGAGATTAAAACATTACAACTAAAAGTCTTACAAACTGCAGGTGTGAAGTTGGAAGGGTGTCGCTGCTTACCAGGCGGAGAGGGCTAGCATTTTCAATATATTATGATTTTTAGTTGAATTATGTAGGAATGCAGGATTCGTTTGTATAGCTTGATATCAGCCCCAGCTGCTGAATAGAACACTAGTGGTACGCAATTTAGGCGTGTTTAGCTGATTTAGAAATGTTAAACATTCTGAAACAGATTTTAAAAAGACAAAAAATATCAGAAGTACATTAACATGAAAATAATTAAGCTTACTATCATCATTTTTGGCTTTATTCAAATATGTAACCAATCTCTCTTTGAAAATAAGTTTGTAGGTACAGTAGTATATGTAGGCCTATATATTTGTATGAGATTTTAAACGAACGTTTCAAAAGATTTTGTTGCTTGTTGGTTTGAGACAACCGTTTTATACCGATTTTGCTGAATCATGATCATTTTTGATCATATTTTGTCACTGTGAATATACAACAATTGATGTATAGCTTTTGTGGCTCCTGATTAACATTGACAACTCAATAACACCTCACATGAAAAAAAATCCTATAAGAAGCATATCAAAGCCTCGTTATTGTTTAAACTCTTTTCAACATTTAGATTTATGTGGTTATGCTTGACACATTTAGCATGTTGTAAGAAGCCCATGATGAAACGTGTTTGCACAATGTGTGCCAGAAGAAACGCAGCTTGCCAGCAAATTATCCGGAGGCCAGATTTAGACGTGAGCTGGTTAAGGCTCCGAGTTAAACTCCTCCAGGTCCTTCTGTCACTAGCTGTCCCGCCCAGCCACTGTCCATTGTCAGCGGTCTGATTGTTCACTTTTCATCATCACTGCACGAACGAATATGATGAAACATATTATTTTAAAAGATCTGCCTTCCTCATTAAGGCTTTCATTATGGCAGCTGAAAATCTTCATCCTAAAATGGCAGACTTGTTGATCACACTGTTCTCTAATGTAAAACAAAAACGTATTGATTTAGATTCAAGCACTATTTGATTTCAGGCTCTCTATGATAAAATCCACAACTCTGCTGGTAAAATAAGAGTTACAAAGAAATAGAGTAGAATTTCTGACAACTCAGGGGAAAAGTCTTGAGAGGTTAAGTCTTAAGCAACACTTGTAGTATTTCCAACACCTTCATTCATAAACACATGTTGGCTTGCGGCCACAACTGACCTTTAATGTTTTACATATTGTGTATCCGTGCATCATGTCCACCATTGGCAATAGGATATAGTCTTCCAGCCCATGGTAATCCACTTTTGCTGATTCCATCGCACAGGAATTGCACACAGATCTGAAAATTAAGGCATAATCCATGAAGGGGAAATGATAGTTGAAAAAGTCCACTCTGTATAGATCCAGCCAAGATATGTTGAGTCGTTCTGGCAGGAATGTAGGTCATCACATGCACTGTTTTGAAATGAAGTCAACAACTGCACTGAAGGAGAGCAGCAGAAGTGAAGAGTGCAAAGAGGATTTGCCAGTCAGCAGCCACTCTCACTGGCCTACAAAGCTGATCATTGGCACCAGGACAACTTTAAGATAATTGCAACGCTGTCAACCTTTGACCGAGTCAACTTAACCTTTAACATCAGAGTTGACATTTTATTGAAATAGAATTAGAATCAATGCGTTTTCATTGGCTCTCTTTCATACTCTCCATATTTATTTTTCATTTACTCCCATTCAAAGAGATTAAAAGCAGTGTTAATGCCTCAACATTGCCTTCATGCTCTTGGCTATGTCAATATGCATTAGAGCAATAAGAGTAAAAAGTTAAAACATTACCTAAAAGCCTACAAGGCCAGGCTGTTCAAGCATGACGCTGAATAATCACAGACATGAACAGCACACTGAGGTGGTATACTTTTTCAAGATCACAATTTTTTTCTCCAGACCTGATTAAAATGCTAATTTCACACAATTATATTTGTGCTTGACGTCACTTCCTCATACTCTGTGGTTGCTTCTTGATTGGCTTAGAAACACTCTAGGGCAATTGTTAAGGCAAGTATAACCAGTGTTATATCTGCTTTTTGAAGACAGGATTGTCGAGGACAAACAGGTTATATATCACACAGGCTCCGCCCTCTACTGGACTCTATGGGTACTACTCTCTATCATGCTATGCGGGCATTCACCTACTGAGTAGCATAAACGTAGGCCCACAGTATATAAGGCGGCTACGCCTCCCGACTGTCATCCTTTTTCTCTTCGGCAAGCAGCAACAACTGAAGCTAAACGTAAAAGAAGATAAAGAAATAGGAAAATAATATGGACTCCTTGAACCTCGGCCTTGCCCTACATGCCCTGGCTTAATTGCGGGCACTGATCCCCACCGCTTGTGCTTCGAGTGTTTTGGGGCCCGACCATGCTGTGGAGGGCACAATCCGCCCTTGGGGGTGGACGCATTAGCACACGAGCCATGGCCAAGAAAGCTGCTTTACGCCTTTCCACCGCTGCATCTCATTCCCCCCCTCCTGGAGATTGTGAGACGGGAACGTCTGTCAGTCATCCTAGTGGCCCCAGGTCGCCGCTTGGCGCCGTGGTACGCGGAGGTGACACAGATGATGGTGGGCCAGCCCTGGACGATTCCTCAGGTCTGGGGGGCGCTGTCTCAGGAAGCAGGTGCAATAAGTAAGTAAGTAAGTAAAACTTTATTTATATTACAGTACAGCAGTGGTTCCCAAACTTTTTGTGCCCAAGGCACACCAAAGGACAAGTAAAAATCTCAAGGCACACCTATTGTGCAAAATAGCCCTTATAACACGTGTTATCACTCATATCATGTAAAATATCTGTAAATGTGCATAATTATTTACTAATGCCAAATAAAATGTGACAAAGACAACTATATTACTCATGAAATATTTATTTATTCCTCCCCGCAATGGGACCTGCTGTTGGTGCTCGAGGTTCTGGTCACAGAACCATTTGAGCCTCTGGAGTTCTCCTCCCTGAAAGCACTGTCATGGAAGACAGCATTGCTACTTGCCTTGACTTCGGCCAAGAGAGTGTCCGAGCTGACCGCTCTGTCGGTGCACCCAAGTTGCCTTTTGATCCGGGGTGACCGTAGCAGGGCGACACTCAGACCGAACCCCTCCTTTGCTCCCAAGAGCCTAAGGAGTTCGTATCCCAGTAGGTGGCTGACCCCCCCCCTGGGATAGAGTGCACTTATGTTTTTCCCATGCTCCTTAGGGACCGTGGGAACATGATGCGCAGTAAGCTCCATGCAGAGTCTTCCGCACTATGTTTCCATGCACACTCTACACGAGGTAAGCGTGTGTGAGTGTGCCAAGCTGCGGCCCCGACTTCTCCACGGTCACAACCGGATGGGAGGAAGTGGGGGTGCGGTGGCTGTTAACCAAAGGCCGGTCAGGGGCAGTGTGATGGGTCGATGTTGTTGAACGACAGGGCGTTTATACATCGGGGCTCCACCCACTGTACCCATAGAGTCCAGTAGAGGGCGGATCCTGTGTGATATATAACGGGGGGTTACGTATTGTAACCCTAGTTATATAAACACAGGCGGAGCCCTCTACCTGGGGGCCCTGTCTTTCCTATGCCGCTCGCTGAAGAGGGTGTAGGATGACAGTCGGGAGGCGTAGCCGCCTTATATATTGTGGGCCTGCGCGCGCATTCAGGTAGGCTCGCCCCGATTGGCCGGCTACGTTTATGCAACTCAGTAGGTGAATGCCCGCATAGCATGATAAAGAGTAGTACCCATAGAGTCCAGTAGAGGGCTCCACCTGTGCTTATATAACTAGGGTTACAATACGTTACAATTCTGCCATGCTTTATCATTTGTTTTCTCTATAACACAGACAAAGTCAAACGAAAGAAATGTAACTTTTCTTTCCTCTTCCCTATATACAAAAGTTGGTCATTGATTGATTCGTTGAGTCATTTTCTTTATTGAGTCTAATTGAAGATTTTAAAAACAGTGATATAATTTGCTGCTTAGTGTCTTCACTTCAGTCTTCTTCTGATTTCTGCTACTTCATGCTGGTTAATGTTAACACAAGTCAAGTAGTAATTCTGTAACAAATGCAAACATTTTCTGGTCATTTGTTGTATTGTAGATTTTAATAGCAATTTGAGCCATATATACAATTGCCTTGCAATTTGCTGTATTTGGTGATGGTGTTTCCTAATTTAAAGTGTAACACATTTATGAATTACTCTATTTAGACCAACAGTATACTTTAAACCTTTCTTTTTTTTTATTCACTTATTTTGTCATTTTGTTTAACAGTATCTTTTTTTAAATCATGACATAACCACAACATCGGCGATTGATTGTATCAGTAAGATAAGAAGAGAGGAATTTAATTCTCAGGAGGAACCAAAAGCAAAAAAGGAAATATCAGGCACAGCAATATCAGGAACAAGTGTGTCGGAATAGACAACCATCCCTCAGTATTGATGAGGAAGAGCACTACTGGGCTGATAGCATCAACAGGTCTGGGGTGCCTACGGGTTTAAGCTGGTTAAAGTTTTTGAGACGTGCTTTGCTAATTGCGTCCAGGCCCTTTAGGCTGATCTAATGGATTCCCATCTGTCCAACCGTGACTGCATGGCTCAGACCTTTCTTGCTGATTACTGTGCATCTAAAAATAGCCAAAGGGTCTAAGGCAATTAGTTCTACAGTACTATAACTGCTAAAACCAATACCAGCGTCTAACACTTGGTAAGTATATAATAAAGCACATTTATGAGATGAAACAGAAGAGTTATTCATTGGTGATCGTTCTGATATAACACAGCCCTTGAGTTCATAATGGGCAATTTAGGTTAATGCCTGTGAATGTCATTCTACTGCACAAATCTGTCATTTAATTTAGGTTCTCCATTTGAAGGGCCCTTGAGCTTGTGTCCACCTGAGGGGGGTGTTAGGATGAATTAGTTTGCTAAGGGAAAAAACATAATGCTAATTATGCAATAAGCCAAAGGGGTCCGTGATTTTAGAACAGATAAGGGGCGTTGTTGAGCATGATGCAAAGTAAGGTATATTTAAGGCTAGCCGCTTTGGCTGTCCTCTAATCAGCTGATTCACACACATACTCACGCCAGACCTGAAAAAGAACTTACCCATTAACCTTGGCAAACGTTTCACTTGAGTTGGACACAGACCTATTAGACCTATTACCGTCTATTGGTGTTGTATCACAGATGCACTGTGTAGTCATGTGTGTGTCGTAACACTCTTAGAGTTCAATAGGATGGTGATTGCATGATAGCTTTTGTTGGTAGTCTCACAAAGCTCTCAAAGGTGAAGGTGTGTACAGTTCAACTAGGGACAAGGTAAAACAAAGATGAAGACCAGTGCAGAGATTTTGCTGGAACACTTTCACGATAATTTTGGGTTTTAAAATCTTCAATGTGTTGAATCAAAGAGTTTTGCCAAATCAACAAATAAGCATGCAAAGGATTATGACACAATGGATTTCAGCCCATATTCACACACATTGAGGTCCTGTATGGTAGGGTGATAATAAGGAGCACTGGGCAGGTTTATCTTGTAACTTTATCTTGCACTATGGGTCCTTATGACCCTGCAGGAATAAATGCCTATTTTAAAATGAATAAAGCTTCCTTCAATGTAAATTATATGTCCAAAGCTAATGTAAAGACTTTTCCTTTATCATTTTAATAGGATTTTGATAGAGCTCTGAGCTTGTTCGACAAGAAATGTAAGGCTCATAGCCATCATGTCATCTGGGCCTCTCCCCAATAGGCCCATGTTATAATCCATCCATGCAACAATCCAGAAATACCTGTCAGCTTTTAGGACTCCCCATTTTCTGCACAGTCCTATCATTAGCTCAACATAAGTAAGATGGTATTATCCTTTTCAAAAAGAGTGCCACAACATTTGCTATCTTAAAGGGGCTGAATAATTAAAGAGATGACAGCAGCAGAAGACAACAAAAATAGTTTCACATAAACAACTCAGGGATCTGATGGCTCAGTGGGGACCCTGGGAGTTAAATGCTTTAGTGGTCTGCCGAGAAGCACCAAGTCTGTCGCCAAGACTGGTTTACTCATGGCAATCTCCAAACTGATTTTCCAGACTCACTGCTGTCCCCAACTGGTAGAAGAAAAAAATATTTCCAAAAGCAGGATGTCCCATCCACAGATACAGAGAATAAAGAATACATATTTTTGATTAATTCTTTTATAGCCTGATAGTCAGACTGAATTTCGTTTCACTCATAAATAATTGTTATGTATTCTTGCATTGCTGAAAACAAATTAGGCAGGACATTGTCTGAATGGCTGCACTCTTAAACAGCTCTGCAGAAATTAGGATATATGATGTAGGATTGAATCATTTAAAAGGAAATACAAAATAGGTTAAAATCTAAATCCACTGATTATGAGAAAGCATGTTGTTGACCCAAAAGGTAGGTAGGGATATCATTTAAAATGAAAGTGTCTAACCATGGGATAATTGTATTCCTCTGAAAGCAATGTATTTCAAACACAAGATTAACACTGTCTTTTTTTTTTTTAAATACTTGAAATTAAAGTAAGCCTGTATCACCTAACTTTTCATATTAGACTACTATCAGAACTTTGTGACGTTGTGTTTCTTTTCACACATAAATAATACCATTGACTGTAATTTAGCAAATGATAATGTGGATAGTAGCCTACCCTATCAGCAACATTACTCAATTCATATAGGATATTTATAAAAATTACAATACATTCATATTGCTGTAAAATTAAAGCATTTGTCAAAAGTAATGACATATTAAGTGACCATATTGTCAAAAATAATGGCAAAGTTTCTCATGAATATGGGTTGCGGTTGCGATGTAATTTTTTCAAGATTGTTTCTCATAATTATATGTAGCCTACAGGATATTCTTTTTGTCCTCGCATTGTCGTAAATTGTCTTCCATAAACATCTGATGAAGTATTTGCATGATATGCAATCAATCTTTCTAATGTGTTTCGAGTAGTCTGTATTTGTTCAAACATGACAAAAGCTACTATCCAGAGGTGGGCTGTCACATAGTACTAACAGCTAGCCAGTAACAGCTGTCAACCAGAGGAACAGTAAGTAAGGCTGTTACTAAATGTGTCTTTGAATAGTTTACCTTTAGTCAAAGGGGCTGAAGGGACCCGCACGTATGCCGCACACTTTAAGGATTTTCCTCACTTCATGGTACGTATTTTTTTTACATTTATTTACGTTGTTGTGATACGCGCAGCCAGGGCAATCTCGTTTAGCAAGTCAGGCAGATAGCTAGCTAACGATAGCATACTTTGCTATTAGCATAGATGAATGCTAGCTCTGAATTATAGTTACTTTATGTAGATATATATACACAACATATACATATATAACCGTATGTTTTCATTACGTCTAAACCTTATTGAAATCCAGGGGTTAAAACACTATCAGAGAGCACACATTTAAATGAAAACATGTAACAGCTAGCTATGCTAACATTAGCCTTACATTAATTGACTGGAAAGTGTCCTGATTTCTGTCACAACAATATTTTATAAATACACTCTTGCTTTTCACGGGTCAGGTAAACTTTAACACCGGGTATCTCCCGTTTTTATTTAGGTTCAAATATCTTTTTAATGTCAACAATATTTATTAGCTCATCGGCTAATTTGGGCATACTAACTTCCACAGGCCAAAGACAATCCAGCGGTTTTCCTGATTTTTCGAAGCGCCGTTGGAGACTCAGTTTGGGGCTGAAGTGCCTCAAACCTCAGTGCCTCCGTGGACCTGGAAGAGCAGCGCCGCCTTGTGACAAGCTTCCAGCATGACAGGTGGGGAACACCACACTATTAAACACCTGTACTATACCTGAGGACGTATTTACGGCACTATACATTCAATGTAGCACACTGCTGAAGAAGTTGGATTAATACTAGTTGTATGAGCTGCCTGATCCCAAACCCCATATGGAGACAGCTGATTGTGAACATGTTTAGTGAGAGAAGCTCTGCATCAGTGCTCTAGGTGTTGGTGTGAATGATGTGTCTATTCCCGAGTGTTATGTGTGAATTTGCACAGAAAAATCACTCACCAGACATTTTGCCTGTGTTGGCATCTGCTGATAGATACATTCCTTGAACCTCAAACCCACTGACTGAATGGCTGTCCCACAGTGCCCCTCTCTCTCCATCCTCCTCTCTCTGTGTCTCCCTGTCCCTTTCACCCAGAGAGAGACTTTGGGTGGATAGTGAGTACCATTGTGTCAGTGAGATGTTTATTAATGAGAGAGGCGCACACAGAGAGCAGAGCTGCTATTGACGGACTAATCGCTAATCTCTTCGTTAATACTTCAATCTGCCTATGAACCAAGATACATCACTGAGAAGCCTCAAGACAGGGACATGCAAGCTGGTGGTCTGCAGGAAGTACATTTGGGAATTTGTTCCAGTTGGAAACTTTTTGAAAGTTGAGTTTGAGTTGGCTTTCTGTTGTGTGTGTGTGTATGTATGTGTCTAATGTTTATTGCGTCCAAACTGGGAAGTTGTGGATACATGTCAGTGAGTATAGTATTGAATTGAGCTTTTCTGTCAAGGAATTTTGAAGTAGTTGGTGGTAACATTTTCCGTTAGCGTTGATAGGTAATTAAAGAAATATATTATAACCAGAGAATAAGGGATTTGTAGTCTGCTGCTTATTCTGTTGCATTAAGGTTTTCAGTTTTAGCTTTTTGGAGGTTTACTGTGTCGATAAAAGGAGTAGTGTGTGTCTGTGTGTGTGCTTGTTGGTTGTTGCATGTGTTTGCCTGCCATGCCCTTGCCTGCGCCTGATGTCCCGGCCTCTCAGAGGCTGGCACTGGACTGTCGTACCCTTCTGGACCATCGCATTGGCAAGGGTGAGTGATAACACCGCTTCCTCTGTTCTCTCTCTGGCTCCTTCTCCGTCTCTTGAGTCGCTTGAATAAGGAATTATTTCACTTAAAAGGTGCCTTCTCTATATGCTTCTAAAATATGCCATGTTGTAAAAATAACTTCAATTGAATGTTGGAGGTCTGATTTGCTATGAGCCACTTCCTGTGTTGTAAAATGGATGCAGTTTATTTTATCGATAAAAGAGGAACTTAAACCCTTGAGTAAGCCAACATAAAGAGGAACACTGGCTGTGGTATTTGGCACAGGTTGCTGTTAAACAGTGTTGGGTCATTCATTTCTTGTGTGTGTGTGTGTGTTAATGTTGACTTTCATATAATTTTACACTGATAAAATCTCTGTTTGAAAAGAACACTGTTTGTTCTTCCATCAGAATAAAAGAGATGCTTATAGCTCCAAAGGGAATATTGCTTATATAGCAAAATGTCCGGCATGCAAGATGTAGGAAAACAAAGCTTTATTGTAAATGATTATGATGGTTAATTATTGAAGTGATATTGTACTGGAGTCCTGTTATTTTATCCAATAAAATAGAAGTTCACAGTAAGTATAGAGAGGAACTTCAGCTATCTCTTTATAATATGATTTTGTAATGTAATATCATTTAGTATAACATCAAAAAATAAGATAATATATTTTTTTTTATTAGCTGCCCAACTGAGAACTATTTTTTTTTTCATTCCATACATTTAATTTCAAGCACTCGTTCATGCTTTTACAAGGACAATGCAGCATCTCCAGGTTTATAGTTTCACTGAATTTGTGTGCATTAGAGCCAATAATGTGGATGTCTGGGTTTAATGTTTGTCACAGTTCTATGGTTGTGTTGTGTAATGTAGACAAACACATTGATTTGAAAGTGTTGCTCATGAGTGAGCCAGCTGCTGAATAGTATTGTATTTATTTACAATGGTTTTGGAAAATTAAACCTGGAAGAGATTGAGTCAATAGGATAATATTGAAAATTATAATATTTCACGGTTTGAAATATAAAGAAGCAAATACCAGTAAACATGGTTTTATTAATAAAGACATTTAGGTATTTGGCTAGTAAAAAAAGGAAAGACATTTTGTAGAAAGTTGCCTATGCATATAGGGAAAACTGAAAGTAAGTAGAGCAGGAAGCATGCATGGATTAATGACGGAGAGGAGGGAAAGGGTGATGCTGGTAGGGGAGGGAGAGAGGGGGAAAGGGAAATTGCGTGGGTGGGAGGTCTTCTCCCTTTCCATCCCTGTGGTGCATATTTCTTTCTTATTCTCTCTACATCCGCCTCTTGTCTCTGTTTCCTTCTATGCAACTGAGAAGAATTATCAGAAGTTGGGGGGGGGGGTGTGTTTGTAGGTGTGTGCCTGCATGTGAAATCTGCACAGCCCCCTTCAGAAGGAGCGCTGTTGCAGAAGACGAACAGGAAAATCCAAGGTCATCACGGCACGCTTCTCTGACGTTGCCTTTCAACCCCCTTTCGTGCGTGTGTGCCTGCGTGTGTGTGAGTGTCTGCACGGCAGGAAAAGTGTGTGTAATTCAGTGCATCGGTCCAAGCTCTGCACCAATCACGGTGCGCATTTTAGCTCCATGCACACGTGCAGGCATTTATACCAGAGTGAGCGGTGTGTGTGTTTGTGTGCGTTTTCAGTGCCTCTTGGCACAGCAGTGTGTCTGTATGAGCTACTGAAGCTGCATTGAGAAAAAATAACCATTTGTAGTGAGAGAGTCCAGCATCACGAAGGATGTACGGTAAGAATTACAATCATTCTTCCTATGTGTATTCGTGTGTGTGTGTTTAAGGCTTTGTAAGTATGCGAGTAATGTAAAGCATGCAGCGTTCAGCCAGTTTTCCTACATTCTACCAACACGTTTCCTCTTAGCTTTCTTGTGATAGACTGCAACTGACTAAAAGCGCATTATATGAGCTTGGACTATTATGAGGATACTGCTCTATTTAATATCAGTAATAGCTTACAAGGATACACCGCTTTGAAGATGTTTATTTTCGGTACCGGACACTTCTTTGGTCAGAACACTTTTTAATCAAATGACTTCCTTTGTTGTATTTGAAGTGATAACAGTATGTTCTCTACACTTGTAAAATATTCAGCTCACTGTTGTAGTTATATATGTATATATGTTTTCTTATTATCCTTTAATATTTTTCACATTTCTTAGCTATTTTGGGTTGCACATGATACATTCATGTTTCCTTGAAAACAGGTATAGTATATGTGCTGTTAGAAGTTTTAATTATTGTTACTTTTCTGTAAAACTTTAAGATCATGTTAAAATGCGTTTGGTGTTAGTGTTTTCTGTAGCTATGTTGTTTTTATTGACATGTTGATATATGGTTAATTGATTAGCGCTAATAAAAAATGTAGTTAGCTTTGCTTTGACTTTCGAGACTATTTATGGAAAAATGCTTGGCTAAGTAGGCTAACCCTGCAGACTGGAAGAACTAGCTCAGTAAGACAGAGTGCGTCGCTCTGCTGAGCTCCTGTATGGAAATGTGGCTCTCTGGGCTTGAGTCCCTCATAGCCCAGTTTCAGTGCCTGTTTGACTGTGATTCATAGTGTGTCGGATCGGCCTTGTGTCATGAGGATTTGTTGGCAGCTGGGTCTGTACATCAGTATGTTGGTCGCATAATACCAGCCATGTTCGCTTCCACCCACTCTCGGTGGAGTGTGTGCTTTGAATAATACTTGCACATGGATTTATGGTTGAAAATGATGTACTGTATATGTTTCTGCGTGCAGCGGGTCTAAAGCCTGAAGATACAGAAGGAGAGAGGGGGTAGATGGATGTTGTGGTAACACACGCAACACATTTGAATTGCTGTTATTATCTCCATGCCAGTGACAAAAAATCACATTTCTTCCTCTTTGTCACGCTTAATGCTGTCAGCCTCTCCTGACCGATACCCACCTCCTCTCTTCAGCTCTATACAGCTCTCCCAAACTCATTGAGGGACAGCTTATGTGCATATTGGCTGGCTGTTGAATCAGCCTTACACTTCCCTCTGCGTATCTACAGATTCTTGCGTGTGCTCGTATTTTACTTTGTGAATCTTCTGTTTAAAGACGTTTTGCCCGTCCTTGTTTGCTGATATAAAAATAGCAAGACTTGGTCGGTTTCCCCCCCTCTCCCTCTTATGTAATACTACCCCTGAAGGGCTACAGTCTTTATAACCATCATGAGAAGTATCATGTATTATGCACAGGTGTATACAGCAGCATGTAGGTGGCCACAGGGTTTATGCTCCCGTCTGTGTGCTTTCTGACTCTGGCCTGTATAACTTGCTTTGCATGACCCCCGGGTGAAGCTGATGTGTATTGATGGTGATGGTGCTCTGTCTCTTGCAGACACAACCACTCAAACATACAAACATGAACACCCATAGATCCTAAATGTGTTTTGATATGCTCCATGCAGGACTATATTTACCCTGTTTTATCAGCCACGTGACTTCTGGTCCAGCAGAGCAGCTCCAGGACAGCAGGTGCAGCAAGATATGCTACTTGTCACACACTCCTGTTTGTGTGTGTTATTGCAATAAGTTTGACTTTTATATCATCAAGATCAATTCCTTTTTATTGTGTTGCCAACAAGGCAGTAGCTCTATTTACACTCGGGAAGTGTGGAGGATTTTTAAATAATAAAGAAAGAAAAGTATTCCTTTTATTAGTCATGTTTTGTTTCTCATGCACAAACATGTCTTTCAGAGCTATGTATTTTCTTGTTTGCCTCTCCTTCTTCTCGCTTCCGGATGCATTTTCTCTCCCATCTCTCTATCTATCTCTCTCTCACCCTAATGTGGGAAGCGTTAAGCTGACATCCTGGGGGAAATGGAGAGTGTAATCTGTTAATGTACCAGCCCATTGTTACGGCTATAAAAACAACATTGTGATTGGCTGGCTCCTTGCTATAGTGATCTGAAGGGGTGGAGACCCCCACACATGTGTACACGTAATGCACACATTCTGCGTGGATGTGTAGCTTAGCATCCAATCAGTGTAACATGTAAGAGACATCACTCTGGGCCAAGTTGCACCAGGCTGCAGAGATGTCCGCCTTCTCTCTATTATCTTGTTCTGTCTACCAACATTAACCAGTAATTCATTGTTCCGTCCTACTCGATGTGTGCGAGCATGTTTGTGTGGGTTTATGTGCGAGTGTGTATTGAGTCGCTTGGTGTCCAGCCCCTAAATGTGTTGTCAGCCTGCCATGCCGAGTGGGTGGAAGTCGTGAGACCCCCCCTGTGTGTGTGTGTGTTTTTCACCGCAGACATACAAGTTCTTGTCCACCCACCCTGCTGATCTCTTTTAGCTTTTTTCCACTCTAACCCACCATTATTAACACAAGAAACACTTAACAACTCAAACCAAACACAACTCTGAACAGTGTTCTCTAGAGAGAGAATCATTTCCAACACAAACATGGTTTTGCAGCACAATAACTTGTGGTACAGAATATGTTAATCTTTACAATTATTGCAGTAGCTTTTTAGATTTGCAACAATTTATCAACTTGTCAATTGGAAATAAATTGACAACAAATCGCAGTCTTTTATCATGCAAAAAATAAAAACGCAGCTTTCAGCCGCTCAAATTTTAGTATTTACTTTTCTCCTTTTTATAATATTTAAACTGAAGGTGTTTGGGTTTAGTACTGTTTATGGGCATAACGAGCAATTTGAAGACATCATCTTTGGCTTTTGGAAAACATAACAATTAATCAGCTTGTCAAAAGAACAGAAATTAACTAACTTAAGTTAGCCTTCTCCGTTGCTGCACCCACCCTCTGGAACTCACTACCCCAATCCATCAGAGATTCTTCCTCCCTCACCGCATTCAAAACATCACTCAAAACCCACCTGTTCAACACTGCATTCAACCACTGACCACCCCCCCCCCCCTATTTTCTGTTTTGTTTATCTCTTTTTGTATTTTTTTTATTCTGTCAAGGCGTCTTTGAGTTTCTAGAAAAGTGCTATACAAGTCTCATTTATTATTATTATTATTATTATTATTATTATTATTATTATTATTATTATTATTATTATTATAACTGATAATGAATACGATCATAAGTTGCAGTCCTATAGCATTTGTTGTTTTAGTGACCAGTATGTGGTGCCACTTAAGCAACCGTAACACATAAACTGCTTTTTATCAAGCCTCTGAAAATCCTAAAACTATATTTTTTCTGAATGATGAATTGCCCTCTGTTCAATAAAAAACAGTTTAGACGGTAAAATAATGTATAAAAGAAAAGTATTATGCTCATTTACTTACTTTTAGAATAACACTGTGTGATTCTTACTTGCTAATGTTATCTTTATTTACTGGCTTTCACGTCTTTGCTAAGCTTGGGGAAATTCTTGTTGAGACGATTTGTTGCAATGTTGACCTTCAACTTCTGTGAACTGAGAACATACTGATACTGCCTCCCTGAACTTCCAGAATTCTCCTTTCATTATCGCCAAGGTTTTCCCCACCTTTCTCCTTTCTCTGTGTTTAAATATGCAACCCAAACTCTATTCGATTCGATTGATAAATACATTCCCACAACACATGCCACTAGCTTATGAGCTAACCAACGGCAATGGCAGCCACTTTAAATTCATGCAAAAAAAGAACCTAGGAAAATAAATTGCTTAATGGAAAATGTGGATGCTTGCAGTGTGCCAGAAGAGGGGGAAATAACATGTCAATTGCTACACCCACTCAGCTGTTAAAACGGTTGTGGATTTTAGGCACAATAGACCTAAAAGTGTATTAAACTTTTCTTACGCCATCTTGACTACTCCTCCCCAAAAATCTCGTCTCTCTACTGTTGACAGAGAGAGGGCAGATTTGTGCTGGACAGAGGAGATGCAATAAGTAGCGCTAATCTGTGACTCACCATCCACCTCCCCCATCACACTTCCATCTCTGTCTCTTTTTCCTCTTCAGCCGCCTGTGTCTCTGTCACTCTTTGTCCTCCACCCTTTCCTCTCTACTCCTGGGACCCGCTGCATTTTCATTAATTCATCGGCGACTCCTACACTCAGGCCCCGGGCCAACACCGAGGGGATGAGAGAAGGTGTGAGAGGGAGGTTCAGTGGGTGCAGGAGGAAGGGACAGAGGGAGGGAGGGAGGGAGGGGTGCAGAGGCCTCATTAGTATTTGAAGTGATGGAGGAGAGAGAAGCAGCACTATGAATAGACACGCCACTCTCAAAGATAAGCACCAGCCGAGCTCCTGCTGCGGACTTCAGTAGAACTTTCAGAGGCCTTGAAACGGAGCGGCTTTTAAGTGATTAAGGCACTAAATATGCATGTTGCTCTATTAAAAGGCTTTTCAAGGACATCCTGCCTGTACTGGCTGCCCTACTCCCAAGTGTTGGTCAATGATAACATACCAGAAGGCCGGTGAATGCAGGAACGTAGCCCAGAACAGAGCGCTGCTGCATTGGCTGTGGTTTAGGAGGTAGAAGGGGCCATCGTGGGTTGGTCATTTGTCTTCCTGTCCTCATGTCCTTGGGCACAACAGTCATTGTTGCATTGTAGCTTTCTGCCATTGGTGTGTTACTATCTGAATTGGTCAGTCAGTGTGCTTTGGATAAAAAAGATAAAATGAAATGCAGCCAAATGTATGTGTTTTCAGCTAGTAGCAGTTAAGTTATTCTAATTTTTTAGAAACACACACAACACTTTCCGCAAGGGCTGAAAGTGTTGTGTGTGTTTTTTCTTTCATCGTTTCCTTGGGTATGGTACTATATTTAGTCTAGATCTACAGATAAAACAAGCTCTTAAAGGGCCAGTGTAGTATTTAGTGGGACGAATTGGAAAATGGTATTCATAACTTCATATCTGCTTTTATATTGTAAAATCACCTGAAACTGAGAATTGTTGTGTCTTTTGAAGTAGCCCTTCATATCTACATAGAGAGCAGGTTCTCCATGTACCTACAGTAGCTCAAAACAGACAAACCAAACTCTGGCTTTTGCACTTTTAAAAGAAAAGGGTAACTGTCCTATAAGTGTAGTTATTAATACATTTATACATTTGGAATGATCCTTTTAAATGTTGTTATATATGTGCAGTATATACATGCTCATGGACGCCAGATGGAAAACTAGCAATGTGCTATATCTTCTGTGGTACATGTATCTGGGTTGTGTGTCTAGCAAAGTGTTGTTACAGCTGGGCTCAGCTCAACCATTTGCACTGGTGAGTCAGGCACATGGCAGCTTTTTGCCTCAATCATCTGTGAAATGGGCATAATTGGTCCATTGAGAAAATGAATTGTGTGATTTTGAGAACATGTTACACCTGTGTTACAGTCTGTGTGTCTCCGAGTGTGAACAGTGTTGATCACGAGGCTCGTCTCTGGCTGTATGGGTTGGTTGAAGAGTTCCTATACAATTTGTAGGTGCATTTAAAAGATCAACTGTAGTCCTGATGTGACGACTCCACGGAGAATCTGTCTTATGTTGGATAGAGCACACTGTGAGGCATCTGGCAATCCTGTAAATGTCGGGTCAGTATGCTCTCGGAATAGGTTTTCGTGCACCACCAGCAAAAAATGCTCCAATCTGTTTAACCACAAAGTACAAATAATGAATAATGAAACATTTTTCCTGTGGGAGAAGAGAAGGAAGGGAGCTGATGTTAGAAGGGAGGGAGGAAAGAAAGAGGAAAATATGTTTCTTTGCAGATTGTTTTTCATTTGTCTTATATTAACTAGATTTCTGCTATCTCTATTTAAAGTGTCAGCCTCTCAAACTCTTCATTAAACGTGACTGCATTACTGAAAGCACGATGACCTACTTTTTGTCATCAGCTTTCATATCTCCTAAACTCAAATAGCCTTTATTTGGTGTGAGCAGGAAAATAATATTTGTTATCCTGAGCTGCAACAACGGTTGAATGATGCATTTGTTTTTTTTCTTCATTCTCTGTGTCTCCTTATGACTCACCACTGCTCAATTCCTTCGACCAATCACAATCCAGCTCTCCCTTCGCTGCCTTGCTTGCCTTTCTCCTCAATGCAAAGTCAGAGAAATCACTCTTCACTGTGTTGCACTTTCTCTTCTAGACTGTGTGTGTGTGTGTGTGTGTGTGTGTGTGTGTGTGTGTGTGTGTGTGTGTGTGTGTGTGTGTGTGTGTGTGTGTGTGTGTGTGTGTGTGTGTGTGTGTGTGTGTGTGTGTGTGTGTGTGTGTGTGTGTGTGTGTGTGTGTGTGTGTGTGTGTGTGTGTGTGTGTGTGTGTGTGTGTGTGTGTGTGTGTGTGTGTGTGTGTGTGTGTGTGTGTGTGTGTGTGTGTGTGTGTGTGTGTGTGTGTGTGTGTGTGTGTGTGTGTGTGTGTGTGTGTGTGTGTGTGTGTGTGTGTGTGTGTGTGTGTGTGTGTGTGTGAAAATGCATTACAGTCACTTAGGCCAAGTGACTGTTTATCAGAAGCTCCATGTTTTTAATCTGGTGATTTCAATTCATCATTTGGCATTCTTGCAGAGAATTTGACAATGCCGTTTTCTGGATGCTTGTTTTTATTTTTGACCCGATTCAATTAAATCTATTAACAGAGCTCTGTCAGTTTGCATTATCTATCCACATTCAGCACCTCTCCTAGAAATACCCTGCTTCTCTGCTCGTCAGCCGCTCATTTTAATTTTAACTTGGCACTCTCCACAGGCTAGAAACCGCCAGCACTTCATAAAATCAGCGATGTGTACACTTATATTCATGTGTGCCACTTTAATAGGACCTTAACAGTAGCACTGCTGAGACGAGGCTGTTATCAATAGTTGCTCGTTAGCTTACCCATCATTATTTGATTAGCTGGGACTTCTTTGCCAACACATTTTACGGTTGTTACCGCTCCATGTGTTAAATAATTGTTCCTAATTCATCGTTTAATCTAAATGCTTGATTACTTATTTGGACATCACTTCATTTCCCACCACTACTTCAGTGGTGATACAGTGTGTTATTAAGGTGAAGTCATTATGTAGTGTCTGCAATCTTCCCCTTTGAACAAGTGGCTGATTTCAAACGTACCTTATTATTTCTGGACTGTGTTCTTTCGAAAGGCTTACACAGGGCAGATGAAAAAGAAATGGACGTGTTTGCTTGTTATTTTTCTTTGTTTTTATTGCTTTTCTGCCAGTCATGGTGCACAAATCTAATCTCTGTCATCTCTTTTACATCCTCAGGGGTTTGTGGTTGTTGCGGGGCGCTCAGGCCTCGCTACAAGAGACTGGTCGACAACATCTTCCCAGAAGACCCAGAGGTGAGAAGCTCAAGTGACTTTGTTTTTCTTTGTAATAATGCCTTTCTGAACCTAAATGGTTATTGTTATTGTCTGAAGTTTGTGAACTCTCTTCTTTATGCTCGTGTATATATAAATGGTTTGCCTCTTGCCAATGCCACATTATTGCAATTCTTTTTAAAGAGGAACACTGTCTCTGTATAAGTTTCAATAGCTCATTAGGTTAAATACAAACAAGAACATTGCACAACAGAACACATCAAATATTAGCATAAATGTCTCTGTATCAGATTCAGCTTTCCATCTGTGCCAGGTAAATATAAACGCAGTGTTATTATGATATTGTCTTTCAAGTAGGAAGAGTGGGTAGATGTGGTAAGAAAACATCACAAACAGCCTCAGATGTAACTATCTTCTTCAAAGCTGTTGGTATCGAGCCACGTACCCTTTCTTTTCTAGTGTTTGAGATCTGATACAGATGACTCATAAAGAGAATTCATTTGGATGGAGAAGAAGTAGCTGATTTGTTGCAGAGGGAACTTTTCACAAGTGCCTCTTTGATACTGCAGTAACCCACTTTACCAATCAGTTCTCGGCCAAAACTGCAGTATGCGGGACATACTGTTTCAAGCAGACCTGATTTCGCTGTTTTGTGTGTGTGCATCTGCTCTTTGTGCGCCCAAAACTGGTCTTAAATTTGGCTCTAATCAGCTGTGGATGAGACTGTAACTACCGAAATCCCAGCAGCTTGGGAATAATAAATCCATCTAATAACATTTACTCCAAATTGTGTCACACTGTGAGACCATGTGGGTGTGTTCCATTCACATTTGCTGTGTTTCTCCCAGATAATTGGTGGTAAGAAGCCTAAATATAGTCTCTCCATGTGTCAGAATGTCCCCACAGTAAGATACATTACTAGTTTTAAATTGGAGTGCATATGACTGGAGTGTATCACTGGGAAGAGTCTACAATTTACTCTGCTGACGCTAACAGAAGCCTGCACTGTTTTTCCACAGAACTACAAAATGATTGAACAAAAGCAAATCAACTTTTAAAACTGCAGGTTGTTGACAGCTGCAATATTCTGGCTGTGTGATGGGAGATGGATTTCCAGCCACAGGATGTTTTTGACAAGCAGACAAATCAGAGCTTTTGCCCTGTGCTGACCTCTGAAATAACCCTCTGATGAGAGGAATAGACCCTTTTTTCACAGCCCACATTTTCACTTGAAAAGCACGAGAATTTGTCCTGCTCCAGTTTCAGGGTCCTGGTATTGTGCATGTGTCGTTGCTCACTGGAAAACTTCATAAAGCCATCTTTAATGAAGCAGTAACACCTGTGTTTTTAAAATATTACAAGTCATAATTTAGCGGGTTTAGAGGGTTCAACATTTCAGAAATGGAAAATAAAAATATGATTATTTTTCCTTGGCTGTTAATGATATAAATAATGAATGATGCCCATGTATAACAGTGATTATTTTTGAAGATATTTTGCCTTACATAGCTACGTACAGAATACTTAAAGTGTACAAATCAGTTGCCATGTCTCCAAAACATAACAGTCTTATATATTTCTGTTTGTAGGTGTTGCTATTTCATTGACTTCATGTTTTGGCTCCTGCCTGAATGTCAACTAGATATCAATGGACTGTAAACATTTTTTAGCTCTCTCCCTGCCTGACCAAACTGAGCAGAGAAGTAGGTCAAGGGCTGGAGTAGGACGTGAAACTTGGTGAACTAGTTATACTTCAATTTTGTTTTTGAGGAGGAGTACACGCACTATCAGCTCAGACATATTTATGGAATAGAAAATGTATTCTTTCTCAGTGGAAGTCAACACACGTGTCTTAACCAGTTGCCTCTTTGTTTAGTAGACATTGGGTGTCGGTACTCAATGCCTTTTGAACAAGCCAGTACCAAATAATATCAAAAAATCTTCACTCTTACCTGCATACAATCCTTTGTGCACTGGCTGTTAACAATGCACAGCCCTAGTGGACATACCAGCTTCATGTAAATCTCATTTGTCTCCTTTGTCCCGAGAGTGACTGTATTCTCATTTTTAGTAATCTACTCTTTAAGGATTTTAAACCTTGTAAAACGTTTTTCCTTCGTCTTGTTTTCACCCCTTCTTTCTATCTCCCCCCCCTTCACCCTCGCAGGATGGTCTGGTGAAGGCCAACATGGAGAAGCTGACGTTCTACGCCCTGTCAGCTCCAGAGAAGCTGGACCGTATCGGAGCCTACCTGTCTGAGAGATTGTCGAGGGACGTGGCCCGACACAGATACGGGTGAGCATCTTCCGTCAATCACAGTTCAAAACAGTTTTCAAAAGACATCTTGGCTATCTCTGCTTGGACATTTTGTATAGTATTTATAATCTGCCACACATTAAACTTAAATTCAGCAAAGTTGAAGCTATTAAATATAACTTATTCTAAGAAATGGAGGTTATCTTGCTATGAATTAATAAGAAAAGTGGTGCCTGGAATTGCCTTCCATCAAAGACATTTACACTGACAGTACATCAGAGAGATGCTTTAAAGATCTCCATTAAAGAACGTGTGAAATAGTATATATTTATCTTATATCCCACATGCAAACTTTAAAGAGAACTGTACAATTATGCCATTGCATTTATACCAAATATTTGTGTTGTTGAACCTTTTCTGTACTCTATAATGACTGCATACAAAGTAGCCAAGTAAAAGGGGCAAGCGGTCGTGTTTTTTAACATAAAACTGCTGCAGGGTCATCAACGGTTATTTCTCTGCACTCTCTGTACCTACTCTAAATGCCACAGAAGTTGTTGTCTTTATGACTCATGACTAGGACGCGCTGTGATGATCTCGCCGATGCAAACAGCTTGCACAGATTTCATTAACATTTGGCAGAGTCTTGCTATAATCTGTTATCTATATATGTACTTTAATATTTCCAGAGCCATGGGAATTTAGAGATTTAAAAGAAATACGCACATACTTTATTATCCATATAAGATATCCAGACACAGATATTACTGCGTTGAACGTTAATTGTGTCATCCAGATGTTTCTGTGTGTGCTTGCCCTCCTCCTCCAGGTATGTGTGTATAGCCATGGAGGCGCTGGACCAGCTGCTGATGGCGTGCCACTGTCAGAGCATCAACCTGTTTGTGGAGAGTTTCCTTAAGATGGTGCGGAAGCTGCTGGAGTCCGACAAGCCCAGCCTGCAGATCCTAGGAACCAACTCTGTGAGTATACACCATCGTATCACTACTTTAAAGAGTCCATCAGATGTTTAATAGTTTTGCAGCAATGAAAAACAACAAACAGTGTGAGATTTTTAAAATGCTGGCCTTGATCCTAATTCATGACGAGCATTCGGTTTAGCTATGACTATACATTTTTATGAAAGAAGTACAGTGTGAAACATATCTATAATAAACTTTACTGTGATAAAAACTCAAGTAAAAGTTATGGTAAACATTAAAATAAGGTCATGAAGTGATGTTATCATCTTTATAAGTTCTGAAAGTGGAGTAGATGCACTGTCTATTTTTATTTGACTAAATTGAAGGTGATATTGTGAAGGTTTTCAATTTACTGCAGAAACCAAAGGGTGCTTTGAATATAATTGAATCCAAAACAAAATTGCCTCGCCATACATTCTTGGTCACAAAAAGGAGAAGGCCTTTTTTTGTTATTTCAAACTTAGATAAATACCTTCAACTGTTATTCATTAATGTGTCGAATGTGCTTTAGGTTTTTCGGCCATCAAATGTTGCCCATTTCAGTAAATGTCGGGGTAATATGTAATCAAAGGTTGACAGGGCACATTCCTACCTACTCTGATATGATTGCAAACAGAAAGTGAAGTTAACTTTGAGAGGTAACTGCTTGAGTATTTGAGTAAGATCAGCGCTGCAGAGGGAGTGGGAGTGGGAGTGATGAGTATCTCCTGATGTAGGAAGCGGCTATCAGCGCTGGGCACCGGATCAGCAGAGGGCACATAAAGGAAATCAGATTAGCCGCAGACCACAGTGCTGAAGCTTTGCAGTCATCTAGAGACACGCCGGCCTCTCACTCATAATCTTCATGCTATCTGTCTCCCTACGCTAATGGGTGTGTATTTAGGACAAATGCCGGTCCATACACTGATCCATTTAAATGCACACACACATTGATCCACAATTAATTACGCAGCACTGATCTGAGCGGAAGGAAGTAGAGTTTTGCATTAAATGCGGATTTAAAGCTTTGCATTCAGAGCGCCTGTAGTTCAACAATGTGAAGATATTGATTGGGATTCACTTTAATACTCAGTCCATACACACACAACTCCTGAGTTTCCCCACTGTATTTGACAGCATCTATAGCATCTATCCTTTTTAAAGGTCCCCTATTATACTGTTTTTCATCAATATATTATAGTTATCAGATATATATATAAAATGTCTCTGAAGTGTTTGGCTCGAAACACCAAACAGATCACCCATTGTAGCATCCCATAATCCCCTCTGTTTCAGCCCTGTTTCAAAAGTGCTGATTCTGTGTCTGTTACTTTAGATGAAAATAAGGAGCCACTCCCCACGCCCCTCAGAGAGATATTTGGTTAAAAGAACACAATGGTGCTCTAGGAGGAGATTCAGGTGATAAGGTGGGGGGGGGGTTACCTTGGTTGGTGATTGGCTAATGGTTATAGAAGCCAAAAAAACATTATGACATCACAAAGTGGCCAAAATCTGATCAACTCATTTTCAGACAGGTTTTTATATAAATGGATCAGGACAAAAAGCGAGCAAATCTTTTTTCCTGAAACTTTCAGAATCTCTTGACACAGAAGGGACACGTGCATGTATGAAAGTCTTGAAAAAATAGATTCAGAATAATAGGTGACCTTTAATGTGCACTGTATGGCTCATCTGAAGCCGCAGACCAGTGTCACAGAGCGGTGAAAGGAGCGGATTAGAGAGTTTATCACCACAGGACTTCAAGCCCGGCCAGGTTTTCTCACACTCTCTGACCTAAACACCTTGTGCTGCAGAGCCCTTTCCAACGCCAGCCAGCTCATCAACACATCAGTACCTGAGTTAGTGTTTCTGTCATCTTGCTTTATGTGATGTGATAAAAAAAATGTCTCGGGGCATAGGGTTAGTTTCTCTCGGTGTAGCTCTTTGGAAAGCATCAGAAATGTTATGATCTCAGCTCTCCATCCATCACTTACTGTTTTAGACCCTACACTTACAGCTTTCGTGCAGATAGAGAGTGCATTTCTGAGTTGATACATTGATATCTGGAAGCTGCCCGGTATTACTGCCAATAATCCTGGGCAGTTTCCGGGTATCAACTGCTGCAGCGATTTACTGCAGCAGCTGAGCAGTTGCACACAAGTACTTCATTTAATTTACTCAAGGGTACTTTCTGTCATTTCAAAACCACTCTAAGCACTTATTTTGTACACAGGAAATAGATTCTCAAGGCTCTAGATGTTCACTCTCAACATAAACTCTTCTTTATGTTTAAAGGGGGAGATGAGGTTTATTACCACCTGCTGTAATGTTAATTAGTTATATATTCTTGCTTCAGGTAGCATCTGCTCTGTTTGAATTCTAAAGAAATCCACTTCATAATTTATTAATTGGAGAGTGTTGTGAAGCTTAATGCCAGCGTGTTTAAATGGTGACATTTTACGACCCAGTGGGAGAGACCCCCCCCTCTGCCCTTTGCTCTTCACTTAATAGGATGTTATGGCGCTGTGGTTTGACTTTAATTTAGAAAAGTATTCATCATGGGGATTTAGGCTTTAATCAAATTGAAAAGAAAACTCTTTACAAACTAGAGCTTTCGAGGAGCAGACTTATTTCTCTTATATCTCTTGAGTTGTAGAAGTTATGTTTGACATGAACAAAGGTTTGATTTGTTCCCGTGTCTCTTCTTCTCTTCTCAGTTTGTGAAGTTTGCAAACATAGAAGAGGACACGCCATCGTACCACCGCAGTTATGACTTCTTCGTGTCGCGCTTCAGTGAGATGTGCCACTCGAGCTTTGAGGACCCTGACATCCGCACCAAGTGAGTGGACAGATGCTCGATTGAGCTAGAGACAGATTGAACAGCTTTTTTTAGACTGGCTTCAGGAAGTCTTTTTTTAGACTACCTCTGCCCCCTCCATATTTTAATATCTTCATGAAAAAAATGCAATCCTTTTGAAATTGATTTTTGTCATCTGCTGGAAATAGACAAAGTGACATATTTGAACGTTTAAAAAATAGCTCTGCAGGATTAAAGATGAACAGATTTGGACTACAGACAAGACAAAAACAAGATTTCCTAAATTAAATCCTCCATTTATAGATTCTGTTGCCAGTCAGAGGATGTCTGGTGTCTGATTTCTGATCTTCTATTTCTGTTGCCTGCTAGGATCCGCATGGCAGGGATCAAGGGCCTGCAGGGTGTGGTGAGGAAGACTGTGAACGATGAGCTGCAGGCCAACATCTGGGACCCTCAGCACATGGACAAGATCGTCCCCTCTTTGCTCTTCAACCTGCAGAGTGGAGAGCGCACGGAGAGGTGAGTGTGCACCAGGAAAATGTTTGGGCTTTTGTAAGTTGCTGTTTATCAGGTCTGTTGAAAAAAACCATCTGGGCTCTCCACAAGGATGTGGATTGTCCACTCAGTAGCCACCCATAGGGGTCCGGGTGCATTCCCACCGCAGAACAACTTTAGCAGTAAAGGTCAAATTCAGTGTCCTCTATTCCATTATTTATTATTAGGCTTCTGGTGTGTTTTAACCAAAAGGCTGTAAATAGCTATTTATAGTAAAAAGTATACCTTTTCCTGACTTATTATAATTGTTATAATTAAGAATCATTAGACTTAATTTTGTATCATCATTGGCACCTTCAGTCTATAATATTCAGCTAATAAGCACATGCCACAATGATAGTAATTAACAGAATAGACACATACTCTTAAATAAGGTCATTTAAAGGTGGAACATATTTTAATCACATCTCACCTATGTTTAGTTGATTAAAATTACTAATCAAATATTCCTATGGCAAAATTAACTAATATAGCAAACCCTGTGAATACCTTACTGTTAGTTTAACAACATTGCCTGTTTTATGATGTGTTTACAATGCGCTTTTAAAAATGAGGCTGTTGTAAAGGTGCAATGTAAATAAGGGTATTTCATGAATTTGTTCCTAATAAGCACATAACTATCTGTGTGTGGTGTTTATGAAAGATGCACTAGTTTCATTGGACTTTTTAAAGCTTACTGCACAATTGTGAAGTTGCTGCCACAGTGGTTTTCGGGAAATAGCTTTACTGAGAAGGTCTCCCGCCTGTGTTTCTTAAAACGATTTAATTGAAATCAAAAATGAATATATTACAGTAGCCGACTGGATTAAATAAGTCGTCAGCTCTTTTTCCCGGCAGCCGGTACTTATCAAAATCTCAGTATTTAATAGAACCAACTTTTTTTCCCTGCTACCCACTACCTTGATAATTGAATGCCTTGTTCCAGGTGCTTTTTGACACCACTATATTACATTACATGTTACTTGTTAGACGCTTTTATCCAAAGCGACTTACATACTCAATACTATGGGCAATCGCCACAGGAGCAATTTGGGGTGAAGTGTCTTGCCCAGGGACACAACGACATGCTGACTGCAGTGGGGTTTGAACCTGTGCTCCCCTGATCCGAACACCAACGCACTAGGCCACTGCGCCACAGCCTCCCTATATCATTTGTCTGTTCCTTTAAATGGCTGTTTTGATCATATTAAATGTCATAATGTTGATTTGTTGAAAATTGGTTGACTATTCAACCTACTGAAATAATTGTTTTCAGTAAAAGTGAGGAAATTATAGGGCTCAAAAAAGGTATGACTGCAGTTAGGAGACAGGTAATACAGCCCTGGTATTATGTCATGTCATTGCGAACAGGTGGTGGCAAACTTGATGACCAAAAATGAGTCACATTGACCGCTGTGTCTCGGTCACTACGTCAAGAGTTATTGTGTTGTAGGCGACCGGTGCTATTTGTCTTGCGTTAGGCCATATTTGTCCATGTCATTCATCATCACTGTCATCACTGAGAGAACTTACTGACAGCTCTGATCCCCTCACGGACATCTGCTGCCCACCTGCAGTATTCCAAGGACAAAGACAAAGGTAGAAAGGTTAAAAAAGACAGAGGGGGGAGGATAGAGGATAAACAGAATTGGTTGGAGACAAAAAAAGGATCACAATTACATTGAGAGCTGGAGGTTGCCAGTGAGAGAGTCTGTAGCCTCCCTCTCTTGGCCGTGTTCCACATAGTGAAATTCACTTTGACGTCAATGCCGACTTCTCAAGTTAAAGGGGGAGGGCAGCGAGGAGAAGATTGGGTGGAGGGTAGATAATAGAAAGTACAGTGATGGAAATGTGGAGCTTATTGAAAGAGACGGAGACAGATGGACAGCAGACAGAAAGGCTCCAACAGAGAGACACGATTCCCTCTCAGCCTCCCTTCTCTCTGTGTGTGTTATTATGAAGCCTGCCCCTGCTGTGCATCTGCAGTCATTACCAGACGTAAAACCCACAGCAGTCAGTACAGTCTAATTAAACTCACAGATGGTGCCTTTTCTCTACATTAATCCCCATGTACGTGTTCATTTAAAGATCTAACTCGGGGACAGTCTTAGCCAAGCCTTCTGACAGTTGAGATTTCTTTAGACGTTTGTGGAGCTCCTGCTATCTTTCCCAGAGACCCATTTTGTGTGTCATACTTCAAGAACAAAAAACATTGATTTAATGCTGAACTGAATAGTTTAAGGCTTCATTCATAAGGTTGTCATTGAAATTCTAAATCATCACTGAATGATGCACAATTGTGTCTATTCATTTAGTTTGAACTTGGTATTTTAGCCGAGATGCACATGAAGATTTGGCTTGATTCCAATTCCAATAATTCTAGAGTCCAACATTTGAAGTTTATTTATAAAAGAACGATGTTATATGTTGTTATTTCCAAATTCCCAACATGATTTAATTCATATTTGTTTGTGTTTAGCCTTTGTTTGTGTTTAGCCTGTGTGGCCCTATTATGCTTTTGGGTGTTTTCCCTTTCCTGCAGTGTGTTATATCGTTTTTTTGTGTGCATGTAAATGGTCTGCAAAGGCTGAAATCCCAAAGTTGCCCCCAGAGGGAGTTTCTCTCCCACACACTCCCCCCTCGCCTGAAACGCCTCGATTGGACTCCTTTGTTTACTTCAACAACATAGTGACATCACTACGTAACATTGCTTCTGTTGGCTAGCGCTCCAACACTTTGTACGTAGTAGGCTAAGGGGCGGGACATCTCAAAGCGGTTGACCAATCACAATAGATCCGGCCAGCTCACCAATAAAAAAAATAAAGAACTTTTTGAACATTAAAGCATGGAGACATGTCATAATATAGGCACAAATAACAACCTAAGAATCAGCTTAATAGGGCCCCTTTAAAAAATGTTTGTGTTTACTCCCCTGCCTGCCACACAGACAGGGAGGCCCGTGCTGATTTATTGGTTTTAATGTGTAGGTGCCTGCTCAGACTTTATGTTCCCTAAGCCATTTTCTTCCAGACATTGCCTCAGCAGAAACGTTTAGCAGAAATGATCCATGCCTTTAACATGCCCCTCCTCAGACTCAAACACTGCCTCTGGGAAATGGTTTGATGAGAGCAGGTATAAGGGTAAACTGCCTAGCCAAGTAGTCTTCGAGATGATGGAGATGGCTGATTTTTTTTTTTTGCATGCTTGTGAGTTTCCAAATCATTATTGAAAACTGTGTACTTGGAGGCTGTTAGGTTGACTTCAGAATGAAGTCTCCCACGGGGGGTTTAAGATGCACTTTTCAATCCGATAGGGGTCAATGGGAGTGGATTCGTAAGCATTATAAGCTACCGCTGAACAAATGCTAAACCTCTCAGCCATAGCGGTTTATAACTCATTGGCACCACTAAAATAAAATGGCTTCATTTACGTGTGTGACCTTAAAGTAAAACCAATATGAACCCTTTATTTTTCTTGCTTTTACTGTTTTCCATTGCCCCTCAAATGTCAGTGTCTTTTTTCAGAGTTGAGTTAGAAACGCCCAGAGAGGCAGGAAGTCTCATTACCTCCACAGCAGCGGCAGGCCTGATGAAAGAGTGAGGCTGTTAATAAATAATGTCATCATTGGTGGACCACCCGGGGCTAGTCATGACTAAGATGGAGTTATAGTGGAGGCTTTATGCATGAGAACAAAGACAGGCTGGACACGGTGTCAGTGCACACACACACACTTGCACACGTATACAAACTTTGACACGTCTAATATGTCCTTCATCGTGATAACAGAATGGCATTGCACAAATTCACACACACATTTTGTAATTTCCACTGCGGAGGGAGAAGTCACCTCAAGGCTGCAGTGACGGCAGTCCAGAGTGTTTTTTTTGTGTGAGAAATCTCACCTTTTGTGGAAATATATGATTGAGTAAATTACATTTTAAACTCATTTGAACTCCTTTCTCTGTTCTCTCATTTTCTCTCTCGCCGCCTCTCCCTCTCTCTCCCCCCTCCCGACTCGACTCGACTTCCCCTCCCCTCCCTCTCCCCCTTTTCTGCCTCCTCACCTGCCTCGCTCCCTTCCAGCCGCTCCCCCTCTCCGCTGCAGGCGTCGGAGAAGGAGAAGGAGAGCCCGGTGGAGCTGACGGAGCGCTGCTTCAGGGAGCTGCTGGGACGAGCCGCCTATGGCAACATCAAGAACGCCGTCACGCCCGTGCTGATGTAAGACAGCCCCTAAAACTCTTTCTGTGATTCCTTCCTTTGTGTTCTGCTCGTTTTCTGGCGCATTAATTACAAGGGAAGGATGCATCTTAATGCTATGTTGCGGTATTTTTGTATCTCTGCACTGAGTGGCATGTAGGCGGAGCAACAAGGTCAAGGCAAGGTTACACAGTTTGTTCCAGACAGATGCATGACTAGCAGACATTTTAAATTGTATTTGAATGAAATTGTGTTTCACCGCTTTATCTTACTAAGGTCATCTTCTATGCTGTTGTCATTGAACTTTGATGTCTCTGAACCTGGTCCTCTGTGATTCATGTTTTATTTTAAGTTATGTCCCTCCATCCATCTTCCTCTGTTGTTTGAATCTGAGCTACTCTTCTTTCTTCTATGCTGTTTTTTATTATCTCTCAGCCGTTTCCCCTAGAGCTCTAGACATTAACTATTTATTTCCGTACGGAGTTGACTTTTCATTTTTGTCTGTTGAGCACTTATTATCTATGAATACAGCTAACTAATACAGTGTATATTCAAACAGCCACATTTTGAATTTTGCTTATAAGTCTACTGCCTTTTATGGACTCATGTTGTACTCCAAAATCCAACTGCAAACGGATTTACCATTTGTACATTTAAATATTACATTTATATCCCCTTTGAACTCTTTAATCCATCATTATTAGTTGTCTCTCAATTTTCCCTACAATTCATCTCACTTGTCATGTTCTGTTCGAGACCGGCTCTCGTCCATCCATCAGCGTCTCTGTGTCTGTCTGTTTCGAGCCTTTGATATTTGTCCTCCTGCGCCTCTCTGTGCACAGTTTTCAGCAGTGACGACCTTGATGTTTGATGAACGTTGCTGAATACACTGAACAATGAAAGACAAAGTTAAATGTTTATTCTCTCATAGCAGTACATCGTTATACGTCTTATGGTTGGGCATCTTTACATTTATTTCACATAAGTTAACAAAAAACCCAGATTGAGTCTTGATTTCTGGGATTTATTAGAAACTATACATTTGCTCTTCATCCCTTGCTATCCTCACCATCACTACCTCCTGTCAATGTTTTATAACATCGTCCCCGTGCTCCTGTCTGTGTCCCCTCCAGGCACTTGGATAACCACTCTCTATGGGAGGGGAAGACCTTTGCAGTTCGTTGCTTCAAAATCATAATGTACTCCATCCAGGTAAGTGTCTACATATCCACTAAGACCTCCTCATCACCCCTTTTCTCTGTCTTTCTCCTTGTCTATAAATCCAGATCCAAGTAGGATTCACACAGTAGCATATTTGTATCTAAGTTTTATCACACGTTTTTAAAGCGGCTAATTAGAAATATGCTCAAAATCCACCCTGTGATGCCTTTTATTGGAGAAATATGGTCCCACCAAGCTATCCAGCACCCTAGTTCTTGACCTTTCTGAATGACTTGATGTCATGTTACAGATTTACACCACTTCGAATTCCCTCTTTTCCTACAGTTTTCTTGTTTATTCATTTTAGTTTTTGGTTTAATTCCTTCTTTCTCTCCTGCCCTCCCAGTCTCAGCACTCTCACTTGGTCATCCAGCAGCTTCTCGGTCACCTTGACGCTAACAGCAAGACCTCAGCCACAGTGCGAGCCGGGATAGTGGAAGTGTTGCTGGAGGCAGCCGCCATTGCAGCCAGCGGCTCCGTAGGTGAGAAGACTGACACACACACACACACACACACACACACACACACACACACACACACACACACACACACACACACACACACACACACACACAGAGAAAAACACCAGCTGGCATGTCGCAGGCGGGATCAGGCATGGACAGTTTGAACTAGTGTTTTGATGAGTCACTGTTTGCAGGTCCCACAGTGCTGGAGGTGTTCAACACCCTGCTGCGGCAGCTCCGTCTGAGTGTGGACTACGAGCTGACCGGCTCCTATGACGGCAGCACCAACATCGGCACCAAGATTATCAAAGCTCATGAGGAGAGGCAGCTGCAGGAGGCTGTCATCAGGACCATCGGTGAGTCAGTGGCTGCTGCGTCTGTGTGTGTGTGTGTGAGAGAACGACTGTGTGTGTGTGTGGGAGGCTTTGCAAGACAGGCTCCAAGAATTGTTCCTATTGTCTGTGTCTGCCTTTATGAGTGGACACCAGTGACTGTTCATTTTCTCTCCTTTTGCACATCTTTCCTTCTTTTGTATTTTGCTCCAATATCCTCCTATCCATCTCATTCTCATCTCTCTTTTACCTTCAGGTTCTTTTATGTTCAAAAATATTTGTATTAAGTTTCTACAACGCATAACCAAGGTTTTACGTTACAACTTAAAGAAGTGCCTACACAATGACAATATGCTATCATTTAGCCATAGGAACCAAAGTATAAGCATATACAAATGAGACAATGGTTTGCACTGATTATATATACAAAGAGAAAGAACGAAAAACACAACAACAGAAAAAGCAATAACAACGACTAAAGTAATCCCCCTACATTCACTGCCAGTCAGAGGTGGCGCTAGACTTTTTCGCTGCCCGTCATTTTGACGGACAGGATTGTAACATTTTCGTCAAAATCCATGATTACCCGTCGGTCTACTCTGTACACAGAGGACGGGGATGGGGACGCACGCTCGTGAATTGTTAGCGCCGGTGTTATGCATGCCCACTGCACCTCGCGGGAGCGCGCACAGCGTAAAACAAAAACTCCCAGACATTTCAATGATTTGTACGGCAAAGTACGGTTTGGAAACGATATCATTTCCTTTTTGGCAGGCATGCATAACACGGCATAACACCGGAGCCTCGCTGCGGGGAAGCTTTGTCGCTGTTCCGAGTTTGTTCTAATCTGTCAAAATGACGGACTGCTTTCAGATTTTTCCGTCATCGTTAAAAAAAATCCGTCATAGACTAAAAATGTTCGGTTAACGCGACCTCTGCCTCTGCCTCTGCTGCAGACCTCTGCTGCCAGTAAGCGTCAAACACACAAATATTCACCAAAAATGTTCTAACTTTCAGGTTCTTTTGCCAACACACTACCGACATACCAGAGGTCAGAGGTCATGCTCTTCATCATGGGCAAGATTCCCGTCCCTGGGATTCACCCAGCTCTCACTTCCATAGGCTCTGGGTGAGTTACTCACAAATCTCTCACGAACACATGCTCTCTTTGTGCAGCGTATGCCCAGTAAACTGAATACTGCATGTGTTTATGTTATTCTCTTTCATATATCTTCATTTGTTTTCATCTGCAGGCCCGAGGTGACGAGGATGATCCAGGTTATGTTACTGAAGTCCTTGGTCCAGGTACGTTTTCAGCTTTGCATTATTAATCATACAAAAAATAGTGTTTACATATCTTTTAAGCAGGAGAAGCCTCCCTGTGTTACTGGTGCTTTTTATCACTCTAAGAAAGTACTTTATATAATAGCGCCACAAGTAGTTTTTATCGCATTTACAATACGTCAAGGTGACACTCCTCAGTAGCTGTCATCCTTCAAACTTGATCTCAGCCCTCGAGAAAATTACTTTTCACAAACCATGTGTGTTTTGGGCAGCACTCTTATGGCCTGAGAATTTCATTTCGGCTATAAACAATTCCTTATCTCTTCCAAGTATACAGAAGGAATCATACCATTGAGCCATTTTTCAAAGCAAGGACGATTTCAATTCCCTTAGAAAAACCCATTTGAAGCCATAAATGACAGCCAGTTGACTCTCATGGGGTAGTTTAAAGCAGATTTAACACCCTTATTTTCAGCAGGAATATAAATGATGTATGTGTTAACCTCTACTAACTTGTTACCATCCATGTCTCAGGTGACGGCTGGTTTCCAGACCACCAACATGCTGACGGCGCTGCCCAGCTCCTTCCTGGAGCCGCTGCTGTCCTTCTCCCTCACCGAGGACCCAGAGCTCCGGCTGCTGATTCTGCAGATCCTCCTCAGTCTCATCGACAGGCACGACAACACAGCAAAGTTCTCCGACATTAGGTACGTGTGTGTGTGTGTGTGTGTTATTCTAGGCTTTATTTCTAGTGTGTTTGAGCACTTAACAGTCAATCATTGTGCCTTGTCTCTTTGCAGCATCATCTCAGACATCTCTGTGCTCAAGCTCAAAGTCGACAAGTGCTCCAGGCAGGACAACTTATTCATGAAAAAGGTAAAAGCTTTGTCAGTTTAAAAGCTGAGCTGATGAACGTGTTTTCCCTACAGTCTACTGAAAAGTAACCAGCAGTAATGACTTTAGATAAAGAAATGCATTATCACAATTCAATGATTCATTGCTCATGAAATATTCTAATTCCTTCAAATGATCATATTTACTTTTTGTTACAAAGTCTTTATAGTTTAACGAATAGTATTACACCTTTGATACTTGATTGCTCATGGTTTAATGCAGCGGTTTTCAAAGTGTGAGGCGCGCCTGCCCTGGGGGGTGCCAGAGAGCTTCAGGGGAGGCGCAGCGTGAGAAACAAAATAACGAGAAAAAGACGAGTGTCACTTGCACACTTTTGGCTGTCTGTGGAGACCGAGTTCCCCCACCTCGCCAAAAAGGCTGTGAAAGTGCTCATTCCCTTCACCTCCACCCACCTGTGTGAGTGCGGGTTTTCTGCATTGACTTTGATCAAAAGCAAGTGCCGGTCAAGGCTGCAGCCAGAGGATGATCTGCGTTTATTCCTGTGTGCATCAAAGACACAGACTCATTGAGTGTAATAAGGAGGCAAAGTTGACGTTCAGTGTGTTGCCGGGAGCATATAAGGATGTACCCACGATGTTGAAAATGTTAAAAATGTTAAAGAAATATGTGTTGAGAACACGGCGTGCGAAAATATACGGGTCGTGCTGCAGCTAGATTTGCCTGTCCTCTGTAAGAAGGTGTCGGCGACTGACATGCAAGGAAGAACGGCTGTCCACAGGCTGTTCCAACTTTATTAACTTCCAGGGTAGTGAATTGAACATGCTATTGTAATTGGGTGTGTGGTATATTTTCATGCACGCACACGCATGTTCCACAACACACAGACTGAACAACACTCAATTGTCCGATCGCTACCAGTGTCGATCTCTCGACTTGCGATCTTGTTATAACAACAAGTGCACGTTACTGATGCAATATGGTTGAGACCATTTGGGCGTATTCTAGAGGGGTGCAAGGAATAGTCCAAGTAGTGTGGGAGTTTTATACAATATGTTTAAAACATAAAGATAAAAAGGTTTAAAAAAAGTTATTGTTTAATGTTTTTAGGAGGTGACGCTACTCAGCCAATCAAATCGGTGCATTCAGTGAGTCAGCACGATGGATTCAAACACACACAGAGAGACGAGAGGAGAGGAGAGAAACAGTCGGAGTAATTTCAAATGGCGGAAGGTAGACTGCGAAAACAGAGCATTTAATGACATGTTCTCTTACTGGACCTCTTTGAAATGCAATTGAATGCCCCTGCATTATATCAACAACAACAATAATAATAATAATAGCAATAATAATTGGGAGGGGGGGGCGCGGCTGTTCTTATGTTCTCTGAGGGGAGGCTCACCTTCCCACACTTTGAAAACCCCTGCTGTATGGGCTCCTTGGCTGAAAACAATGAAGAGAGTAGCCTCTCCTTCAGACTCTTGATTCCCTCTCTCTCTCTCTCCTCATCCTCCTCCTCTCAGCACGGCCAGCAGCTGTACCGTCACATCTACCTGGGCTGTAAGGAGCCGAGCAGTGGCGGGCAGCACTACGAGTCTCTCTTCGCTCTGCTGGGTCTCCTCAGCGTGGAGCTGGCTAACGAGGAGGTGGTGGTGGACCTGATTCGCCTGGCGCTCGCCCTGCAGGTACTGAAACACATGCAGTCAGTCAAATGATATTTACTCGTATCAGAATCAAGTTTATTGCCAGGTACGTTTACACATACAAGGAATTCTCTTTGGTGTATGGTGGTGCAAACATAAGAAAAATAAGAAAATAAGTTGTTAAAAATTGAGTGATTATAAAAAGAAAATATAGAAAAAATGAACATTAAAAAAGAATAAAGACAAGTGTTTACTCCAAATATAAATATACAAAAGAAACTAAAAAACATATTGCAATGGAAATATGGCAATATGTGACAAATGCAGTATATTCTATTTGAAAGAAGAGGGCTTTGTAGATTTGAAGAGAGGTAGGGATACATAAAAATGTGCAAAAATCTATTCAGAGACATGTATTTATGTAGTCAGGAAATCATTCTGAAATTGGCCGTAACACTCCCAGAAAGTAATCTTCTAACACTGCACTACAATATTTAGTCTCATTATATACAAATGAATGTGGCAATAAAAAGCCTTTCACAGTGCTTTGACATAAAGACCATAACATATCTAGAAAAAAAGGACATTGAATCCAAAATAGAGTTTTAAAGATAGGTGGTAAAACTCACAATAAATGACACAAGATGTGGAAACAGTCCAAGATGAATAAAAACCAAGTCTGAGGGTATTTTATTAACAAGGTATTTGTCCCTGTTTCCTGTGCAGGACCTGGCTCTGTCCACTGACGAGGCGCTTCCTGTTTATAACCGCTGTGCTGTTCACGCCATCGCCGCCGCCTACCTCAACCTCATCTGCCAACTCACCACCGTCCCAGCCTTCTGCCAGCACATACACGAGGTCTGGCTCTTCTCTCAACATGTCAACGGACGTGTGAATACTAAGAGAGCCTTGTTTAATTAAAGCGCATCCTTTCTCTGCCCTTCAGGTGATTGAGGTGAGGCAGAAAGAACGGAGCTACCTTTTGCCTGAGGATGTCTTCATTGATAATCCCAAGTATGTACTCCATAATGTATCTGACTCTATGTACATGTATATATACTATATACTTGTACACTGTACACAACAACATTCTCTGCAACATTTAGTTTCTTGTATATATTTGTTTGACATGTATATAGTTGACTTTATCTGCATTACTTGCACATTGGTCTTGCCTAGATATTCTTGCACAATTTTTTTCAAATTTCTTATTGCAATTTTTTAATTAGTTGTATGTCTTATATATATTATATTGTATTGATAGGATGAGCCTGGGACTTAAGATTTCCATTGCCATATTTACACTGTTAGCTACTGAGCATATGACAATACATCCTTTGAATCTTTGCAAACCATACACTAAATTAACTATTTGAATATGCAAATATGTCAGTACATGTTTATATATTTAACATATAAATATTTAAATCGCCTCTCTCTCTTTCCCCAGGCTGCCTTCTTCACTGGAGAAGGTGGAAGGGGACGTTCTGTTCCTCCAGTCCAAGATCACTGAGGTCCTCGGAGGCAGTGGGTATAACACAGACAGACTGGCTACCCCGTATGTCCCCCAGTACACTGGTAAGGGTCTCAACAAAACCTTTCTTTTGTTAAAAGCATACATCGTGTTTAAAAGTCAGCTGTGCCAAAGAAGAGATATTCTTTAAAAGTATATAATGATAATGTCTATTGCATTTGCCAGTGTGTTAAATCTTTTAGTTGGTGCTTTATTGATTCCTGTATGGAATTGGAGAGCTGAATTTCTCTCCTGCAGCTCGCGGGGATTTAGTGATTCATTGAAGGACACTACATCAGGACAGACTGTTCTTCAGCTGTGGGGCTAGAGCCAGGATCATTGAGTTGAAGGAAAAGCCCCTTGACTATCTATAACTTATTGATAGGCATTGCCTTAGGGCGCTAGTTCATGTTTAGACTCATTTGTCAGATCGCGTCAGCCTGTGTTATTCTGATTAGACGCATTCAATGTTGCCTTTGGATTAAAAGAAATGTCTGTTTTCTTTTCCGTGTCCAGATGAGGACCGTCTGTCCAAGAGGAAGAGCATCGGAGAGACCATCTCACTGCAGGTGGAGGTGGAGTCCAGAAACAGTCCAGAGAAAGAAGAGGTAAAGGCAAAAAGCATTTCCAACAATGCCATCTTCAAGAACTTAAATGTACCGATACACAAGGACGTTCGAGTTAAATGAAAAGTGCTTGATATTCCTTTGTTCTTATTCTGTTCCGCAGAGGACGCCAGCAGAGGAGATCACATTTGAAACCTTAAAGAATGCCATCGGTACGTCAACATTACAATTATTGTGATTTCCTTTACTGAAATAAGAAGCATCCTTCAAGCATTAAGGCCAAACTGTCACTTTCAACACACAATCTAGTTCAGCATGGTGCAGAATAGAGACATAAAGGTTGTTTGTGTCTCCCTCTAGTGGACAGCGTCGGTATGGAGGAGCAGGAGAGGGAGCGGAGGAGACAAGTGGTGGAGAAGTTTCAGAAGGCCCCCTTCGAGGAGATAGCTGCACACTGTGGTGCCAGGGTAAAAAACACATTCCTTTAACCCATATTGTTTGATTATTGTTGTTTCAGTTTGGCATTATGGTCTGACATGATGTTCTTTGTCCTATCCAGGCCACTCTACTCCAGAGCAAACTCAATCAGATCTTTGAGATTACAATCAGGTAAGACACGGCACTTTGGTATATTTCCAATGAAACAGTATTTTTCCAAAGTGACATTGATGGCTGATAATATTACATTTTCATTTTTATTGATATTATAATTATTCAAAGCAGCCCAACAAAAGTGTCGCAAATCATCAGATTTAAGAGGAAACAGATACAAAACATTATGGTGTAAAGAACAATGTAGTTTGGAAAAGGAATAGGAAAAAGAAAAGGAAATGTAACTTCTATTAACTTGAGGAAAGGGTCTCCAAAAAGGAACTTGCTTTTAATCCATAAAGCAGTTTCCTGACTCAGGCGACCTGATTCCCTGGGGCAGGTTTGAGGCTCTGACTACATACGGTCTGTCCCCTTTAGTTTTTGCCTCTGGGACGGGATCTAAAAGAACTGGGCGTACGGTACATAGAGCTCAGACATAAAACATGGAGAGAGGCCATGCAGAGCTTTTAAAGTAATCGGTTCAACCTTAAAAACTCTAAAACACAATGGGAGTCAGGGTAATAAGGCTGAAGCTGGAGTGATGTGATCCGTCTCTTGGCTCTGGCTAAAGCCTGGCAGAGGAGGGCTTTACCGCCTGGGGTCGTTTAATAGATCTGTAGTTCAGTCCAGCAAAAACACCGTCGTTAAAATGGATGTTTGACATATTTCTAAGACTATCAAAACATGATTGCGCAAGCCTCGCTGTGTTATTGTTAAAAGGTGAAGATTGACTCCTGATGATGTTTCCTCTTCCCGTGCAGACCCCCCCCCAGCCCATCTGGAACCATTTCATCAGGTTACGGCCAAAGCCAGAGTCGATCCGTCCCCCTCTACGAGATGAAGTTTCCTGACCTCTGTGTTTACTAGCGCAGAAAGGGAAGTTACAGAACTATTTCACATTTGAGGACAGGCGAGGAATTCTTTTTGGGGGCGGATACCGATCTTTACATGGAATCACATGATCACAGGGGATGAGGAGAAAAAACCACAGTCTACTCAAGAACAAGCTACTTGTTGATCAACATAGTCATCTGAAATTCCGTGTGATTGCAGCCCAAAACAAGCCGGCTATTTATGTCGATTCATGCAGCAGTAAAACCAACTTTTATGTGTCTGTTATTCCCCTCGCGTCTCCTTCGATGTCTGTAGAATCTCCTGTGGTTGGATTTTAACATTTGAAATTGCCAAGTTCTGCGAGGGGACGATAGGTGGCACACTGAGAGTTGTTTCATTTGAATGAACTGACTTGTTGCATGCCATGTTACTGGACATTTTTGATAGCACTACAACTTGGACATTCTTTCCACCTGTTTGTCCCTTACAGGGTGCCATACTACTGTTGATCACGAAAATTAGATTGACCGTTTTTTTTAATATTTTATTTGTTTTGTTGTTGGTTGATTTTTATCGCCGGAGAGAGCATATGTGTAAAAGATGTATTTTGATTTATGTTTGAATGAAATATGGACAGATGTATCCAACTATGACGCTAATCCTTACCATATCCCATGTTACTCAGCTCTCTTTTGAATGTTTTACCATTTTTTTTATTTTGCCTTTTTAGTGTTAGCCAAAAGTGCTTTTTCTTTCAGGACAGGCGTCTATTTCCTGCACCTCCGTATTTTTTCTTTCATATCGTTATTTTATTGTTTTTATCCGTGATGTAAATGATTTATCTTTGTGCTATCCTCCCAAAGTGAGTGTGCCTTGCAGGTGACTCGAGTTCAAACGTACACAGAAACACACACTGCTTCACAGTCATGACCACACTTATCTTCTGAAGTGTTTACTGTGATGTTTACCAGATCAAACACTAGAGGGTAAATAAGGATCCTTTATTTTCTCCTTTCCATATAAATGTGTATATACAGAGAAATATATAAATCTATAAGCGGATGTACAGAGTAGGGATTCTTTGGTGTGTGTACTGTATATAAACTGTATATTAATTCTAATTTTAGACTGCCACTGCACTGATTGTGTCCATAGATGAGGGAGAAAGCTACTTAGATAGTACTCAGATTTGTTTGTAAACTCTTCAATATGTTACATACGGGAGCACTGAGAGGCAAGGGGGATAATCCAAATTCTGGTGATACATGTTTCCAATTCTGAACATACGTTTGTGTTAATGAACAGTTCAAATAAGGTGAACCAGGATAATCTTTCATTTTTTTTAAACAACACACAATATATGTACTTTGTATTTTCAAAGACATTAAAACTCACATGGAAGAAAGCATGAATTATTTTAGGCTTATTCAAAAACATGGAGCACTTCTTCTACCTGTAGGCTAAATGAGTATTAAAACAAACACAAACTAATTGTACGTGCCATATATGGCAAATATAACCCTGGCAAAACCTGGATGTTCACCTGTTCTCTCTTCACAAACTCAGGAGGGAAATCTTTTACATCAGAATTTGAAAATACGTAATTTAATACGATTGTTTTTGTTTTTTTACTTGCCTCTCGGGACCTCCGTAGAAACCAGCAACACATGAAATCAAAAAGGTTCATTGACAAGGGTTTGAACAGCCCACAAGAAAACATCTCCATCGTCTTGAGGCCAGTTTATCACACTAGTGACGTCTGAAACGTGTCCTGCTAAAGAATTAATGAAATAATCGACTTCATTATTCGCCACATATTACCAGACAGGTTTTTAGCACCATTGTGACCTGTAGAGCTGCCATCACATTCTCAGTCCTGCTGGAATAAGTTTGCACTCTGTTCTTATGCCACACCGCTGCTAACGCTGCCGCGGCTTCCAAGCAGTGCACCTGTCTCATTCAGCAAGATTAAAGTCTAAAAGCCATTTTTTATGCATGTGTGCACATACACACAGGTATCGAAGCAAAGTATAAGGGCAATAACTTGCCACTAGCCTGGCTAACACAGCCCAACTGTTGGTAGCAGATCCGTTTGTGTTTTAAATGGTTACCTTCTGTTGTTGTTGTGGTGCTGTGATGGTCAGTATTGTGATGTTGTGAGAGACCGACCCCCCCCCCCCCCCCCCCCCCCCCCCCCCCCTCTTCTGCTTCTGCGCTTCTGTGAACTATCTGCATGGCGCGTGAGTCGCGCTGCAGCCATGTTTAATGTAACGGTGTCCGTTCTGTGTCACGCTCCAATTCTTTTACTATGTAGTGTCATCTGTATGTATATTCATGTCCACTGTATCAGATCTGTTCATGTTTACCATTTTAGTGCAGAAGTGTGTGTGTGTGTGTGTGTGTGTGTATTTAATCATGCGTCTGTATGAACACTCACGCAGATGTGTGTGTGTGTGTGTGTGTGTGTATATCGTCATTACCCAAGACCAAAATCAGTTTACAGTTTTTTTTCCAGTGACTTTTTCCACAATGTTAACAAAGAACAATTCATCTTACAGCGACGTGCAGCTGTTAAAAACCTTCCAGCGACACCTTGTGAAGTCTTTTCAGCATCTTGGCAGTGAAGATCTGTAAATCTACCAGAGTGCTTGTTGTCATTGCATAGTGTATGGTAATATTGACTAACGGTAAACCAAATCTTACTTTTGTCATTAAATGTCTCGTTAATAGATCTGTTTACAACGTAGTGCTGTAGGTCAAAAATCTATTCATTCTGTGAACTTTGCACTTTAAAAACTGGATTCCCTAGTGACAAAGGCAGCTTTTACAAGGAGAAAATGCCTTATGAGTGTCAGAACCTGACTTTGCATGCTTGTGATGTTGCCGTTGTGTACAATAAATGTGTCTGTATCCAGAAATAGTCTGATCTGTTTCTGTTTTTACTTGTTATTGACAATTGGGCAAGCGTCATGGAGTGGAATTTTGTTTTCAAATGTGATCTGAATCTGCGTAACATCATCATGCATCATCATACAGTACAATAAAAATAAACAAACACATGCTGGAGTGCTGAGTCAGTTGCAGAGGTCAACACATATTAAGCAATCATTAATGTTAGGTTTCCTTAACAATGCTTGTCGTGTTATTATTTGACTTGCCTGTAATGACTGAGTTATGTCACTGTGACAATACTTGCATCAGTACTGTCACCTGAAGGAGTGGTTTTTCAGAATTAAATGTATCATGTGTTTTAGTGGTGTCTTTTCTCCTACTGTTTCTCTTACTCGTTCACAGTTGTTTTTTTTTAGCTTTTCCAGTTATTGTGTAGTATTGAAATGAAAGGAGTAGCCTAAAAATGTAAGGTAGGAAAATATATATTTGTTTAATGTGTTTTTTGCCAGGCTTATTTCCTGACTGACAAATGCTTAACATTTGCTTAAAATACAATAAGTACAAATCCATTCTAAATTGAGCCATACAGTAAGTCATCAGCCTTCCACTTTTGTCACCATTAATATTATAATACGTATTTAAAGAAATTATGTTTTGTTATTTCAAAAATACTGAACATGTTACTTTCCAGAGCTTTAAGATGCAACCAGCCAATGATCAATGGTGGATACAAATCCATATAGTGCATGTTTTTGTGCTTAATAAATAAAAAATCAGTCAAACCCCATAATTTGTTTGCCATAAACTTAATGATCTTTAATATTATATTAATTTACAAAAAGATACAACTCTGTAAATAAACTGGATATATGTTTTTAACAGCTTTCATTCACACCCACGTCTTGCTATGGAATGGCATGCTCTCTTCTTCAACACATAAAGATGATTCCCACAAGAAAAACAACAAATCTCAAATCAGACCGGCAGGCTTTGGATGCATTATTATATTTATCAAACAAAAAAACTGCTTTGTTTCTTCTCTTTATTTGAGGTTGTAATGAGACCCAGAAAATACATTCATGCTAATGATTGTGACAAGTTAGTTTAAAATAAAGACCTGTGGATACTAACATGCAATGGCTTTTAGATTCTCTCGCCTCCATCCTACATTCAGCCCATTATCCTCTGCACATCCTTCACCATAATGTTCTTGAAGAGCTTGGTCAGCTGCCGCCGAGATTTCCCCCCCCACTGTTTCTTTAAGCTGCCATTACGTTTAGAAGTCGGACTCCCCCACCTGAAGTGACTCATCCGATAGGTCCCATCTTTCCTCTCCTGCGGGCCCAACGCTTGAGACTCAGGGCTGACTCTCGCCTTTGGCAACACCTGGATCTGACCCCCTCCATTCAGCTGCCCCCTCATTTCATCCTCGTTGCCGCTCAGCTCCCGGCGCACATGGCGGGGGAAACTGCCCCCAGAGTAGCCCCCTCCCTCCGGACTGGAGGCAAACACTTTGACAGGCCGGCGTTTACGACCAGTGGGTTTGCCCCAGCGGAAATGCTCCATTGAATAGGAGCGTCGCTCATCGCTGTGGTCTTTCAGATATGACCCTGGTATCTTGTCTTCAGACACCAGGGTGGCCAGGATGATGCTGAGCAAGAGGTCATCGTCTTCATTCACCTTCAACGCCAATGGACTGAGGGGGAGTTCAGTCTGAATGACTGACATGCAGAGGTGAATACAGTCCTGTGTGGAAGGAAGCAAAGAGAAACATCAACACACATTGAAAACTGTGAGTCATGTGAAGAGGTGATGATGATACACGGGTGTAAAATACACTGGTTTGATACTGATAATAGTAGCGGATGCTTGTTTGTGATCATAATTATGCTTTATTCTTTCATATCTGAGTCACCAAATAAATAGGCCTCATGGACTCCCTTTATAACAGCATTGAGAAAATCAATGTGCAAAAAACCTCAAACAAAATCTTTAAGATAAAGAAGAAAAACTGAAATATTAGACTTTCTCTCATTGGTGCAAATAACAACCTCTTCTTTGTTGATTCAATTTTGGTCCATAAGATGTTGGATAACAAGGAAAAATGCCCCAAAAAATATCCCAGAGTCCTCGTTGACATCTTCAGATTTTTCTTAAAGGCCAAAACAATTATATTTGTACAGCCTTGTTGTCTGTTATCTCTCAAATGGATTATTTGTGGAAGAAAACAACCATAACAAAAGATTATTTTGTCCACTGCTATTTCCAGATTTAAGGATGAACCTTGAAGCTTAAAATTGTTCTTTTCATGCTATTTTATTTGATCTTTCACTCTGTTTTCTGTGTAGTCTGGGTCCTATTGGAAGGACTTTTGACTACTTTAGGTGAAATCTTTGTTAGAAATACATTTGCTTTGCTATAGGGGTGGCAGTTACAAAGAGGAAACACTGTAAGGCAAGAATGAAGATGATAGAGCCGGCCGTTCGACCTACCAGTATCCTTCCCTTGCTGCTCAGGTCGTTGCAGATGGAGCTTTCCCAGCATTTTGACCCAAACCCGGGGACGCACACATACGCCATCACCACCACGAACAACCAACATAGACACACCATCTTCAGCCTGGTGTGGAGGACAGATAAACAAGAGAGGCTATGGGGAACTGTCCTCAGCACATTGAAGAGGATTAACAGTCCCAATAGTCACATATTCTTGCCTTAATAGGAAGAAATAAATTGTTACTTTTGGGAACAAAAGGTTCTCCTGATGATTGCACTTGCATAACACTTCCTTACTTCCTTACATAACTTGACATGTTTCAACACTTTAACAACTGTAATTGGTTGATTTGCAGCATGTGTCACGGCTGAATAATAGCCCTGAGTTCAAATGCAATTCATCCACATTCCTTTTCCAAATTCATTGCATTTGAAGAGATCTGCAGCACATCAATCTTATTTAAAATGGAAGATAATGAAATCCATAAATTGTTTTGATTTAGTACCCAAAGGAGGCTCGATTGAGGTTTGTGGTTTCCGATCGTGCGTGACTATGAAAATAATCAGTGCTTGGCGAGCAGGGCAGGGTCTTTGTTTTTTTCTTTATCCATATTTATATTTTATAGAGTTTTAATACGATGTTTACAGATTTACTGTTTTGAGAAAGAATAGACATGGATCTCAGTAGGGATTGATCAAAATTCATTCTTTTTTTGGTACTTCTGTCTATCTTTTATACCCGTGTTTGCGTTTTCAGTTTCATAATTCATCTCTGAACTCTTAACGTATTGTTTGGCTGGACTGCATTTGGGCCCTCCACTTGTTTTCCTGTATACAACACTTCACACTAATATTATTTGATTAGAAAAACATGGTAGTGGTTTTTTCTGAGAGGCAGCCAAAGCAAATGCCATGTATTGATCACTGCAGTCTGTGATGCTTCATCAAAAATAAGCCACTGAGTTGTTGTTTGGAAAACAATGTGTGCTGTCAGAAGCATGGAATGAAAAGTTAGACATGGGATAAACAACAGACGTCTTCATTTAAACAACGTGAGTTTGTTTGGCAGCATTTATGAAAAAGTAGCTGCTCAGAGTTCAATACAGGACAGGATAACAAAGGATTATGACTCCAACCCATACCTGGCAAATTCAACTTTAGTCTTGATTTACACGGCTGACGTCAAAAAATGATGATGATAACTACTCATTAAGTAGCTTTTGTTCAAAAAAGGAGAGCAGCTGTCAATCTATTCAGTTATGTTTCACATTAAATTGGCTGTACATAATCTTTTACTGTGAACAATGTATGATTAATTTATGAACATAATAAACATGAAATGAGGGCCACGTTGGTTATCACTGTGTGGGATGTAGCTGTTTTTTAGGTCAAGGAGAAAGCAAATATGAATGGCGCCGCAGGGAAAGGCTTGCTTAAAAGAAAATACTATTATTTTTAGCATTTTAGACGTTTAGTGTGAGAGGGGCGTGACATGCCACAAGGGCCATTATCCATCCAAATATGTTGTGGTTATGCACGCGCTGTAACCACTCAGCTTTTTTAAAAGTAGTAAAAAGAGGGCGCAATAGGGAGAGCCAACAGTTAAAGGTCAGTGAGGTGAAAGGGTCATTTTGTGAGCGGCCAGCCAACATTTGTGCTGTTTCAAGGACAATGCTATACATGCACATACATTGCAAGAAAACACATGGGTGTTGTAAGAAGCACTCAGTGCAGATAAATTACTTTAATTGTTGAGGAAGATGGACAAACAAATTCTTTCAGCAGCACTGAATGACTTCCTTTATGACGCATCTCCACCAGGCAAACGCCCCCCCCCCCCCCCCCCCCCCTCATCTCTTGCTGCTTTGTTTATTATCACATCCTAATCACTCGCTTCTCATGTTAAAACCATCGACTTTATCAACAGGATTTCATTTGAAGATACTGGATAACGGAGACAAATAAAACAAAATTGATACTCGTTTTAACCGCTTGTTTTGAGTTGTTAAGGTTTTACATTTGGTCTCTGCGCGCAGTGAGTTTTCTCTCCTTTTTTGGGTAATTGTATCCTTTGGTTTCTTCCTCGCTTCTCTATTTTTCCAAGGAGCGACTCCTTGGTGGGCCATCATCTTTGTAACTCTGGCAGAGAGTCTTCCTACAGTATGACTCACTCAGCTCTCTACAGGCATGATCTGATAACAGAGAGCTGCGATCAAAATAGATTCAAACCGTATGTGTTCATAATCTAAAGAGTTATTTAAATGGTCTGTTAGTTAGATTTGTTCATGGAAGATTTGTTCAATGAAAAGCAATTGAAATGTCAGCAAAGAAAACTGTGCATATTCTACAACAAGCTGAGGTGAAACTATACAATACAAACATCTACAACAATTATGATTTACAGAGAAAATGCAGCTGTACATGTAAAACATCCCAAATAATGTAAGAGTGTGTAATCAATGCAATACTTGCTCAGAAAAAACAAGAAGCTAACGACAACCAGAAACTATTTTGTGTCATGCCAAAAAAAACATCCACTGACAAGTTTAAGACAATTAGTTTTTACCTTTTCCAAAAGCGTTCCTTTCCTGTATTCTTGCTTTTTCTCCGTTTGTCCACAGATCTTCCAGAGTGGCGACACTTAACTGGGATCCCTCTCCTCCTCCTCTGCTGTCTCTGTGCTCTGTGAGGAAATGCTCAGTAGGAGAAGGTCTGCTGTTGCTTCCTCAGAGGAGGAAAGCTCTTTTTATAGACGCGCGAAGTGTGGAGGTCGGAGTCTCAAGGCCTCTGGGTGTGATCGAGGTAAGGGGTCTCCTGTTCCTCTCTGGATGGAAGGGAGTGTGTATGGTAAAGGGTTTCAAGTCCTCCCACACACTTTGTAATCAATGGTGCCGCTCACGTCATCACATCAACAGGTGAAGCTTTAGTGATGTAGTTAACTAGCTCCTCATGTTTCTTCCTCTGGGTGAGTTGCAATCTTACAAATATCCTGAATGGCTAGATGTTTTATGGATCTCAGGTACATTTCTTTGGTGCAGGTTAACGTTATCAATAAGAAAAAGCAGCTGCAGTGATTAAATCGAATATTTCCGTCTCTAAGTCGCTCAAAGGTCAGCCGTCGTTGACATCTTCATGCCAAAAACGACATCCTTTGAAAAGGGAAGGGTAGACGTGAAGTGTTCAAATCAATTTGACTGATTGGATTGTTTTTCGGCGCTTAAATGCGAGTCGTGCATGTTCCTCTGTGTGGAAACTTCATTAGGAAGACCTGACTCACTCACTCAAGTACGCGCGCACACGCACGCACGCACGCACGCACGCACGCACACACACACACACAGCTTTAGAAAGGGAAAGGCCATGCATTTGAAAAGATAACCGCTCTCCTTTCATGTGTTACAAAGTGCTATACATCTTTCTCTTTCTCTATAAGGGAGGTTTATTTTTTCAAGGAAAGATATACAAGGACGAAACCCTGCAGAAAAACTGGAGTGGAGCACAAGAAAAGGCAATGTCTGCCTATCTGCCAATGATTCATTGCCTTTCTTTAAAATACACAATGTGTTCATTTATCCCGCCTCTACTGTGTCTTTGAAAGTCCAAAGGGTCTACTCTAAATAACGAGTAGGACATGAATAGATTCGAATTTAAGAAAGGCTTGTTTGTAAATGCTATTTTGGTAACTGCCAATAAAATGTTGATATGGCACAGGTACCCTTGTTACATCATGCCAACATGCAAACTAGGCCAAAGTAGTACCGTTACCACATGTCAAATGTGTCATTTTAATAGTTATGAAAACATGACACATCATGAGTAAGGCTGTTTTATTTTTTGTTAATGGCCTTTGTTCAATGAATGCTGCTTGCTTACTAACTGACTCTCTGACTGACTGACTGACTGACTGACTTATTTACTTACTTTCTTACTTACTTATTCACTAGAGGTTAGGGCTGATTCTAGGACACCTCTGAAGATGGAGTGGGCTAAAAAACTAAAGGTTGAGGATGGAGCGTGAACACTGGAGATCCCCCGTCTGTAAATCATGAGACACTCCCAACATCAAAATGAATCTCATCCCACCCTCTGCCGTCAACCTGCTGATGTGGCTTTGGGCAAGATATTTAACTCCAAATTGCCGTACGCTTTTCTACGGTATTGAGTGTATGTGCATGTAAGTCGCTTTAGATAAAAGCATCAGCTAAATTCCATGTAATGTATGTAACTCAATTATTTAATTCTGACTATGTGTGACTAAGCATGCGCAGGCTGTGGAAACACATGTCCTCTTTGTAAAGTAAAGAATATCAGTAACTATAATGTGGCTATAATGTGTACAGTATATATTTTTAAAAGAAGAGCAATAACGTATCTTATCATAAAAGAAATATAAAAAACAGCCAGCAATTATGGAAAAAAACATAGACAATTAGTATTATTATTATACTGTTGCTTTAACGATTACTATACATGACAATTTGTGTTATTCAACCCTTTCATTGTTGAAAAGGCCCAGGTTATTTTGGGCCCATATGTTTCTCTTTTCTAGGAAGTCAAGTTTGTCGTAAAAAAAAAAAACAGGGCGCATAACTGAATCATGAGATAGAGCTGTGTCTGGCATGTATTCATTTTTAAAATGACTACAGGGTCCAGTAACAAAAAAGAAATGTATTTAGGGGGAAGAAATGAAGAGAAGCCTTGTTCTCTATATTCCACATTTTGAATATCTTAAAGCGGGTTTTGAAGGCCTATCCATCCTGCTTAACGAGGGGAAGCTGCTGCGTGCTGCAGTGTGATCATAAATAAAAATACTTCGTTGCATAATGAACATTGTTTTCCCCAAAAGTATTTAGGGCAATGTATTGTTTGTTAAGAATGTAATGATTTATTTGTCAACTCCTTTTCTGTTATATAATACACATATCAAATACCTATTAAACATTTTATTTGTGGAGGAACAGCTCCTTCTCCAATGACCTATCAAACTGTTTTGAATTATCTCCTTCACTTTTTCCAATAAAAACAAATCCTTCTTTTCTTTCCCAACTAAAATCCCATTTATTTCTACTGCACAAATATTCTTACATGTCTCCACCCTCATGAGTATTTCACAAGAGGTTTGCAGGATGATTAAACTGTTGTTATGCATTTTTCATCATGTAACATGAGTTTTCTCTTGCACATCTGTTTACCCGAATAAATGAATATAATAAGATAGATTTCAAATGTTATATATATTGTGTTGATACCACATGTTCCCAGTACCACTATACTTGGTAGTGAATTACAGATTAGTCACAATAAGGAAATCCAAGATTTTCAGACTCAGAAAGTCATTTTCTCTTTTTCCCTCATAAACAAGTGTCGAAGCCTCTTTACATTTAAGCCACTTAAACCTCCATTTGCCGCTTCGCTGCATGTGTTGTTTGTTCTGCACCTCCTTGTTAATTTCAGTCATTACTTGGCATGAATGCAAATAGAAAAAGAGCATGCAGGTGGACAAATAAAGGTTCAAAACAAATGGAGATGATGCATTCAAACAGCTCTTTGGAGTGTAATTCATGTCCCTGTGGATGTCTCTTAATAATAATGCAACCCCCGGACAAGGCTGCGCAGGGTGTGTGAATCACTGCCTGACAAAGACTCTGCCATTTAACCAGCTGCCATGTAAACAAATATGATCATCTCATCAATCTGCAGAGGTTTCAGAGAGTGTGAAGGCAAAAGATTGGGTTTTTTTCAACCGTCCATTTTCAGAACTCAACTTTGCAGATGGAGATGACGTATGGTTTGTTTGCAGCAGTACACTTTGAATGTTGATGCTCATGTAATGCAAATATTGATGGAGCAATTGTCAATTTTCTTGATCGTAATACAACCTTGTGGATGTGCTTGGTGTTTTTTAAAATGTAAAACACATTGGTTTCTTTTTAATGTAATGTGCTCTAAGATCATTTAAAAAATGAAAGCTACCTTGCCCTAATATACTAAACTAAAAGTTAACGTTAATACATGTTAATTCCTTTATCTGTGTTTGAGTCTTTGGCAAATAGAATAATATTGCATTTGCATATCCTATTTGACATTACTTTATACTATAGTATAATGCCATGGTGCAATACACACACATACAAAACTGAAGCGTTGACTTTACGTAAGGCAGAGAGCCTTTTAGCACAATGACTCCATTGTTTTCTACACACATGACAGTAAAGTTGAACTTCAATTTAAGATTTCACTTAGATTTCAGCTCTGTCATGTTCTGGCCAGGCGTCTGTGGCTCAGTTGGAGCGGGCTGTCCACTAATCGGAAGATCGGAGCTTCGATCCTCCTCCAGTCCACAATGAACCCCATTTTGTCCCAGAAGACAGCGTGTCAGTGTGCGTGAATATACCACATCTTGATATGGGTTCGGCTTCCTATCATCAGTTTATAAATTAGTGTATGAATGTGTTTGTGTAAATGGATAAATGTCGGCTCAAAGCGCTTTGAGCAGACGAAAGGCAAATACATTTGTTTTAGACAGGTCCCTTTACCATGTGCATTTGTTCTTAGACAGGTTCATTGTTCTGTGTTTTTATTGTAAACTGTTTTTATGAATTTATCTGCATTTGATGTTTGTCTGAAGCATTTGTAGCTGTTTCTTCTGAAATGTGGTAAATAAGTAAAGCTTTCCATCCTTCCTTTGTTCCTTTGTTCATTCGTTAATTCGTTCCTTCATTCCTTTCCTTCCTCCCTTACTTGATTGCTTGCTTCCTTATTTGATTGCTTGCTTGAATGCTGCTTGCTTACGAACTGACTCTCTGACGGACTGACTGACTGACTTACTTACTTATTTACTTACTTTCTTACTTACTTACATACGTACTCACTAGAGGTTAGGGCTGATTCTAGGACACCTCTGAAGATGGAGTGGGCTAATTAACTAAAGGTTTAGGATGGAGCGTGAACACTGGAGATCCCCCGTCTCTAAATCATGAGACACTCCCAACATCAAAATGAATCTCATGTGACTCAAGAGCCCACAGCCTATGGGCATAAGGGTTGGGTTGGTTACATTTTTTTTTTTTAAGTTAGCTTGGACGAGAGGTCACTAGAGGAACTCATGATCTCTAAAACAGATCCACATGCAGACTACATTGGCTCAAGAAGACCGGCTATAGGCCCTGAATCCAATGAGCATGTTGACCTTGAGTTAAAGCTTAAAGTGGACCTATCATGCTATATTTGAATAATATAGTGTAGGACCATACCTATATAAGGCATATTTATACTTTTTTCTTTTCAAAATACCAAACAGATCATGCATTTAAAGGCCCCTACACACCAGGCCGATATCGGCCGTCTTGCGTTGTTTGGCGACAACGGGTTCCTTGTCGCCCAAAGTCAATTTGGTGTGTCCCGAACCCTCGGCCGTGACACGCCTTATTTGGCCTTTCACGGTCGACACCCGGCCGATTCAACATGTTGAATCGGCCGGGTGTCGGACACAAGCTATCGGGCCAAGAAACCACTCTGATCAGCTGTTCAGCTAGCAAATGAGAAGCGAAACGGAAGTGAGGGACGTAAAAAAACGATTAAAAAAGGCACAGGACAGCAGCTAAACCCCAGCAGGTGATACTTAAAAGACATCAAACATAGCCCTTAAATGTCCTCTCTTACCTCCCACACATAGCAGGGACATCTCTGATATCGGCGGGAGCGTCCCCGGCTGTCCTCTGCTGAGAGCTCCGTGATTTGTTTGGTCAAGTCCGGTTTTTCATCTCATCGTAAATTTAGCAAGAAGTGGCCATTATTACATTGCTGACTCAATAAACTACACACCCGCCAGAACACTGCGATCATCAGATGCAGGTCTATTAACTGTGATTTTATAGTATGTCTGCACTTTATGTGCTCATTTCATCATTCATGTATTTTTATATTCTAAAACATGTTTTCGATGGACGAGAGTGAAAATGGAACGCACATGCTATTTGTTTGTTTATATCAGTCTGTTCTTCTTCTCTGTCTTCCGGTTGTTGCCTATTTTGAATGACGAATACACACTACCGCCGCCTGCTGGTAAGGAGAGTTATTGCCACTCACGCATGCGCAGTTCGTACGTGCTCGGCTGAAGTCTTTGCAGTGATTTCCAGTGCGACACACGGCCAAGACGCAGGAGAACTCGTCGATGGAACTGTCGGTGTCGGGTGTCGGCGAGTTCTCTGGTGACTGCCTGGTGTGTCAGGGCCTTTAGCCATGCCTCATTTCGCTCAATTTGCACTTTTTTTAGCTCTGCTCTGCAAGGGCAGATTCTGTGAGAACAGCACCATCTACTGGCCTGGCATATGTACTACAGCGTCTCCAGCGCTTTCGAACGGCAATGGCCGTGGCTGTCTCCTCCTGATTGGTGGAGTTGGCCCAATAGCCGTAGCGCCACTGTCCTGACGTCAGGACAGTGTTCAAATCTGGATCAGTTTTTATCAGATCCGTTGCAGCCCCTTTTTTAGAGATTTGGGTATGGAGGAAAATAGAGAGGGTTGTGTTTTCTGACACTTGGTGAGTTCCCTGGAACACCGGGGACACATATTCATGTATAAAAGACGTACAAAAGTGCATTTTGCATGATAGGTCCCCTTTAAAGCACAGTCTGGCCGTTATGACTAACACGCAGGGTCATTCACAACTTTGTCAGAGATTGTCTGACAGAGGTCGTGGAGGTTCCTTAGAAATTGTAAGCATGACGCTGAAAATGCAACAAAATAAAACTCAACAACGAACAAACAACATTACACAAAAAGGCCTTCAACATGAACACGTCTATTGCCTGGCAACAGTGTTGGCAACATGTGAACTTCTTGAACCCCAAACACATGACCCTGGGGAAGGTTTTCATTTCTCTCTGACAATTCTAACTAGACCAACCAATCTTTATAATTATATCAAACATCTGTCTGCTTATGATCCATACCATTTATAGATGATTACATACCAAGTATCATTCACAATATGTATTGTCAGATGTTGAAATGAGCCCTAACCCTGGGAACGGTTGCAATACAATCATGGACGGTTGTAACATTTGAAAAATACATTATTTTGACTAATTTGACTGATAAAGGGAAAGTGTGTAGGATTTGGTGGCATCTAGCATTGCGCTTGCAGAAGAACTACAGTGGACTTCAGTTAACACGAAAATGTAAAAGCATGCTAACCATGCCAACCTTACATTTGTAGGCCATACAAATGGTCAGGAAAATACAACACAAATATAGCTCATGAAAATGAAATACATTCTACATTTAAAACACCTTTTTTTAAATGAACAGATGTTAAGAGTGTCTCTTTATATGTCTTCCTGCAGTGGGGATGATCTAACTGAACATACACTTTTTCCCTCAAAAAGCATTCAACTTTTTGTGAACTTTATGTGGCTGACATAAAATGTGGACAACAGAAGAAAAATACAAAGATATATATATAAAAGCCTTCCTTGATGTTTATACATTTGACAAATCAGATTTATATGTCAAGTAATGCAACATTTTTTCTCACTCTGTTCTATTTCGGAGTGTTTTGGTGTTTATGATTTACATAATATATGAATCATAGAAAAAGCAGGCCCCATTTTTACTGGTTAGTCATCAGCCAGCCCGGCATCTTCTATTTTTTGATGTCCTCGGTTCCCACTTGTAGAGATATGGAGTATCAAATGACATCCTCCCAAAGCAGCACAGTAGGAAATGACTATTTAGGCTGTCAGTCCCATAATAGGACTCCTACGCTTGAAATGAATAGACTTACTGTGACTGTAACCTTTTGTAAACCAATTACAGACTTCAAGTTTCATATTCCAGAGCAATCGTACAATAACTCAGGAGCAGGTTATACAACTGTGCGTCATGAACAGGCTGACGTCGTTTAAAACATTGTGAGTGAGAAGGAATGTCCCTTTGGGAAGTGTGTGTTGCCTTGAGTCCTCCCTTACGTCGTGGGAGGAAAAAGCTGAAATACAAAGAAGTGATTCAAGGAAGGTTGAAACATGTCTTTGTTTGAAAAACAGTTTTTTCTCCGACCACTTTATAGTTCTAGGCAGGTGTTTCTTTAGAGGTTATAACCTTGGAAGAGCATCTTAAAATAGGTGAGGGTGTGTGGGTGGAAAACTCTTTTGATGAAAGAAAGAGATGTGTTGTTTGTAAAAGTGTCTATTCTACAGGGGTCTGCAGCGAGACAGAATCTGCCTCTCGCCTTATTTAAGGGCACCTGAAGACAAGTGGGCTTATAAGAACACATCTTAACAAAACGCCTACAAGTTTTTGAACCCAAGGCTTATCTCTTTTTCAAACATCCAAATCCCAAAACATTAGGGATGAGCTGCTGTGGCTCAGAGCCAGACGTGAGGAAGCCTCGAGCAGCAGACACACCAACAGTTAACTTTATGATCCACACTGAGCTGTAAATATGTACATTGTTAGCTTAACATACTAAATGGATCCATCTTTATAGAAATCCTTTTAACAACAAAATAAGTGACCAATGTGCAGACCAGCAGCTGTCCAATAAAAGAGATTTATGTGGCAGATGTTAAGAATGCTATAGGCGTTTACTCCCTGTTCCTTTTGACCTGCAACCAAACCAAAAGCCTCCCTTAATCCTTTAAGAACAGAACGTTATCACACCATGTTCCACCTCTTACTTAAATCAATGAATAATGATAAATATGGCAAATCTTGTCCATGGCATCATTCACTTTTAATTTATCATCCTATATGTTAATCACTTTTTTCCTATCTTAACTGCTTAGGTCTATAATTCATCAAAATGGTTTCCTATAATAAAACACTCAGAGAGATACCTGAGAGTTTGTGTGTCTCTTCCACAGACTTCTAACAGTGCGCATTAACTGATATTATTGCTAAAAGTACAATAACTTTGGCAAAGATCGAACCAAGAGAACCAACTATAACACCAGAAATCTTCCCCCTTCCTTTGTAGTCATGCTTTAGAGTCCCATTATATGCGTCTATACCCAAAGATAAGGAAGAACCAATTTTGCCCTGGAGTGTCTCAACACACCTTAATGCCAGTGATTCAGAACATGATACACAGCGAGTGTAGAAGGACAGAAGTCTCTGAACAGCAATGCCACTGTTTTAACCTCCCACAGCATTTCCCTGAGGATATCCCAGGAAGCACAGTCCTCCGTCTGTTTCCAAAACCCCCTAAAATAGAAAAATAAAAATCCTACATTGTTTCTCTGGGACCTGCAGGCTCAACAACTGGGCAGGGTTGCAAGTTGAGACAAACCCTGCAGCATCTTATCTTTTTTGATGTAAATAATGTCTCCATGTGTGATTAATGAGGAAACAAAATAACCCAAATCCTACAATTTTCCTCTTGTTCATCTCCACGTTCGCTGAACCATTTGAGAAGATGTTTGTTTGCAGTGACCTACATTGAATACAATTGTGTACAGTTTAACATTCTCCAAAAGGGTCTGACATTTATTGCTTTTTGACAACGGAAAAATAAGGTTAAAAAATGTATGAAACAACTCTTACATCTGAGCTAAACATATGTCAGTTTCTCCTTTCATTGAGGGTCAATCTTTTCTTTTCGTAATACCCCACAGAGCAGGAAAGTGAGCAGTAATGCCGGATTAAGTGATACAGCACAAACTGCTATTTTTTTGTGTATCATTACATTTAGAGTGGATGTTTCTTGGAAAGAGACTGCATCTTTTATCCACCAGGCTGATAGCAAATGGATCTGATAGCCTACTGAATAAGCTATACCGAGAAGATTATTACCAGTAAATGCATTAGTGGAAACACATTTGTGAGTGATGAAGCGCCTGCAGGCTCCATCAACACTGTGGTGATCCATCACATAGATCTAAGAGAGGCTCTCTCAGAGATGGACAGTGTTGGAGCACTGCTGTGTGGTGATGAAGAGGACTGCATGGAGTCAGAGTTCAGTACAGACTAGGAATTATTGGCGTGGACAGTGTGTATCATTATAAGAGTTTGTTTTTTTCCAATGTCCTGGTTTAGGAATACCCGGATCAAGCAGCTGGTTCAATACCACCTGCGAGAGGAAGTTTATCTGAAGTATAGACATCTGGTATGATGTGTTTAATGTATAAGACTGAATAATAAATATAGGTTTTAATGTTTTTGCTATCACACATTTTTTTTATCTGGTTTTACACTTTTTGGAACACATTTTTGTAATTCACCTTAGATAAAATAAAGTGTTCTGTTTGTAATGATTTTTGTAATTGATGTCTTGTGCTGATCGTGGCTGCTGTGATTTAAACTTTAGCCACCAGAGGCTGCAATTTGGTCACAAATAATGCAGGCTTTTTCTATATTCTGAGTGTTGATGTGTTCTCTATTTCACTACTTGATTCATTACACTTACAGCATGTTAATGCAAATGCATCCACACAAATGTTTATACATGTTGGGTTTTGAGTATGTGCAATTTTCATAATTTGACCTCAACTTGTCAGATTCTCAGCTTAATATGAGCTGAGAATCTTCAGAGAACAACAACTATCCTGTCATTAAACCCCACACTTGTCTCCAAACAGAACATTGCTTACAAATCTGTTTAACAAACATGTCAGGCAAGTTTGATTCTTTCCTGTATTTTCTACTCTCCTGTGGTACAATAATGTTCCTGTGATCTCCTTGTAGGATGGATACAGGGATTCATCATTTGCTGGTATTTATAGAGTTTGCTTTGAAAATATATAATGAGATCACAATGGAATCTGCACAAGGGATCATAACAGCAAGTGGGCGCTTATTGCAGAAACATTATAAATGTGCTACAATTGGACTTGTTTGAGGTGGTTTAAGGTTACAGAATGTATCATAAAACGAAATGCATAGAGGAACACAAATGATGTGACATGTATACAATCATTTATACAAAAGGTTCATTATCAATATTGTACTGTTCTGCTAAGGACATGAAGCCACACGATGGGGTTTTAAAGGCTGGATAATATTTTTGTTGGACTCAAAATTATCTTTTTTTGTTTTATGTGTATACTTTTCTCTGCTGAGATTATATATATTTATATGTGAAAATCCCTACATAAAACAGAGGTGTATATAGATAAAATAAATCAATAAAAAATGGGATTTACAATGTATGCACCAGGATGACTTTGCAATGGGAAGAATGCTTTAAACAGTCACCTAATTTTTTTATTTAGCACTTATGAAATACATTTATTGATACAGTGTTATGCTTGGGATAAGGTCAGGACATACGTTTATATATTTAAATAAACCAAATATTCTGTGAAATAATGTCCAAACCTGCCTATAAGCCTACATGTTGTAAAAATGTAGGCTTTGCAAATAAATTACCCCACCGAGGCTGTAACTCTTCCCTGGCCAAAAGGCAAAAGGGGGGACATAAATATCTGAGGGTGCCTCCTTTGTTCATCGTTTAGTCACCTCTGTGGCCCCTGGAAAACCATTAAACGAGGAGGACTTCTCCCAGGAGCCCGGCATTCCTCAGATTCCTCCGGTCTGATGTCAGAGCTGAGGGGAGGCATCTGGACCCGCTGCTGCCTTCAGGGACCCCGCCAAGGCTGGGACATCCCACCTCCACTCTACAAAGGGATTCTTGCCCTTGCTTACATCATTTCAGTGGAGATAAATACACAGGGTCCAGGAACATACTTTTTTTTTTTAATAAAATTGCTTTCTTTTGATAAAAACACATGTATGTTTTAATGATGTGTTGTAGTGTAAGAGAGCAGTTTAGTGCACTTTTTAGGAAACTGCCTTCCTAGCTAGTTATCTATTTACCATTCAAATTAATATCTGTTTACAAGCTGAATATACACTTACAGCCAGCTTAGGTTAGCTTAGCACAAAGACAGAGAACAATGGCAAACAGCTAGCATTGCTGTGTCAAAGTGAAACAAAAACTACGTACCAGCGTCCACACTCTTTAACACCATTATTAATTAAGTGTAAAAAATCTAGATCCCAAAATGTACCCTTTTGTGATGTCATTAAAAATGTAATTTAGTGACCACCACCAGCTGTAATTATCCTTGTTTTACTTAAATAGTATATATATATATTATATTATAGAGGCAAAATTATCTAGGGATTCACAATTTAGATTAGATTCAACTTTATTGTCATTGCACAGAATAGTACTAAGCAACGAAATGCAGTTAGCATCGAACCAGAAGTGCAAAACAAGCAGAAAGTGCAGAGTGTTCATGGTATAATATAAATATATACATAATGCCCTATGGCAGATATAAACTGAAGTACACTATGAACCGTATAAGGAGGTATAACCATTATAAACAGCAGTATAGAAATTGAATACACTATAGATCAGGTATACAAATAGAAAGTAAAATAAACAATACATAATAAATATGAATATATTATAGACCGTTATTGACGTTTTGAAAATTTGAATAAATGTGGGTATGGTAAAGACAAATGTAGCCAAAGAAGACAAAGTACCAAAGTCAACTATGTTACATAGTTTAGTAGTACATAGGACATGTATTTGTTTGTATGCATTAGTGTCATCATGTCAGTGTCAGATTTTCCCTACCCAATGCATAACGCTCCCTTTGACTAAAACTCCAAATTCCAATATTTTCTGCTGCTCCTGAACGCAGCTTTTGCTCGTCTCCCCCCTGTCCTGAACGCCTCCATTGGACTACAGGGACCACTACTATAAACATATCAAAAGTCGCTGCGCTCGAAGAGGACCACGTCGTAGTTACACACAGCCGAGTTGGAGAACTTTTTGTGACTTTTTTTATGACTTTTGGGCTCCGTGAAAAAACGGAGAAAAAACGTGGGAGTTGGAGCAGCGACAGTTTGTGACTTTTTGTTCTGAAAGTTGCTGCGCTCGTTTAATTCAAGAGTCTCTCATGGGAACGTATTCAGAAGAAAAACACGATATGAGGATTATCTGCTGGCTTTGAGCTTCAACGCCGTCGAGCAAAGAGGAGTTTCTCCAGCGAGGAGCAGAAAACGGCATGTAGCGCAGGATTTAGGGTAAGTTTTCTTCATGCAACAAAACAAAATCATAACCAGGAGAGTTTTGTTATGCTCTTGGTTGTTTCCAAAACGCCTTGAAGTAGTGAAAAGCTCTTTTAAATGTCTCAATGCGCAGTGTAACATGTAGGCCGAATGGCCCGGGCCACGTCAGGGGAACCCAAATATTCTCATGCTAAACCCCCACCCCGTCTTTCTCCATATAAACATACATTAAAATACAGACAGAGCCTCCTTTCCTCTTGAAAATATGTGTACCACTGAACTGGAGAACAAAGTAAACCTGTTGGTAAACTGAAAGCAGTGTGAAGAGTTACACCTCCAATCACAGCAGGCTACCACGTTATAGTAACAGGTAATGAGGTAATGCTGAAGTATTAAAACAGCCATCATGAATTTTGAATATTAATAAACTTGTCTAAAAATACTTTATGGAGGCTTTTGCACAAACCCCCATAGCACCTAGTTTGGACTTCTCTTTTGGAGGCAATGGACACAACTAGGCATCACTTGGATGACCTACCTTACTCTATTGTTACACCTAGAAATGACAACTACACACTTAAAAAAACCTGTGTCTTTGGTCTTAACAGACGCTTATTGACTGTATTTTAGTGCACAGTGCATGGAGTCATTCAGGTAAAACAAGAGACTTAAAGTAAGACCTGCATATGCATCCGTATGACCTACAACACTTTATTGTTACACCTAGAAATGACAATCACACTCTGACAACCACCTGTGTTAACATACGCTCATTGACTGTAGTTTATTGCACACTGCATGGAGTCATTCAGGTAGAAACAAGAGACTTGGCGCAAGAGCTGCACATGCATCCTTCCCAAAGATGACTTACATCATGGGTTAAATGGTGATGATGTTATCATTTTTGTTTGCCCTGCTCACACCCTGTACGTGCATGTTTGTGTGAGACTATGTAAAGATGTGTTTGGACATGCACCTTGGACTACCACCATCCATTACTGTACAAAAAAGAAAAAGAAAGGGAAGAGTTCTGTAAAGGCAAATATAGCATAGCTGCAGGAGGCGTGGGCCACACACACACACACACACACACACACACACACACACACACACACACACACACACACACACACACACACACACACACACACACACACACACACACACACACACACACACACACACACACACACACACACACACACACACATCTGGCTGTCTTTATAAGCTCAAAGGCATGCTATGTAAATTATATGGTGCCAAAGCAAGTGGCTCGGGAGTACACACCACTTTTAAAACACTGATGGAGGATTTAAAGGACCAAACGTCAGAGTTGTAGTTTCCGCCTTCGTCCGTGTTTTCATCACTTCATGGTGAGGCATGTTAATAGTTGAGTCACAAGGTAGTTGGGTTACATTTATAATACGCGTCTGATCATTTCCACAAAAGCAGTGTCAAATGTTGCCCTCTATGTTCTTCTTTTATATTTAAAAGCTTAAGGAATTTGCTCCTGAAATGTTAACGCTAAGGACCAAAGGCATGTTTTGTTTACGTTGTGCATGGTAAGACTGTAATACGTGTTTACTGCATAATGCGAGGCTGCATGTTTAAAGGAAAAATGGCCATTGTTTGTGTAGCCAGTGGTCATCTGAGTCTAAAGGCCATTTGATTGCTATGTGGGGGGAACACACCTGTAATTTTGCTCAAGGGCTCGCGCTGTAGCACAGGAAGAGAGGGAGGGAGGGAGGAAAGTGACTGTTGTTATTGTCGTAGCAGTTTTAAGTGAAGGCCAAGAAATGTGCAAAATTCCTTCAAACTCCTATTGTTCTGCAGATAAAAGACCTCCTTCCTGTTTCTTACAATTTCAGTGATTTTATTAATACATTAACAAGGGCTTTCTAAAATGATGATAAAATGCTGTTTTTGCTATATTTTGTACCGTTATGGATCTATTATACTTTAGCTATATCATCCTAAACTTTATTTATTTACCCTATGTCTGACACAATTAATCAAATACAAATTTGACAAACAAGGAATTTTTGGAGTCCTTTGTGACAGCAAAAGTGCCAAAAACCTTTTGGTTTGTGCTTTTGAAAAGTGACCATTTAATAGTTTTTATCTTAGTAAATTGAACATATTTAAGTGTTTGTCAGACAAAGCAAGCAACTTGAATATGTCACATGTGGCTAAATGAACATTTGATGGGCATTTTCAAGTTTTCTGACATATCAACAGATTAGTTGTGAATGTCATTAGTTGAGGCTCTAAATGCAATAATTCCTTATGAATGTCATGTTAGTTTTAGCAGTTCTGCTCGAAAAACAAGTAATTATTTATATGAATGACATAAAAACCTGCTTTTAAGGAGCGTCATAATAAAAACATGTTTAAAAAAAAAAAAAGATCCTAATAACATAAAACAGTTTCATATACAGTAATGTGCAAGCTGGGTTTAAGTATATGTCTGATCAGCGTGTTGTGTGTGTGGCGAGTGTGTGCACACTTGCAGAGAGGCTTTTGTAAGAGTTGTGTAAGTGCTGTGCTCTCTGGCAGCCCGGCAGACAACAACAGAGCAGAGAGCGTGCCGCCACATGCCCAACTCTCCCACACTACACCTGAGGCAGCTTCCAGGTGCTGCGGTCGAGTTGTCAATCACAGCTGGTCCCGCCCCCCACAGCAGGACAGACCCCTCTCCTTCTGACTATCCCAGGAGTTAAAACTGTGTCTTTCCCTGTAATGTGGCTCACATATGGTGTAACTGTACACATTTTATAGTATTTTGAGAGGAAGTGTCTCTTCTCTCCTAATAGAGCATCAAGCAGAGATGTTTTCCATTTGATCTCGAGTTTTAAAAGTGTGAATTTTCCTTTCCTCACGGCCATTATGTGTCTTGGATACAGCCGGATGTAAGCAGTAGCAACCCCAAAGTGTTGTTGCTTTCATAGGCCTGTAAACTGCGAGCTATTGAGGTCCCTGTTAGTGTTAGTGCCTGAGGTTCAGCTGTGAGAAAACACTCAGTGGCTTTTTCATGATGGAGCATGTGTGTGTGTGTTTGTGTGTGAGGAGCTGTGTTTGTGTGTATGGTTGTGTGAGTGTGATGTGGTTCCCAGGAGGAGGGGGCATGGAAAATGTGAACAGCACCGTGGTTTGGCTTTGGAGCAGACATGGTGGCCGACGCTTGTGTTGCTTTTGTGGAGGTGGAGAGGGCCGCTATCAGCCTCACTGTCCATCACTCTTTCCATCCATCACCCCCCCCCCGCCCACCCCTCATCCTGAACAACTGTACCAACATGATAAGAGCCTGAGAAACGCTGGTGTCACACCTCTTTTCCCCTGTATCCTGTGTGCTCACTTATCTAAAGCCTTTATTTTATCAATCAGGAGCAGGGACACTCACACATAAATACACAAACACTGCACTTTTTCTCTCGGCCATATCTATGAAACTCCCGGCCTTCATGTCATCAATCCACAGATTTCAGAGCCACAGGATGAGTCGGCAGAGCATTGTTGGTTTGGAAAACCCTCTTTGATCCTCCCCCTCTTCATGTTTTATTGACAGTGTTTACATGGCAATGCCAGCCTGAAACAATGAGCAATACCTTTCTATTGCTGTCACCTGTGGCACAGTTCTGCCGCGATTATTATTGTCTTCAACTCTTTTAGTTTTACGATATTTAGAGTAGGGTGCTTTTAGACATTCACTATCAAGGCTGCTTCAACTTAGGAAGTTCTAAGGCTACTAACTTCCGTACAATTGTCGTCATTAGTTGATATTATTTCTCCCAAAAGACCAATTTAAATGTTGTGTTTACCAGAATTGTACTAATAAGTTTCTTGAAGCATGACTACATACAAATATGTCACAGAAAAACAACCAGTTTAATGACAAATTGACAATACTGTTGGAAAATGACATGATTTACTTGTTTAATGGGAGGACAAGTTGATTTTCTTCAACAGTCAGTGATAATCCAACATTTGACAGAAAGGCAAACTCTTATTGCATATGCTCATACATTAGATGAGCTATATGCATTACATTGGCTTTGAATCAGAATCTCATCAGGACTTTCAAATGATCATCTGCAAGAGGAATATATAGTGGATGTTTTAAGAGCACAACTGCAAGAAATTCTGAGATGTTGCATTGATGTTGACTGAAATGTCCTTGAACACATTTTTTATTTTTGACTTGTTTTACTTTTCAGTGAAGCTTTGTGATTTTAACTCACAGTTGAACCCCTTTGTTTGTACGCAAGTGTATATCTGTGTGTGAGAGTCACACGTAAGGAAATGCTGTGTGTGACTGTCAAGATACAGACGAGGCTCCTTCACTGTCTGGGTGTCACCTCTGTGCGAAAATACAATTACTATTCAACTGGAGCCTTGTTAGTTTGTTTTTACCCTTTTTCTTTTAACATGAAAACACCATAACAGTAACAAAAATAAATGTATGACGTCTCAAAAATGAAACCTTTTGTTTGTTTCATTTTCTTATGATCCTTTACCCCAGTTCCCTTTGTCCTACATAAAGTTCTTCCTAAGTAGCTGGATAGCAGAGGCTCCTTTTTTTTTGTAAGGCACTCTCCAAGTTACTCTTTTGTGTTGTACCAAAGAACTCGCTCAACCTTTTGGGTTTGTATACGTTCTTTGATGCTGCTTATCTCCAGACGCAGCACCGACTGACTTTGTGGACTTCAGTGCACATCAACCAGCGAATGATTGTCTTTTACACAGGTTATGGGTTTAGGATGCTTTCCATCTACAACAGTCAGTGTAGAGAACAGGGTGGACAGAGAGAGAGGGCTTTGTCAATACCAATGTTTCACCTGTTAGTACTCCGAACAACCCTCTTGACTCTCTTTGAGCAAGAGGTGGGAACTTTCCATTTTCCACTGTCATTTCCCAGGTGTTGGAAGTGCTGCACTGTAGCATTTTTCATGCCTGACGCCAAGCTGCTGGCATCAAACATTGTATCAGGTTTGCTCTGTCTTGCAACCCAGATCATTTGGCCAATTTTAGACCATAGCGGATCCTTTTCCTTCTCACAGAGTCTTGTTCAACAGCTCCTGAAGGTTCCAAATATATGGGTTGCATATGCTGAAGTAGGGCTGTGCGATTATGGCAAAAATCATAATCACGATTATTTTGGTCAATAATTGATATCACGATTATTAAATACGATTATTCATTGACTTTGAAAACATCCATTTATTGAACTTTTAAATACAAATAATAATTTGAACAGTATCTTTTTAACTGTTGATTTCCCTGAAGCGTATAATTCAACTGAAAACCAATACAAAAATAAATTAAATAAATGATATCTACATTTAAATAAATAATATCAAAATAATAAATACCAATAAACAAGATCAACAAATATTTTGGAGCGCACTTCAACAAGCTACTAAACATATATAAATATGATAAATACATTAGATCAAATATGTTGCAGTGCACTGTCACAACCTAGCAAAGCAAAATAATCGTTTTTTTCGATTATGTTGTTTTCGTAATTGTGGCAAGCCAAAATCGTAATTGCGATTTTAAAATACGATTAATTGCACAGCCCTATGCTGAAGTGTATTTGCATTTTTCTGTCAACAGTCACAAAGTCTATTCCCTCATAACTGTAGTTCCATGCTCCTCACGTCCCACTTGTAATGCAGACCTGAGCTGAGGAATCACTGTTGAGGAGAAACGTTGTGTGCCACCCCGTATGAAGTCATCGACATGGCAGGCAAAAACCCCAGCAACAGTACACTCCAAATCTAGCCAACAGAAAACAGCTGGATCAACTTGAGACATTTTTCCTCCTGTTGTCAGCACTATTTCTTTTACTCTGATGTACCAGTACAGGGAGGCATCAGCCAGACCATGGCATCAGCAGCATTATCCTTTACTTCAACATTGTCAACTCTTTGACATACTTCACATTCACTAACAATTCTTTGCATGGTGAATCATTCTGTATCATTGTTTCCTGAGCTCTTTAAAAGTCTCTGTATCCTGTCAGCAGGAGCATGACCATATTGTTTATGCACCTTCAGCAAGATTATTTGTTTTACAACAGAGCTTAACTTTTCTGAGATTGATAGTATTTCATCCTTACAGTACGTTTCTTCATGCTTCTTTTTATTGTCTTTAAGTGTAATCTTTTGGAGTTGCCAACACCTGTTCATCACTTTGAAATATCTTTTGTTGTTGTTCATAATGTTCACACTAAGTCTCACAGGTTTGTTGAACATCACTGCCCTGTCATTTTCCATATCTAGTACAGTCCCTGCTCTTTTCATGGAGGCTTTACTCAACATAGTGGAATGTCAGATGGGACGACATCAGTTTCATTTTGACGATTAGTCTCTCCTATTTTGCAGGAATGTTCTCTTTTCTTGTGGAATATACCACCTAACCCTCTCCAAACCTCTCTGTTGTCGGCTGTTTCTCGCTGGGAGCTTTCGCCGTTTTTCCTCCAAATATCCTCGAAAGTGATGATTAAATTAATGTAAATGTTAGAGCTCCGGGGCTCGGGTCCAAATAGACACCTCCAGCTTTCGTATGGCTTCCCATTGTCAAAGCCTGGTGGAACTCTGTAGTTACCGGCCATCCTCTGCTACCATTAATCGATAATAACGCAAACTTTTATCTTAGTACAACTCTATCCCATGTTGGGATACTGTTCAAACCCAAATGTAAACGCCCCACTTCCGGTAACACTTCAGGTTCTTCACAATAAATGTGTGAACATATTAAACATTAAAGGTCACCTATCATGCTATTTTTAGGCAATAGCATAGGTCTCGGATATATAAAAATATATAAAAAACATGTCTATGAAGTGTTTTGCTCAAAATACCAAACAGATCACCCATTCTAGCCATGCCTCATATCAATCCATTTCACTTCCTGTTTCAAAAGTGCTGATTTGGGGTATAAAGCTTTAAAAAAAAAAGAATTGATAAAAAAAAAGGAGGGGGCTGAACTCATGCGGGAGATTCTACCGGCAGATTCTGCGGTGATGAAACGCCATATCATGGATTATCAAGGATTATTTCTGAAACAGTATGGAGCTCAAAGGCTTTCTCTCTTGCCGGTTATACCACAAGGTGAGTTCCTTTTTATTTCCTGCTTCTTCACACACATGCTCTCCAGTACAGGTTAGCTCTGAGTGTTAGCGATGCTAATGTAAACACCGACCATATTACGTCCAAAACAGTCGGGCATTGTTTCTGATAGCAACGTTTCTGATAGTGCTGTCGGTCTGCATTGCCGATATGACGTCATATCGGACGCAAATCTGGATCAGCTCCGTTGTACCCCCGTTTTTAGAGATTTGGGTACAGAGGAAAAGAGAGAGGGTTTTCTTTTCTGATGCTGCGTGAGTTCCCCGACACACCGGGGACACATATATATGTATAAAAGACATCACAAAGTGCATTTTGCATGATAGGTCCCCTTTAACATAAAAAGTGCATATAAAAGTTAACACTCTGCTCTGTTTGTGGCTGGCCTTGTGCTCTTATGCAGAACACGTTTGTATGTATTTGTGGGTGCAAGTGTGTTTGTGTGTGTGTCTTTGTCTAAGAGATGGAGAGAGAGGGAAAAAGAGAGCTGGAAAGTGAAAAAGCAGATGCGCTTGTTAGAAACACTGTCTGGCCGCCTGGCTCCACCATCTGTTTGCAGCTGCTAATGTTTGTGTGCGACAGACAGTACGTTTGTGTGTGTGCGTATGTATGTTCAGTCCTGTATTAAAGGCATACAGTATACCATGGAACGTATATTTAAGTTCATTCCTTTAAGGTGAGGAAACGGAAAGTCTACTGTGTTTTTTTCAAGGATAAAAGTACACACAGACACACACACACTCCACACAATCCTCTGGCTCAGACGGCTACACACATGGCCAGAGTGTCAGATAACAAAGAGGGCCCTGGTGGTGTGTCCTGCTGTCCCTTAGGCATGCTGGGAAAATTATTGCTGTGCATGCACACTCATTTACTGTATGTGCTGTTACTTTTTTTAAACTGCAGAGATTGCACAGTTTACCGCCCAGTGAATCTGGCTGCAGGGATCAGTCAGGCGGTCTGATCCAGGGTCAGCTCCCACTGCTACTCAGATAGACTTTGGCTGTATGTGTCCAGGAATGTGTTTAGACTTCAGAGCTGTATTTCCCCAAAACATCTCACTATTGACTGAGCCTGTCTTAGCTCCGGGGTAAGCCAGAAAAGAGGGTCCAAGTCCTTAGAAGACTTTTTAGGAACATTCTGACAGAATCTGGCTGTTCTTATTCAGACAAAAGTGAAATATAGTAGGTCACATTTTTTTATTCTATTTGGATGAACAGATGGCTTAGGTACCAGACAAGTAGATTTCCTAGACGGCAATTAATCTTATGTGTGAGGAATGCAGACTATCCAACATGATAAGTAAAATACTTTTGATCTTTAAGGTATCTTTTTAGCCATTCGTTAAGAAAAATTGCCAGAAATTGTATGGTTCCTTGCTTTGAATTTGTGACAGTTTGCTGCATTTCTGTGATTTATAATTGGAAATGTGTGGTTTTCCAGAAAAAGAAAGAACTGTATTTGTCTATATTGTCTGAACAAGCATCCTGAGTATTTAGATATCTATTTAATTTGAACTCCTACTATTTGATCCAGGCCTGGTTTAAGCTTGTATAGTCCAAACTGTAAAAAGAGTACGCTGTAGAGGAGTAGTTACGAGCTGTGAAGCACTTAACCCCTTTGTTTTGCGACAGCGCTCATGTGTAACAGGAGGGGAGGAGGAAGGGGTGGTGTTGGTATTTCAGACGGAGACAAACAACAGAGATCAGATTGATTGAGTTACACACGCTACACTTGCGTCCTCAGCTCTTGGCGGACTGCGTCTAATGGTCTTAGCAGTAGGCGACAAAGTGCTGTTTTGTTCCCGCTATTGTGTGGATGTGAATAGAGCAAAGCGACAGACGGGCTACCCCTGAGAGACGAGGCACACACAGCACCCAGACCAGACGCTCTGTTACTGCGCAGATGATCGGGAATAATGTTTTAACAACTTTTCCTTTTATCAATAATGTAGTAAAATAAACAAATAGGTGATTTCCTGTTGTTTCTTGCCTGCAGCTGGTTATAGTTTGGTTGTATAACGTGACATGGCGGGCTGAAGTGATTGTCACTGCTTGTTTTGTTTTGGTTTAAATTCTCAGGTGGCCTCTGTGTGCTGAGTCCACACCTGAGTGAATAGAGAGATGACTGGCAGCAAAACATTGCACCCTGAGGGGGGGGGAAACCTGTGTCAACATTGTTTTTTCTCTGATTTAATATCCGTCTTTTGTCACCTGTTAACACATTTAACAACTGCTCCCATTAGTCACTTTTGCTTGTTACACCTGTCAAGTGATCTGTCCCCACAGAGCGAGCAGTTTGAAGAGTTAACAATGGAAACCTTTAAGATTCTTTCCCCCCTCCTTTATGTCAGACAGTGTAGACATTCCTAGCCACTGATCGTATATTGTAGCTGGTTGATTTTATAAACAGTGAATTGGTTGATAAAGTAATCTCTGGGACTTTTTTCATGTAAAGGGTCTATATTATAAGATGAATACTAGGTACTTCCATGGTCTAAAGCTTAAAGGCAGGGGCATAAGAAGAATATTGTGACACTATCTTGTGTAACTTTGGCTAGAGTTTAACGTTCCTCCAAGCCAGGAAGCATCAAGGCAAAGATTTCCTCCCAGAATGAAAAGTATTACCCATGGTGGACTCGTGAACATGGCTTTTTTTTATGGTAGGCCGTTACCAACTCTGTACCAATTTCATTTTGTTACCAAATTAGTTAATAAGGAGTGTGTACAAGGAAATAAAGCTAAGTACAGTTAGTAGTGAACTGGAAATGCTAATGACTGCAGCCTACGTTAGCACAGATAAACGCACTGTAATCCATCCTTACACTTTGGCTCATGTGTTTTTGTTCTTTGAAAAGTAGAGCCACTCAACTCTTTGAATTCTATATTAATGTCACACGTGAACCATGCACACACCACTTGCAGGAATACAAAGTTTGGACAATTTCTGTTTCTGTCAAATGCTTGATCTGCATGCTAAAAACAAATCTGCTTATTGACTTATGACCTTTCTTATCACCAACTACATCAATCATAACATGCTGGAGGACATCAATCTGCCATCTTTTGACATGTTATCACGCACAAGCACAGAGACAGTTTGATTGAATTGAATCTGACGCCAGTCTGACGGAGCTCACATGTTTGTTTTTGCACATGGAAGCTCACACACGACTTGATGTGGTTTCCAGTTGAAGTATGCAGGTCTCTGTAATTTGCTTACCTTTTATGAATTGACTAGATGGCTCCTGCATGCACATCATTTATCCTGATTGATTTATTAAAAGCATTCCTGTCATTACACAACTTGTCTGCTGAAGAAATGATACACTGTTGTTAACGTGGTTAAAAAAAAACACTATTTTTTTTTATTTTCACCTTTTTTCTTGCTGTGACCACACCAGTCCAGAGGGGATAGAGAAGAAACACAACAAAAGATATGAATGGTTTCATATATATTTAGCCGAAGCTTTCTACCCTGAAAAAGGAAAACAACCTCTTCCCTCAGTTTTCCCTCTCGTTTTCTCCATGCCACAAAATTACAATGTTCATAAACGTATATGCTGTTTTTGCACGCTGGAAATAAACACGACGGTCAGGAGAGAATGTTGCTGTAGCGGCGTTGAAGCAGCGTTTTTTTGTGTCGAGGAGTGGGTTCGGTCCCCAGCTATTGTCTGTCTGTCTGTCTGTCTGGCTTGACTCAACCACACACTTCCAACCATGCCACTGATTACTAGTTTAGAGTTGAACTAACTGCTGTTTGGCCCTTTGGCTAACCTCTGAAAACCTGGTGGGTGTGTGTGTGATCCTGTGTGTTTGTGGTGTGCTCTGTCCATGCATGTCTATGTTTGTACACTACACAGTGAAAGTATGCGTCTTTATTTGTGTCTTTGTGTGCTTATCCGCATCTGTAGGCTTGTTGACAGCGATCTCGCGGAGCCTCTGTGCTTGGGACATTTTCTTGAGGAATTTTGGGAAAGGTTTAACCGCCAATCTGTGATGTCACTTCCCCTATGCCCCGAGTCAGAGTGGTCCGGGTCAGGTGGCGGCTGGGGTCATATTCCAAAGTCAAAGCTGATTTACTCACCCATTGTAGTCCAATTATTCACTTGCTGTGGCTGTCTCGGATGCATTCAGGAGTAAGGAATGTGTTACGGCCTCCAAAGGGGCACGGCTGTTACAAAAGTGTGATTCAGATTGCACCAAACAACACGGCTGTAATTCAGCAGTTTGTAGTCCTTTCATTCAAGACTTGCTCCCTTGTGTCTTTCCCCTCCCGCGCACTCAGCCTCGCCACACACACACACTCGCACACACGCTCACACACACACACACACACACGCACACTTTCCTTCCTTGTGGTGCATACTTGTGTCAGGTGTGCTCTGTTTTTCCAGTCAGGGTAGAGAGGAATCTGGGCTGGGGTCCAAGCTGACTATCAACAGCACATTGCCAGAGCTCGGGACAAGAAGCAACACATCCCCTCCATCTTTACTCCTCCTCCTTCTCCCTCTCCACTCCTCCCTCAGTTTTCTGCTCTCCTGATCACTGGAGCATTGTCATTCTGTATTTTGGTCTTTTTTATTCTTCTATTTGTGTGCGTTTTTTCTCTCCATTTTCTATTATTTTCTATGCATTTTCCTCTTTTGTGTTTTCATGTTCACTTGCCCTCCTGAGTCTTTGTAATGTCAGTTTAGTCAGACTGACATTTCCCAGGGTTTTTCTATGGAGAAGAATTTTTTTTTCCAGCTTCGAAGGTGTGTAGACCTTTTTGGGTTTTGAGGTGTAGTTCCAGTCTAACAAGGCTACAAAGTGGCCACCACCCTTGAAATGACACTGCTTTTATCTATTAATTATACGTTAATTCCTGTCGACAATACCAGCATTATCACTTGGTGGATCCAAGGTATTTAGGTTTGCTTCTCGTGTTGCATACACTAGTGTATAGGACATGATACTACATATGTGACTATATAAACATAGTAAATACACTTGTGTTTGTGTGTGATTTACTTCAAGGCTCTGTCCTCATTAGGGTTGCAAAATTCCGGGAATTTACAAAGATGGAAACTTTCCATGGGAATAAACGGGAATTTATGGGAATAAACTGGGAATTTTCAAAATTGAAGGTTGGCTCTTCATAGGGAACTTAAATATAGTTGGGGAAAGTATATTTTAGCATAATCTTGACTAAAACAAACAGATGCCATTCAAGTACACTTGAATATCCATGCCATAGCACACTGCTTACTGCATGGCTATTGAGACCACACCCCCTACAGGCACTGTGCATTCCTCCATCACATGCACAGATGATTTCGAGAAGACTGGATCACACTTTGGGACTTTTTGGAGGGAGAAGGGCTCTTTTCATTTAACATTTTGAATGGGACTTTGTGGGGATTTTTGGATGGGGGGGTACATTTTTGTTCATTTTTTAATGAGTGGGGTTGGGGGGGGGGATGAGTAATATTTAACTCAACATTCCTGTTTTCGTTCTTCAATGAAACAAATAATTGTTCAATAAAATAATTAAAACTTGTTCTGTTCTACTTAAAAACTTTTTTTTTTTAATCTGTTGAAATGTCATGTTTTTTTAAAAATTTTGCATCGAATATTTCCAAAATTCCCCAGCTTAACTTCCCATGGAAACTTTCCGGAAATTTACCGGACATTTTCCGCCCCTTTGCCACCCTAGTCCTCATACACACACATGAAAGCTTAGAACCAATGACTAATTAATTGATATGTTCAAAGTGTTCTCCAAAGACCTGTGTTAACTCTTCCTCACAATGTTGCACTTGAGTTGCAGTAATTAACAGTTTTATGTGTTTCAAATTGAAGACATTAATTGACATGGTGTGTTTTGTGGCAGTAGCTGACAAACAGTGTGTCTGTGAAAGCATCTGTGCCACCACCGCATGTGTGTGATCTTACACACTACAACACTGTACGCTTCAATGTCTGGCACTGCGCTGTTGTCGGCCAGGGAGAGAGGGGATAAAAAGGAAAGGAAAGGCCTCCCACACAGGCAGATATGAGACTTAGAAGCTCCATTAGTTCCTCAAAGCCAGCTGCCGGGTTCAGATGGATGTCTGCGCTCGGCTGTTTGATGTCCATTCATCCATAGCCTCACATCTCTGCCTCTGTCTCCCAGCTTTGCCCGCCGCTGGGCCTCACGGGGCTACAGAGAGCGCAGCTGCCATAACTATAGGATAAAGCTGTCTGCTGCTACCGTGTGATTCCTGCCTCTGCTGACAACGTAGCACCGCTGCCGCTATCACCGGAGATTCTGCTGGCCTCGTCTGTTTTTTGTTTCTGCTTGTTTATGGGAGGTAGGCAGGATGATAACACGGAGGAATATGATGTGGGAAGGTTTGATAGGAAGAATGTTTACTGATTAGAGCACTGCTTATCTGTTGCATTCCTGTGGGATCAAATCTGAAAGTTTCGAAAGACTCCACAAAACTATCTGTGGATATTATTCGAGAGTTTCTTGTTTGGCTAACACGTTTCTTTTTCATCTCTCCCTGCAGCACCTGTTCATCCTCCTCCACCTCCTCATCATCATCCTCCTCCTCCCCTCCGCACATCTTTGGGAATGGGCCAGCGCCTTGCCAGGGTGCATCTTTCCACCCGGTGGTGTGGCTGGCGTCGTGCGAGAGTGAGGAGGGCAGCGGCCAGGTCATAGAGCCGGCCCACCCCTCTCTCCACTTGCTTGCTCCCAAGTGACTTTTGACCTTTGACTCAGCCGTGACCTCCAGCCAGCCATGCCCTTCCGGCTGAGGCTGCGGCGCACACGGCGCTACAACGTCCTGAGCAAAAACTACTTTGTGACACGGATTCGCCTGTTGGACAACAATGTGATTGAATGCACTCTGTCTGTGGAGAGTACGGGACAGGAATGTCTGGAGGCGGTGGCCCAGAGGCTGGAGCTACGGGAGGTGAGGACCTTTTCATTATGTGACCCACGTACATGCTTGTGTTGGACTGTTATGCACGTTGATATTTGGACACTTTGGAGGTTTGATATATCTGGTTATCTACTTGAACAACACACTGTTAATGTAGCTTTAACAGTTCCTGTAATCATTTTTTGAACACATAAAGACAAGATAACCTTGCAGATGCTAGAGTTTGTCCAGTTTCACAGCCTTTGACGTACCAGGAAACATCGTTGTCGGGACACATTGACATTTTTAAGGCATTCAAATGATCTAATTGTAAAGGTATTGAATGTTGACAGAAAATATCAGCAGTTGTCAGCTTTAACACATACATATTACTATCAGTAGCAGTAGACTATATTGACAAAATCATAGTTCAGTTAAATGTTTGTCACAATATTGATAAAATGTCATAGTATATGCATCTAGATTTTGGCTTATCCATCAATAGAGTATCGCTGAAAATCATAATTCATAAATAAGGGTCAACATTGCCATAACTAGTCTGGCTTGTGGTTGATATCAGACAGAATTGTTAAATAGGTGGAGTAGACTTCAAATGTCTGGACCCAGGCCAGCTTTTTGTACAACATTGTCCACAATGTATATACAGAGATAAATCATATCTAACAATATGTGTGTATAGTCTAAACACCACCCTTTGGTAATCACCCATATAAAGCATACACAGAAAAAACAAGTAAAACATTGACCCTCACACTTGACAGATTGTGTGTGTGTGTGTTTCTTTGTGTCTGTGTGTGCGTTTCTTTGTCTTGGTGTGTGTGTGTTGGCCACGCGTCTCTCCTCACACCCTGTGTGTGTCTCCCTGCCCTGCGCTGTCTCTCTCCTGCAGGGTCCTTGTCCGTCTCTAACGAAGCGTGGCTACCTCTGTCCTCTTTTCTCTGCAGAAGAAAGAGACACTGCTCATCCGCCTGTCCCCACTCCCCCCTGCTCCTGTCCTTGCTCTCTCTGTGTGTTTTCTCTCCTCCCTTTTATTCTCTTCACTCATTTTCTTTACATTTCCTTCACCAAGGTCTAACTCCCACAGGTATGTAGCTTTGCCTGGGGCTTATTGTTTGTGTGTGCAGTTGTTTTGCGTGAAAGCAGGGCAGTTTTGTTCTCAAATACAAATACGTGTGTTCAACTGTGTGTCTGCGCCAGCTGGAGCTGCTGACAAAGTGAGGGAGAGAGGGGCGGTGTACTTTGCGTTCTGACATAGTGTTGTGGTATTCGCCAGGTGTCAGTGATGTTATAAATAAGGTGATGCGACGCCTCTGCTTAAGCCGCCGTCTGCCCCTATGCATGCACGCCATCTCAGGATTGTGTGTGTGTCTGAGTTAGTTGTTTTCATCTTGTACCTGAGGCCCTGAGTGTGTCTGTTAGCATGTGAGCAAGGAGTGTTTACTGATGAGTGTGTTAGCTCTCAGCTTTACGACCTTCTATACAGTAAAGTCAGAGCGTGCAGATTAAACAGGTCTTTGTGATATGATATGACACACACATACACACCAATAAAACCTCACCGTTTTCAAAATGTACATGGTCAGCTGTTAATAGTATGGCGGCTAGATCTGTAAAAGAAGTTTGACAAAATTAGAGTAAACTTAAAAAAGTAATTTTGGAGAAAAGGCACATTTTTCAAGTTTTTGAGGAAGCTGCTTACACTGAAATCACAAATGACAGCAGTGTCATGTTTCACAAATGACTCTGTCCCAGGTTTTTAGATACATTTGCAAGTTTTACTGGTCCTTGGCATGCCCATGCATGGGTTGCGAGTATGGTGCCTGTTTTGATGAGTGAAACGTGTCCAAATGAACATGACGGGATGTGGTGTTATGATTCAAATCGCAGGATGTTTAAACCTGCCCCACATCTATAGAATCCAGGATGTTTAGCCTGTTTTTAGATGACTGACTGAAACATCAAAAGTCAAGAAACTGTCCCCAATCACGTCAATATTTTCTGTCCAACCGTTCCCTTTCTTATGGACCATTGTTTATACAGCTGAATTGCATTTTATTTTTCAAATTGTGTATGAATCTGTAGATGTTGATAGGCAAGAGACATTGTTTTCAAAATAGTTTTAATTTGGTTTTTTAGTAAGATACCATCATTGCCTGTTTCCCTTCGCCAAGGGTAATCTTGCTGGCAATCAGTCGAGTCTAATATTTATGTTTAATAGAGTCTGGCTGCTGACGTCAAAGGTTTTGATTTGATCTGATTTGAAGGAGAAATATGTGCTTGTTTTTTATTTCCGCTTGTGTATTAATCTCTGCTCAGCTTCCCCAATGTATCCTTCAATTTCTTTCTCATTTCCCTCCTCAACCTATTATTCTGTATCCCGACAAACCCCCCTTTTTCCCATCCCAATAATGAACTGACATTACCATCTCCCGCCTGTCCCACCAAACTATTTCTTCCCATCCAACTTATACAACTCGTCATTTCTTGACGTCCTCCTTTTCCAACCTTCACTCTCTTCTTTCATTTCCTCTTTGTCCCTTTCCCGTCATCTCCATCCTTTGACCTTGTGCTCCACATTGACCTCCTCCCGCTGTCTCTCCCCCGACTCTAGACCCATTACTTCGGGCTATGGTTCCAGGGAAAGACCCAGGCCCCGGCCCATCGCTGGGTGGAGCTGGAGAAACCTCTCAAGAAGCAGCTGGACAAGTTCGGAAACGAGCCACTGCTCTTTTTCGGAGTCATGTTCTACGTGCCCAGCGTTTCCCGACTGGAGCAAGAAGCCACCAGGTAAAAAGAGTTTCAAAACAGCACTTATAACTGTCACTCACATACTGTGTTTATGTTATATACTTCAGTTAACTGCAACACCTTTATACCAGTAGCTTATAATCTTCTTTGCTGTTCATTTGACCCATTGTACATGACAAATAGTCTGTTAACTGTAACTCTTTAACATTAGAACACTAGCTGGTTACCTTCAAGAAAACAGTGGACAGAAAAGTGGTGACAGGCGTGGATGTCAATCTCATGACCGCCTGAGACTGATGTAATTTCCGACTGATTATCACCCGCAGTGTGTGTGTGTGTGTCTGTGTGTTAAGAAAGAGTGTGAAGGAGCACGTTAGCTAGCTGTGAAAAGGGCATCCAGGGGTCAGTGTGTAGTGGACAGTCTGCCATCTCAGATTCCTTCTCACAGTCACACACAGACACACACGCTCTGCAGGTCTGCCTCGCACAGAGCTGGTGAATTTGCGGCTTCTGCCTCGCTGGATGTGGGAAAGGTCGATCGCAGGTCACGGCCTGACGTTGTGAGACTGCAGTTAGCTATAAGGTTTGTGTGTGTGCGACAATGTGTGTGAGAGTGTGTTACGCTGTTGGATTTCCTGTTTTTTTTTTACGGAGGCAGGACTGGACATGCTGTTTCAGGGCTTACATAGAAAATAATTAAATCATCATGTATCAGTGACCGGCCCCATAGACTCACTGTGTGTGTGTGGACGTGTGTGTGGAAGTGTGTGACTTTCTGCAGGTTCGTTACACAGAAACCAGGATCCGCTCTAGTAAGGGGATGGTATTCCAGGAAACCCCTGCAGGCTTTAATGGTGTGTGTGTATGTGTGTGTGTATGGGGGTTATGGGGTTGAAGGGGTTATGATGGGGCCTTAGGGGCAATTTAGGGAACAATGGCTGCCTCTTTTGCTCAAGCCCCCTCTCTTTCTCTTACAATACTTCTACATAGTGTCAACCCTACTCCTTTTTTATCAAGAGCAGATCTCCACATCACTTCAGTCCCACATTTTTACTCTCTTTCTCCGTCCCTTCGTCCTTCTTCCCTCTCTCCCATTTTCTCCCTTTTTTTTTTTGTGTGTGTTTGTCAGGAATGTTGGCACAGCCGTCCATCGTAGGAGGCGGACCGCACATTCCTCCCAGCAGAAGTGCTGGGGGTAAAAGGGGAGTTGGGGTAGGGGGGGATGTCTGGTTTACAAAACACACACATACGCACATACTCACATCCACTCACCTCACACACATCGCATATTCCCCCCAATAGTCCTGTGAGAAGCCAGCTGCAGCCCTGTCAGAGGGGTAGTCAGAATACAGCACATAGTACGAAGCTCCCTGAGGCAAGCTTTTCTATAAGCCTGGCCCCCTCTTTTCTTCACATCAGGTTGAAAACAATCTTCACAGCTTTTTTGATGAAGTTCAAAACACAGCTTTTAATTACCTAGTCCTTATCAAAGAATAACCCATCTTTAAAGTCATCATTTGCTCTTTTACTGTCTGTACTTTGAGGACATCAAATCGGGGAATGATAACAATCACAACTGACTGAAATGTAGATAATTTATTGAGTTAAGGTTGATTTGGGTCACATCCAGTCAAGCAGATCTTTGTTTTCCCTACACACCTGGTCTGATGGTGGGGGGAAGGGTAGGATTTGGAGAAGGAATGACAGAGGCAAAGAGGAAGACAAGTGGGGGCAGAGAAAGTAAAAGTTTGGCTGCAACACTTGGCTTTGGGTTTGTACCTTGGTATTTATGTGGTTTATGCTCAGTCTACAGATGTTACTGCTGGAACGTATTGCATCTATATTTGTCAGCATATAAATGTATCTTTCTGCTTATGAGTGGGAGTTAGTGGACTTGTTGTTTTTGGGAAGTGCAAGGTTACTTTTATCATGAAAATCTCACATCACACTTTGTTACTGACCTTGACTGTTTCTTTTCCAACTATTATTTGGGCCATTGGTTTAAAATGCTTTTAGATTGTGAAAAAACAAGAGATTACTTGGTTTTTGTAAACATTCATGTTAACTTGTTGCCAGAAACCAGATAGACAGTGTTGCCTCCTCAGAGTAAATGAGATTTAATGAGAAAGAAAGGGTTTTGTAATGTGGTCAGGTCTTTGAAGTTCAGTGTTCGACTGATGTGTAACCTGACACTAGATCTCCCTCTCTTCCCGTCCATCCATTCATCTGTTTCTTCTTTCCTCTCTTCCTCTCTCCATGCAGCTGTGAAAATCACCCAAAGCAGGGGGCTAAAGCGAGTGTGTCTGTGTGTATGTTTGTGTGTGCGGGTGCTTGCTGGCTGCATATTCACACACATAATTCAATTATCAAGCAATTATGGCAGTAATGCAAGAACGCTGGAGCCTGTGTAAACACTGTTCTCTGTTATGTTTATGCAATTATACTCATAGTTGCAGTTACAGCTGCAAGATGCACTTTGTGGAGTTCTACGTAATTGTCAGATTATGTAATTGTAGAAACATAATTAGAGTTTTTACCTTGTTTTGCAACACATATTTTAATCCAATTGCATGACAATTTATAGCCAAGATATTTTTGCTGGCAAGATTTTTCACTCTTGTTTTTCTCATCTTCAGACGGAGTATAAAATACAAACAAACTCTCCGTTCTTGAGGTGGCTTTCCTCCCCAAACATTCTTTATGCTCTCTGGTGTTAAAGTTGATAGAAAACAAGGCTTTAGAGCATGGTTTTATTGCTATATTCACACCAAAATGGCCACAAGAAGAACCAGAAGTTTGGTTTGAAGTTGCGCGCTGGATGAACTTTGACTCTGTAACAGAATCTGAAGGCTACATTTTTAGCCAGAATGCTCCTCTAGGTCGCATATAAATCAGAGTAATGCCATACTCGCATTACTGGTCATAACCACATTGTTTTGACTGCTTTGGTGTGTGTGTGGTGGGTGTTCCTCCCAGACTCAGTTGCACCGTGTTTGACCCCTGAAATGCTTCTTGCACTAATCCCACACTAACTACTATTTACTACCTACCTCTTTGGATTTCATCCATTTTACCACACACACATCTTGTAGCCGGTGTGTGTGGTTGAAGCCTTCTGTTCCTTCTGTTCCAGTGATATGAAGGAGGGGCAAAGTGGCCCGGAGAGAGAAAGTGAGGAACCTAAACAGAGAGCTGTTGACCGGAGCGAGACCAGCTGGCCTCAGCAGCCCCCAAGGCTAACAGCACCAACAGCCTTGAAATCCTAGCATTGTTCAGCTATTTCACACACACACACACACACACACACACACACACACACACACACACACACACACACACACACACACACACACACACACACACACACACACACACACACACACACACACACACACACACACACACACACACACACACACACACACACACACACACACACAGCTGTACTCTGTTGTGCCCCTTGCTGATTCAACACATTTCAAAGTGGAATCCTCCTGCCTCCCACACAAGCTGTCTGGACCCATCCAGGGTTGAGGGGGTGGACAGGGTCATACCACTGCAGAGGTGGAGGGTGAGGAGGAGGGGGTTGAAGCATATGTACACACACACATTCATGCATGCATGCACATATGCTCGCAGGCTTGTTGTCCGGGCCACTTGGACATCTGGCAGCATGTCTTGAGCGGGACTCAAACATGCGTGGGCATATAAAGGGTCCTTTGTGCCTGTGTGGCTGCCGGGTGCCAGCAGAGCACTCTGCCATGGTGGAAGTCACAAGTAACTTCCAGTGGGGAAAGCTTTACCTCATGTCTACGTCTACATCCACCTGTTATTACAGCATAATTATGTCATTCTGACATGCATGCCAGGTGTCTACCATCATAGGTATGTCTTTATGGACACTTTGGCTTACAAGATTTGTCTACTCTTTTGAAGACTCTGAATTTAAAGGATATATTCACCAAGATTACATTCTCATACACTTTTTTATACTTCCTCCTAGTGGGATCGAGGAGGGCCATGTGATTAAACTACGCTCTGCTGTAGACTACTACTTGCTTACTCGGTTGATGCCTTTGTGTTGAGTTGTGTTTTTGGTGTAAAGTGGGCTCCGTCATGATGAGAACTCTTTACTACCTTAAGCTCTCACCCGTTCACTTGTTCATAGTTATTCCAAACAGTTTAACATCCTCCTCCCCACCGCTGGCCTTGCGTTTATATATAAACACCATTACATTTTTGCTATTGAACCTCAGAATGAGAACCAACCACTGTCAACCTCAACATACCCCATATGGAGAACGCTGGGAAAACATGGAGAGTTTGTAAAAACAAAGTCCACAATCATTTGAAGGGTTTTGTGTCTTGCGTGATCTTCCCCCCCCCCCCCCCCCCTCTTCACTATCCACACCACATCAGGCTCCTCCCTCGCTGCAGCCGCGGCGGTTGGGGTTGGCTAATTAGGGGGTTGCCACGGGAACGGAATGGCAGCTTAGCCAACGGGTGTAATGACAGGGTGAGGGAGGAGGGCGGGGTCAGATTATAGGCCTGGGAGTATGCTGAGTGGAGCTCAAAAAAGAAAGGAACAAGAAGAAGTAGAGGGGGAGAGAATGTGAATATGAACATGAAAGATGTAAAGAACGTAATGGAGGCCATGAAACTCTGAAAATAAGATTAATAGTTTAGATAGAGCTAAATAGTGCATGACTGGTGAGAGCTGCTGTTACAATTGAGACGACCGAGGAGTATAACATTTTTGGGAATTGAGGGATTATAAAAGTATGAGTGTTTGAGTGAATGACTACGCATGTCTTGCTCAGTGGTTCCCACATAGAGGTTTGTGTACTCTGGCATGGACTGTCTAACATGCGCTAACACTCACAGCTGTGTGTGTGTGTGTGTGTGTGTGTGTGTGTGATGTGTGTGTGTGTGTGTGTGTGTGTGTGTGTGTGGTTGTGTGTGTGTGTGTGTGTGTGTGTGTGTGTGTGTGTTGTGTGTGTGTGGTGTGTGTGTGTGTGTGTGTGTGTGTGTGTGTGTGTGTGGTGTGTGTGTGTGTGTGTGGTGTGTGTGTGTGTGTGTGTGTGTGTGTGGTGTGTGTGTGTGTGTGTGGTGTGTGTGTGTGTGTGTGTGTGTGTGTGTGTGTGTGTGTGGTGTGTGTGTGTGTGTGGTGTGTGTGTGTGTGTGTGTGTGTGTGTGTGTGTGTGTGTGTGTGTGTGTGAAAAAAAGGTGTCTCACAGCCCACATTGGAAAGACTCAGCCAGTGGTCACCATGGCAACAAACAGGAAACGGTGTGCAAGTTTTTACGCAGCTGAGCCCGGTCACCCTGACAATTCTGTCTTTCCTCCTGTGTGGCCGCTCCATTCTTCAAAAGACAAACATCCAGTTGGACTGTGGCTAAGAGTGGACAAAAGGAGCTCAGAAACTCGAGGAGCTCGGTGTATTTCAGCCTCTTGGTTTTGGGACTTTTTAACCACATTATTTTAAGGCCCAACAATCTGAACTGTGTCATCATATCAGCTTACACTTGGCAAAACCACCACTGCCCAAAACCACAGTGCAGAGTCCCCAGTTTGCCTCACATTCGCACAGCAATAATAATACTCCCACTTTGTCCTGCTTGTTTTGGTCCTACCTAAAATTAAACTCGGGCCCTATTAGTGTCAGCTCCATGTAACACACTCACTGTTAGCTGGAAACTGAAAGACCTATAAAATACGTATTACTTATCCCTTACTAGTATACATTTGGCATTCCTCTTCAGTCAGAAATTAGTCACTGGTATTTCACATGAAGGTGATTCACTCATTCCTCTCTTGGATTCTGCAACAGGCTTCTCTGGCATTGTTTTAAACCGCTAATGCTATTGCCAATACTGACTTGACGCATACTTTCTGTTGCACAGACCAGAAGAAAACGTCTCTCTGTGGTGTCTATTTGCAAACATTCAATTGCTAATGTGCGACGCCTTAAGCACAGCTCTTCTTACTTTCCTTGGATCGATGTGTTGAACTGAAACTCATCATGTTTTCCAGCTTGATTTTATAAAAGTGGTGTTCAGAGACAGTGTGGCTAGTTGGAAAAATAACATTAACCACTAACCAAATTCTCCTGAGTTCCTGAAGGCTTATAACAGTGCTCATTCTACCACCCACTTTGTCAGGGTTAGGGGTTTTTCGTAAATTTGAGCGTGTAGGCTGGGGTATGCCATCTGAGAAAAGACTGAGAAGTATACAGTCATGCCAGCAGCTTTGTGAGGATTTGCTCAGGCACAGCCAAATCTCAGAATGCTAACACGTTCTCTACCGAACAAAATTGTCGACGCCATGGTGCTTTTAAAGAAAAAAACTGGAAATAAAAAGTCCTTAGGATTTATCTACTGGGTACCACGTATGTCTGTGAAACCATTAATTGCAAACCATTCAATAATTGTTTACATTTTAGTCTGGATCTTAGTGACGGACCAACTAACAGACAGATATTATTAGCTGCTAGTGTGGCTAAAAAAATCATTATGATAGATTAATATTTCCACAACAGTGTCAATCTACAGCACCTCATCTGAACACATATTTCTTTCTTTTCTTTTCTTCTGTTCCTTATTCCCTTCTCTCTTTCTCTAGGTATCAGTATTACCTGCAGGTGAAGAAGGCAGTGTTGGACGGACGCCTCCACTGCACAGTAGAGCAGGGGATCAGGCTAGCTGGCCTAGCAGTACAAGGTGAGGAGACACACACACACACACACACACACACACACACACACACACACACACACACACACACACACACACACACACACACACATGCATGAACAAACATCTCATGTGAATAATCTACCAGAGGGAGACAGGCAGCATAAGAGTGAGCACAAACTCACACTTTCTCAGGTCATCTCGACTTCACTACCTAATATGGCCGCATACCACTGGGAGAGCCCAGTCCACTTGAGTTCCTATGGTATCAGTCAACACACACACAAACACACACACACATACACGCACACACTCCATCTCCTCGGTCTTGTTCCTGGGTGCTGTCTATGTCTCAGGGGGAATGTAAACAGACAGTTAGCTTATCGCTAGTTCCAAGGTTAGCCTTCGTAGCATCAGGAAGACACTTATCTGGCGGGAGGTTAGGTTCCTCCGCTACAATTACTTTTATCCGACAGACAGCAGAACACTACTTAGGATGCCCTCACAGGCCCTATCTGGCAATGGAGACGGTGTGCAGGTGGACACATTACTGGTGTGATGTGGAAATTATTCACACTTTTTTTTATAAATTAGGTTTAACCTCATCTTATGAACAATGTAGATACAACTTTTAAAATGAAGAACAACAGAATCATGTACAAATATATTTATAATTGCTAATGCATAGTCTGTTATTACAATCTGTTGTCCCTCCTGTTTTCAGTTTGTAAAGTCTTAAGAAATCCATGAACACAACAAAAGGCAATACATTCTATGTACAGTTATGTGATTTTTGTAAATTGTACACATGTGTTTGTATTTTCTAGCGGACTTTGGAGACTTCACTCAGTTCATGTCCCAGGACTTCCTCAGGGAGTACGTGCTCTTCCCTGTGGTGAGTTCTCAAACCTTCACTGTTAAAATACATGTGTGTTTCTTTGTGAGTCTCTGTGTGTTGCCTAAAGGCACACATTCTTGTGTCACCTCTGTACCTCCTCCCTCTGCATACCTGATTGACAGTCAGAACACTGGCAACAAGAATCTGAGTGAGATAAAGATCTAGTGGATACAAACTGAATCAATGGAACACTATGTTACATCGCACAGCTACCGATGTTCATATCTAAACTGAACACAGGACAACTGCACTAACTGACTACAGTTTAGGTGGAGAAAGTGACAATGCTTTAGTAAATGCTTGAACTCTTTCTTAACCTTCCCATCTTTATGTAAATAATTATTCATCAACCGTTACTTTTCTTATGCTCCTCTTTTTCTCCTATTTATTTTTTGATGACTGATGTGATCCCTTTTCTCTCAGAACTGGCCTAATGGAGATGAGGTGCTTGAGGAGTGGACCCAAAAAGTTGCTAACGAGCACAAGAGTCGCTGGTAAAGCTTCATTTTATGTTTTTTGTACATTTGTGAAAAAAAGAGAGGAAAAGGATTGTCTAAGTACCAGATGTTTAATCTGTTTGTACTTTCCAGTCGAATGCAGACTGCTGAAGCAGAGCTTCTGTACATCAAAGAGGTGGAGAAACTGGACGGCTTTGGGCAGGAGAGCTTTCCGGCTAAGGTAGATAAAAACACAACACCCCCATCCTCCCACACAGACACACACACCTCTACAGAGGAGCCTGTTTCTCTGATCTTGAGAAGAGTTTTCTTTGTCCTTATTATTTTCACTCTTCTTTCACAGGACAACTACACCAACGATATTTTCATCGGTGTGTCTTTCATTGGGGTGTTTGTCAAACACAGAAATGGCCGATCCATCATGCTCCACAAGTAAGCCCCCCACTCTCCATCATATTTATCTATTTTTGACCCTATCCTTGATCATGAGGTAGTTGGGCTAATAACAATAAAGAAATAAATAAGAACATTTTTGAAGTTTGTGTGGGAAAATTCATCCTTGTGTGCATTTGTTTGTGTTTCCTTGTGTATGACAGGTGGAAGGACATTGGTACCATAGCGCACAACAAGTCAGCCATCACAGTGGAGATAACAAGCAAAGACGACACCATCATTTTTCACATGGTGAGTGTTTAGTCTGTAGGTGCTCTCGGTACACACGCACGCACGCACGCACGCACACACACACACACACACACACACACACACACACACACACACACACACACAGGCTTTATACAAGGTTTTCTAGTGGGAAGTTAAACAAAGAAAACGCACATCACATTCCCAGATATCCTTGTACACTGACAAATTCCGGCTCTTTATTTTCTATAAATACAACCGCTGTGTTAATTTAAAAATATTAATGTTTTTGTCTCTGTGTTTGTATCTGCAGGAGGATATGGAAATGGCCAAGTACATCGCTCGTCTTTTTACGGCCAGACACAAATTCTATAAACAGAACAAGATCTGTGCAGAGTGAGTCCCGAGGCCAGCTGAAGGCCGTTACAACACTTATAAATCCAGTTACATCTGTCGTTTAATATCTAAAATAGAGTTTATTAACCTTTTGAAGGCTATGTAAAAGAATGAAATACCAAAACAAATTGTATTATCTTGAACTGGTGATACAGAGTTAATGGTTCTTTCAGTTAGTAAATAATCTTCAACGTTTGTGTCTCTTAAGGCCGACTCACTCACCTGCGCAAATCAGGAGGAGAACCACCTGGACCCACCGCCTCTCTCTGGTACTGTTTGCAGCACTTGCATGCTTTGTTGTGGTTAATTTTCATTGGTTATTGCTCAGTGGTTTGACACAGTGTATAAATGAGACCAAAAGTCGGGGGACAGAGGGCCAATTTAAGAGGGAAGACAGAAACGGCTGTGGTTTGAGATTTGACTGCTCTCCCACTCAGGGCGGCACTTAATTGTGCCATGGAGCCTCAGTTTGAACGTGCGTTGGTGGTGTGGTGGGTGTTGTTGGAAAGTTTGCAAGGGTGTTACTTGGTGTGATTTCCGGTGCGACAATGAATGCAGTGATTTGTGCGACTCCCTCCCTGCTGGCCAGACAATGGCTTGGCTAAATGTGGCACAATAGCTGTGCATTCAATCCTCTCCAGCACTCTGTTGTCAGTCTCGAGAACCACAGGCATCGCTGAATGACAACTCCACGGCCATAGAGTTGATCTTTCACCTGTTGAGTTAGGATATATTGCAGTGTGACTCATTTAATGGCTGCTCCAATATTTGTAGATAATGATAATGTCCATTGCTTAATGGAGCATTATAAATAATTGCTTCTCCTTAATTGCATTTAATGTCTTTTTTTATTCAGCCGCGGCCCCAGTCCTGCAACTTCCAGTCAATGCATTCCCAGTATGGAGAGCATTATCAGGACACACAGAGCTCTCAAGGTAAGTGTAAAACACACACACACACACACACACACACACACACACACACACACACACACACACACACACACACACACACACACACACACACACACAAACACACACAGAAACAGCTTCTGTAGAGTAAGTTTCAAACCCTCCGGCTCCCTGCTTTGACCACAATGTGAGTTAAGATTGGATCCTTCCTGGTGATTGAAGCAGTTGAATGGAGCTAATTGTGTCTTTCCCATCAGGCTCTGTGTGACTCACAGCACATTTATATTTGAACAATCTCCCAGCCAATTAGAGCCCAACGTTTGGGGTGCAGAGCAATGACCTCATTTTGTGCTTCACTCTTTCATTGACTTGTTCACACACTCGGTCGGTCTTTTAATCCGAAGAGCTTCCCTCTTGTCGGCTTGTCAGTAAAACAGAGCGAGTGGAAAAACATCCAGGGTGTGCTACTATGTGTGGGTGTGAGATCATTCTGTAGTGTGACCTCAGGCTTGAGATTATGTATGTCTGCCTGCTTGTGGGCTTCAGATAGTTTCACATGAGAGAATGCTCTATTTGTTGAGTAAAGAGGAATGACATGCATACCACTGTCTCCTTCATAATGGTGGGAAGAAAATATTTCTAAGCTTTCCCACTCAAGTTGGTCAACTGGATCAAATGTTCAGATTTCTTACAAAGGTTGTTGCAGTGCAACCAAACCCAAACAATACCCAATTTGATACATCAAACCCAATTTAAACACGCTCAACTTTGAAATAATCGGGTTTTCAGAACTTCAGAAATGTAGTCCATATCATTTCATTTAATCCCGGTTTAATTCCTTATATGTAATTTCGTCAGATTTAATGAATTTCATTAATTTATCTATGATTTTTTGTCGGTCCCCCATGATCTTTAATTTGTTGTATTTTTTATGTACTGAAGCTAACAACTCCACTAACAGTTTGGACCCTTGGTTTGAGATGTATAAAAAAGATATATAACAAATTATAAAATGTCTTTCTCTTTTGATCTTTAGACAGCATCTTCCATGACGAAGCCTACTACAAGTCAGAGACTAGTCTGGATCGCTGCCCGGCGGAATTTCCTTTCCGAAATGGTACCGTGCCCAATGGGAGCATGTACAGCAGCCCCAGCCTGAGCTCCCTCAATCACTCCCAGACTTTTGTCCCCCCCTCGCCCATGTCCTCCAACCTCAGCATCCCCGGCAGCGAGCTCATGCGCCCTGACTACATCCCCAGTCACCGCCACAGCGCCATCATCGCTCCGTCCTACCGGCCCACGCCCGAGTACGATGCTGTCATGCGGCAGAAGCGACGCATGCTCCCCGCTCACCATGACCTCCACAGCCAATCGCTCCGAAGCCTGAACATCAGCAATGCGTGTGCTTACCGCCAGCCTGAGGCTCTGGTGTATAGTCAGCCAGAGATGAGGGAGAGGAGCCCTTATCATGGCCTGGGGCCCAGCCCGGGACCTTACGCACCACAGGTACAGTTCATGTGGATGCTCTGTGTTTGTTACATTTGGTGTTCATATCTACATCTCACACAGTTTCTCTATGAATGTTCACCTTGCAGATCAGCTACAGTAAGCCAGTGTCCCATGGCCCTCATCAGGGAGGACCAGCCACCAGTCAGGGCCCCTGTCATTCTCCCTGCGTTAATGGAGGGGGAGGCGGTGGTGTGGGTGGAGGTGTAGGAAACTCCATCTCTCACACTGTCAGCACACCTGAGCTGGCAAATACCAAACAACAGGGGAACGTGGGAAGCTATGCAGTTACAGCGAACGTGCTGAGAAACCACATGACGCGCCCTCCTCCACCCTACCCTTCCAGCTCCTTCCGCCCGGCCACCAGCACCCCGGACCTGGCCAGCCACCGTCACCGCTGCATCGGGGGCAGCAGTCCAGAGCTGGTGACCCGCATGGTGCAGCTGTCGGTCAAGACCTTCCAACCGGACAGCTCGGCCGTGGTGCACCAGTCCCTGCAGGAGGTAAGTGAACCGTTAACGGCAGCTGCTAAGCACCGCTCCACCCTGGGCAAGAGACACAGCATGGAGGTGATCAGCAGCATGAGAGGAGGTGGAGGGATGGATGGCCTGGTGATGAAGGGTATGAATGCTCCCCTTCATCGGAGGAACACTCTCAGAGAACATGTGATGCCACCTCAGCCTCAGACCCAAACTCCTCAGCAACAACCCCAGACTCATCCTCAGCAGCCACAGGAGTTGCCCATGCAGATGCCTGTCCAGAAAGCCTCTGAGGTTTCTGTCGCGCCACCTGAGTCTGTGGCCTACCAGCATCAAAAGACTCTCTCCAATGCTACCATGCTCATACACAGTAGTGAGAGTGAAGAAGAGGAGGAGGAGGAAGAGGAGAGGCCTGAGTTGGACGTTCAAATTCCTGGTATCAACGAGGGCATCAGCGCTCAGCTCCAGGCTGCTCTGGCCAAGCTGCCAAACAAACCCCCTCCGGAGTACCCTGGTCCTCCTAGACCTGCGAGCAATGTTCAAATCCGCAACCACAATCACACTCACCACCACAACCACAATCCAGGCCCGCATAGCAACCAGGGACACATGGACCCAAACCAAGCCCAGGGTCGGGCACTCAAAGCCGGGCAGAGCCCAGGGGGTGGGGGGCCTGGAGGTGGTGGTGGAGGTGGTCCATCTGCTGGTGGGACACTAACCCGAGGGGACCAAGGTGGGGTGAATGGGGCAGTTTTAGGTCCCTCCATTTCAGAACCGGACCTAACTAGTGTGAAAGAGAGAGTGAGGAAGGAGCCGGTCAAAGAGAGGCCGGTGTCGGAGATGTTCTCTCTGGAAGACAGCATTGTGGAGAGGGAAATCGCTCAGAGGGTAAGACACTCTTTACACTGTTTATCTTCTACAACTGTGCCAACATATTTTTAGAATCACGTGCTATTTTTCAGTGCTGAAATTATGAGTTGATAAACAGCTTTCACATCAATGTTGACAATCATTTATAATGCAAAACCAGCACTTATTGAGGCTTTCAACTTTTCAGATGTGAAGATTTGCTGCTTTTCCCTGTATTACATCATTTTAAATTGTATACTTTAGCAATCTACAGAAAATATTTCAGGTTTATTGCCAAAAGTATTACAGTATTTAAGCATTAAATAGATTCCAGCATATACAAAGCAGCAAAAACAGGGTTTATATTGTTGTATATTAGTGATGTAGAAAGGAATGACATGTACCCAAACAAGATGTTGAATACAAGTGAATCAACCCAAACTTCAATGCAACACATTATCCTGTACTAGGCAAAATAAAAACACCACCATATTGCCACAGTCTTTCAGTCTGTTGTTTTGCTAGCTAGTTCCATAGCTCCTGATTAGCAGTAATCCGGGGTTCAGCACCTGAGAGAGTAGCACTAGGCTCTGAGTCCCCCCAGGCAGCTAAAACCCTATAAATCCCTCAGATTACTCTTTGTGTTGGGTGTTCTTGTGCATGCCGGCTCTCTTTTACGGCACAAACATTTGACACAGCAGCGAGTCCAGGTATAAGTTAAAAAATATAATCGCCATAAACCTGTCTTGTTCAAAAGTTACTTGTTGTGGCCGCTGTTTATGGTGTAAATCAATCAAATGTTCCCTCAATCCTGAAGTCCAAAGCTTTTATCCCTCAACGGTTTTATCTCATACCTAGAGGACACCCCCAGTGACCCCCAAGCTGTTGTTTTGACTGTCCCACAGGGAATGAAAGAGGTGGAGCTGTCCTGGAGGTTTAATAGCATCAGAGATTAGGAGAGGTAATCCTCGGAGGAAGGAGGGACTGCTCAATGTGGGTCAGAGTTTGGCTAGCGTGGTAGAGAGGAAAAAAGACAGGGTGACAGAGGAAGCGTGTGTTCTGTAAAGAAAAGGAAGCTGAAGAGGTAGGTGGGAAAAAACGAAGAACTGAAAGAATGACAAATATTTTCGAAGAAGGACAAAACAAGGATAGGAGTTGAGGTCGAAGTAAAATGGATAAGAAGTTGCAAGTCTGCTCTTAATGGGCTTTACATTTCTGTTTACACCTTTGGTCAGAATATCAGGGGATTGGTACGGCCAGGTTTGCCCTACAAACAGGACACACACACACACACACACACACTCGTCAGCACGTCAAATTCTCCCCACCTACTTTACGCACTCACATGTGCACGCTCACTAATTTGAAGCCAGCGCAGGTCAGTCAGTCTTGCAATGCTGCCGATGCCTGTAACCATGACACCGGGATTTTCCTCTCTCCTGAAGACGCTGGAAAGACAGAAGATGTCCGTGGACTCCATGAAGAGGCCGCTGATGATGGCCGCCCTCAACGGCCTCTACGTGGCCCGAATGCCTGTCCCCGAGAGTCCTGCAGAAGAAGGGGCCAAAGCTGCTACAGACGAGCGGGTAAGATGTTTGCTCTTACTTTACTAAATATATGTGAAGCCCTTTTGAGTTTTTAATATTCCAATGGTTTCATCTGTGTTAGAGGAAGTCTTTTTAAAGGTCTAGCGAATGGCTCTTTTTGGTTTGTTTTTCAGTTATACAGTATGTGCCGACTTCAAAAGATGATGTTGTTATGGTCGCATTTTCTTCTTGCTACTTAATGACAGTAAATGTTACTCTTGCTAAACCTTCTGGGATGTATTGTAATGAGAACATTGTAGGTTTATTATTATCCTTTTATGGTACAATAGTTAGAAAACAAGCTCTTTGGAGCTCTTTTTTACTCCCAGTTGCTCAGAGACTTAATAAACGTATATAATCACACCACAATTATACAACTGTTGCTTTTCTGGATTACGACTCTTTTTATTCAGATAATAATTCAATAAACTTCAATGCCCAAAAAGCTGTCTTAAAAAAATGTAAATGTTCTGATTAGAGGATTCATGTTGAACCTTTTGTCGAACTTACAGGCTCCCCAACTGTTGCAATGATAAACTAAGATGAATATTGTTGCTGTGAAACTCAAAAAGAGCCTCTGATGATCACACTGTTTAATGCATTTTGTTTTCCAATTACTGTCTGTTGCCTCTCTTTGGAGTCTGGAGGTGTGAAACGCAGCCTTTGTCCCGACCGTTGCTAAGCTAACCGGGGCAAGCCCTAAGTGGGCTGTGGAACGCGTGGCATGGTGGTGCTTATCGCCTCTAGGCCGGTGGTATGTTAAGAATGTGACCCGAGAGAGAGCGAGCCACACAGAAAGAGTGATAGAAAAAGAGTGAGAGACTGAGATGCTGCCCTCTCAAACATGACTGGACTAATAAACATGTCCCTATCAGGATGAATACCAACGCTGCACAATTCTGCTCTTTTACAGCTGCGTTGATGCATTATACATGCTTTGAGTTCTTTGATATTATAGCCAGTGATCGTGACGAACGTTTATAAATGCAGACGTGTATTATAATGAGATTTCTGGATTCTTCTGGTCTGAATAGTCTTTGGTATGGTGGAATGTAAACGGATAAAAGCCCCTCTGGGACTGAAAGAGAAACCTCTGAATGACTAACACCCTCTCCTTTCTCCCTTTCTCTCCAGTGTAAGACCTTGGAGTTGAAGCTGGAAGAGGAGCGGGTCTTCACTGAGTATGAGCAGGTGCCCAAGAAGAGGACAGACTGTGTGCTCACCACGGCAACTCTGCCCGAAAACACGGAGCGCAACCGTTTCCGTGACGTCGTCCCCTACGAGGAGAATCGAGTCGAGCTTGTGCCAAACAAGGAGAACAACACGGGCTACATCAACGCCTCGCATATCAAGGTGCGCTCGAGAAGTCACGGGCTAATGAAAAAGGGAATTTGAAAGAATTATTATAGATCAGACTTGTAGTTTTATTATTCATAGACCTATGAAACCCAAAATGTAAGCTTTCTCATGAGCCAAGAAAAACAAGCCTTTGTGGCAATACATTTTTCAGGAACATTGTTTATTTAGCTTAAGTAGCTAAATCTGTAAAGCAAACATTTGATCATTAGTTAGTTCATAGATAAACCATCGCCAGTCAGACCTCAAAATAGTTCAATGAGAAAGTTACAGTTCTTTCTTTGTCACATCCTTCACTTGTGTCTTGATTATTTCCCCCAGTTGCTTTAATCGATAAACGTTTTCTCGTTAGCCAAGAGTAATATTTGTTTTGTTAATTTGTGAACATTTTTATGAACGAATATAACAACTGTAAAAAAATGCCTCTTTAGAAAGATAACATCATACTCCATTGAATGCTAACTGCTTCAAAAGGACAGCCTTGATTTTACATTAGACTTTATCATCTGTCAGGTTTCTGTGTGAGCTAGTATAGAGGACAATAATAATATTGACTTTTAAAATAGCCATATTTCACCAAGTGTTTTATAAGATCCAAGTTCATGTGTTTGGCTGAACAATGACAGTCTCAAAGTGCTTAGCAACACCCACATCATACACCACGAATTGAAACGCAGAGCATAAACTCTTTGTTGTGGTCATTCCTAAGCGGCGAAGGGTTTGGAGGAAAGGATGAAAGGCATCTGTCGAAGGCTGTTTGGGCCTTTTTAAGCTCTCAGAGCTCGTGGAATTCCCAAAGAATGTGGTCCAAACTCCAAACCCTCTTAAGTCAACCTGAGCTGCTCTCACTAGCCCTCTATTCATGCTTAGTTGCAAACAGTGTGTGCCACAAGCTCGTGTGTCTGCATGACTTTGCATTTCACCAGAGCAGCACTGAGTCGCTGCCTATCACCGTGTAACCCTCTTACTTTCTCCCGTCATTTAAGGTAACTGCCACAGAACAAAGGGCCTTGTTTATTCCCCATCCATCTCCTAATACAGTGTTTACAGTCACAAGGTGGCCTGAGGAATTAGCCGGGACATGCTCATTATGTAATGGCCCTCTGTGGTCGGGCTGTATTGAAGATGCTGTGTGTTGCCTTGTGATTATTAATGAAGGAGACCCGAGGAAAGCTAAAGAAGAGGGTTTTAGAAATGAGAGAAAAGACTCAGTCTGTGGTGGGACATGATGTTTATACTGCCCTCCAGTGGTGGTACTGTCAAGCCCTGTAAATACGCTTTTAACATCTATTTTTGAACGTTTGAATTGACTAATTTCTGGCTTAAATGTGAGTTTTTATTCAATTAAAATGTGTTTTTTTTTAATAAGCATGTTAGCTTGTTTACCCATATGTAGGCTGATTGTTGTTCACATTGCAGTAAAGAGATGCAACAAATAGCTGATTAATTGATTAGTTGTTTGACGGAAAAATAAACGCCAACTACTTTGTTATACATTTTTTATGTAATTTTTTATTTAAACACATTTCGAGGAAGGGATTTCACATTTAACTGAGTATTTTTGGCTTTAGGATGGACAAAACCAGATATATTCAGGGCCACCATTACAGATTTTGAGAAACTGGAATCATTATTAATGAATGAATCAAGAAACCATCAGTAGATTAGTCGATAATACAAATAATCACCTTGCTACTGTCGCTGTGTTCTCCATGCGCAACAGAACACTAATTGATTCTTTATGTGTGTGTGTGTGTGTGTTTTCCCAGGTGATGATCAGAGGGGAGGAGTGGCACTACATCGCCACCCAGGGCCCGTTAGCCAACACCTGTGCCGATTTCTGGCAGATGGTGTGGGAGCAGGGGGTCAACGTCATCGCCATGGTTACTGCCGAGGAGGTACATGCACACATATGCCCACACATGGCACACGCAGATGTGGATATTTTTCACCCGCCAACAGCTGGTGTCTGTCTGTGTGAGAAATAGGATAACAGTGAGAGTGTGTAACTGTGTTTCTATTTTAATGTTTAAGTGTCATGAGAATCATCATCCCCTTCTTCTCTTTTTCCCCAATCTTCACCCATTGTTCCGTCCAGGAGGGTGGCAGGCCCAAGAGTCACCGCTACTGGCCAAAACTGGGCTCCAAACACAACTCGGCCACTCATGGTAAATTCAAGGTGACCACAAAATTCCGCACGGACTCGGGCTGCTACGCCACCACGGGGTTAAAGGTCAAACACCTGCTCTCCGGCCAGGAGAGGACGGTCTGGCACCTGCAGTACACTGACTGGCCTGAGCAGGGCTGTCCCGAATATGTCCAGGGATTCCTCTGTGAGTGTCTTCATTATCATCATCCTCAGTCTGTGTGAACGTACCTTTATTAAGATTTAACAATAAGTGAAAAACAATCTAAATGCCTTTATTGCTCTAGGACATTTTGTGAAATATACTTTCTTGAAAAGAGATATTACAGTCATTAATGTTGTGAAAAGGTAGCCAGAGCCAGCAGGCAGTTAGCAGCCTAGCATGAAGACTGATAGCAGGGGGTAAAACTACCAGAACATCTAATCCATACTAAAACCAAGATGTCAAAAAACTGTAATTCGTGGTTTTACCTTTTAATAGTCACGCTAGCTTCTTCCCTTACTGCAGATTTTAAAACTGAGTTAAGCGTACCCTCTCCAAAAGACAGTGCAGTGTGTAAATGTGTTTCCTTTTAGAAGCAGCATGGGAGCAACAAAGCAACCCATAACCCATACACACATTAATGCACACAATGTTGACAATATTGCTTACTGCACATATTTTATATTCTATAATTTATTGCATTCTATTTCAATGTAAATTACTGCTTTATTTTATTGCTATCTTACTATATTTTTTATTACAGTTTTCTTAATATAGTTCGCTATCTGTGTTAATTTCTTTACATTTTTGATTTTTATTACTTTTATGTATGCACCACGACACCTAGTCAAATTCCTCGTACGTACGTGTGAACCTACCTGGTAATAAACCCGTTTCTGATTCTGATCAAACTAAATCTCTCTACAGCCTACCTAGAGGAGATCCAGTCTGTAAGGAGACACACCAACTCCATGCTGGACACCTCAAAGAGCCTCAACCCCCCTGTGGTGGTCCACTGCAGCGCCGGGGTGGGTCGCACCGGAGTGGTCATCCTCACTGAGCTCATGATCAGCTGCCTGGAGCACAATGAGGTGGGTGCACTTTCTGGGATTCAACATCTTGTGTTGGAAAGGTTTTGTCAATTATTTATTACAAATATCCTAATTAATACACACCTTACTTTTATGTGGGTAAAAATCACACACAGGTCATTTGTTTTGCAAATCAAGATTTTGCAGACCTTGTGACATTAGAAAAACATTGGAAGTATATTTGTTTAAAGGATACACATCATTTGCAAAACTATAAACACTTTCTCATCCAAGTATGCACACTAGGCAAATACAGATATGATGAATATATTTGGCTCGATGTATCCTCTATCAGTGTAACTCTGGGTGTGTGTTTATAGCGAAGATGCATATGGGCTTGTCACTGCTCAGAATATTGTAGCTCAACAGACACACACTTCTTCTTATCTCTATTCATTTCTAATGTTCCAATCACCGTGTTTTGTCTCTCCTCCTCCTTCCCTTCAGCCTGTGGAGGTTCCCACCATGTTGTCGGAGCTGAGGCAGCAGAGGATGCTGATGGTGCAGACCATCTCCCAGTATAAGTTTGTCTATCAGGTGCTCATTCAGTTCCTGAAGAACTCCCGCCTCATCTGAGCCGGGATGCTGACCTTTGACCTTACATGACGTGGCAGAATGGAACTCCAATGGTACTTCGAATTGGCATGAGAACTGTACAACAGATGCAGTGTTACCGGTTACTGGTTGGAAGCAAATACAGAGATTCATGTTCAGTTTTATATGTTGCAGTTTATGGAGGATCTGGTGGATTTTCCAGACAAAATCACCTCAAGGGAGGCAAGGATTTGTGTAGGCTTGTTTAGAAATTGAAGACCATTTCTCCTCATGTGGTTCTTTGCCCCCTGGGTTTTACTCTTGGACCTGCTCATGGAGAATGCATGTGTGTGCGTTCTCCACATGCAGGTGTCTGTTCTGGAGATTTCATACCATCAGATCTCTTGTTTCAGTTTGAAAAGGTGGCCTGCCTGATGCATGTCTCATTCATAATTCAGCCATGATTAGAAATGGCACTATGCTGCATGAACAGTAGGTGGCAGCAGTATTACTTCTATTTTCTACACTCTGAAAGAGTTTGCCAAACAAAAGTATTCCTTAAATCACTCTTCTAAAATGTTCCTTTTATTTCTGACAGAGTATTAATAATACAGCAAATATTTACTTTAACATTGTAACAAATGTTTTTATTTATTTCTATCAAGATTGTTGTCGCCTTCACCCTTAAACGGAGCATTAACAAGCATGTCGATCCTTTCCCTTGTGGATTTACATTTTTCCTCCTTGAACACGTCTTAATTTTTACCGTAGTTCTTTTGGAAAGCCTTCTCCGTCAATTCCAAAAGTGTCACTAACGCTTTCCTTGATACATTTCTACTAAGATCCTGCTCCACATGCAAACAAACAAAGTGCTTTTTAACAGTCACTTGTTTCTTGAATCACAGCTCTTTGTGATCCACTGTGTTTTTATCACATTTCCCACTGAGAAGCATTTCAAAAGTCTAAAAAGTATTTGTCCAAATAAATGGAGAACATTTATAGATATCATTTCACAGTTGGCACTCTCAGTAAATAGAGAATTGTTTCTGATACAGCAAATACTGTATACGCTGTGTTATTGTGCCTTATTGAAACGAGGAGAAGACGTGTCCTTGTTTTAGGGTCCTGGATGTGTTTTTAAAAGTGAAATCCTTACCTCCAAAGATTAAATCTTAAAATTGGTATTTAATAATTGGTGTTTGTTACAACATTTCAAATCGTTTTCCTACCTCTGAGGTAAAGATTTGGCAGTATGAGGTGATTTGGTTTTGAAAGGATGCATGACACAAGTGACTAAAAAAGCAATGGCCTTTAATACAAATCTGATCCAAGCCTATAAGATTACTTTGATGCCATGTTCCTGTTTATAAAACTTCACTCCTTTCACATTCAATCTAATTTTTTATTTTTCTGAATGGTGATGCAAAGCCAGCCATGTCCAGATTAACTCTGTAAATAATGGGCATGTGAGAAAAGATTTCTACAAATGTTTTATATAGTTTCTTCTTTTGACTTGGTACCCTAAAAATACCGCAACATAATAAACTATGCATGCATTTTTATATTTCAATGTATATATTCTCAAATAAGTATAAGCTTTATGCTCTCTTGACATATAAGTGTTTCTTTGCACTTCTGTTCTCTTTGTGACAGTATTTTCTCACACGGCATTCCACTGTTTGTTTATATTTAATTTTTCCCCTTCATTTTCTTTGTGGCAGAACTCCCAAATACGTTTCAAAGTATGTGTACATATGTTTTGTATATGCGTTTTCAGTGCATAAAGTCTTTTGTTTTTCTCTCCCCAGACATGTATGAACCTGTCGTACTTGCTTATTATGCAATAAAGCCTTATTTTCTTTAAGACTTTGGCCACAAATGAATTCATTCTGGAATGCTTCAATAATTTCCTTTATTTAGCTATAATGTACGTGTTGAAGAGGGTCTCTCTCACAGTATTGTAGAAATGTATTGGCTCAGAGCAACATGAGTAAAAAGCAGATTTAGATTTTCACATGTGCTGAAAAAGCAAAATTGATCCTGGATTCAAAAAACATAAAAGTTCTTGCACACATTCTCTGACGGAAAAATTCCAAAAGTCCCAACATATTTTTATTGCTTGAAACTTTGCATAAAAACATGAACGCTATTATCTTTCCTTCAGGTCCAAAGAGATCAGAAAAGGGCCTTCAGTTCTGTAAAGTTCTGTATTGATTCCATTCTTTTTTGGTCATTTTTTGGTAATTTCTTTGCGCAGCTCTGTCAAGTAAGAGTGATTCTTCCCATGAGCCACCTCCATTATGGCCATTGCCTGTGAAGAAGACATATATAAATGTACAAACATCTTACAGCATGTTAAACCCAGTACAAAATGCTGGCATCTATTGATTGGTAATTATTACCCGTTAGACAGTTTACTTTTATGGCTTCTATTGTTAAATTAAAACATGGGTTTTGGCGAAAAACACATTTAGTTTCCTCTTAAGTTATTGGAAAAAGTTATAGTGTTGTTACCAAAATGTATATTATATATTTATAATGCATTTTAAGTTGTTCACTGTATCCTCTGAAATGCTTTACGTTAATATAAAAGTATGCTGTAAAAGGTCAGCAGGTCATTTTACCTTCTTGAGAGCAGTGACTCCCACTGAGTACCTCTCCATCCCCATGTACAGTCTGCCCAACTTCAGGTACATGGAGGACACATTTAAGGAGTAGGGTGGATACAGCTTGCTGAAATGGAAAGAGAGAAAACGTACCAATTACACTTAGCTGCTTTTTAGACAAGAAAATAAGCAAAATGTATTACAAGGTAAAAAATATTGCCAGACATCAGCCCATCACAGTTTCTCATTACCAGTAGTGTTTGAGGATCTTCTCGCCGTATCTGATGGCCCCCTCGGGATCTTCCATGTAAAGACAGACCCCCATGGCCTGGTACATCATGTGAAGCATGTAAACATTGGCGTCATCAAAGACAGCTCCCATCTCGTCCAGGCTCTGCTCGCACATCTCCAGCAACTCACTAGGGGGTGCCAGAGAGTCAAGGACTACAACAGCTCCATCTGAGGCTTTAGCATAGACGTTTTTAAAGAAGTGGACAATGACGTCTCCCATTAGTTTGTGGACTGCTGTTTTGAAGACTTGAGTTTTACGTGCAAGGTACACTGCGAACTAGATGCTTGATGGTCTATTTTACTCTAAATCGGAACATCGCTTACTAAATGAACACCGTGATATAATGGAGAAGTTACACACTGATTTTAGACAATAAACTCATTAGGAAAATGTTTTTCTGAGGAAGTAAAGTGATAACAAAAAAATAGCATTTTCTCATAGACTTCTATACAATCTTACTTATTTTTGCAAACAGTGGTGACAACCCCTGCTGGCTATCACTGGCACTTCACTTTTTAGAGCTGGAAGTTTCCACTTGAAACATCAAAGTGCCTGAGATGATATAATCAGACTTTGCTGGAGAATATCACTGGATGTACCAGCAGGTTATGCACAATAAATGCAACACAAGAGTTGTTATTAAGTGCCATTAAAAGGATATTCTTTATCTGTTTGAAAGCCCGGAACTCTCTGATGGTTTTCCTGGCGTAGCGCACCATGCTGCTGATGACATCTGGCTCTATGGGGTCACTGCGCTTACGTGCTTTTAACTTTGCCTTGTCCTGCAGGAAAAGACAGGACACCGAGGACATTAGTCAACCAAACTGTAAGGCTTTGTTTCTTATTTTACACATGAATTACAACAGCAACTGATTTTGATTGTATGAGCACTTATTGTGGTGTCTTACCTTGGACTTTGTCTTACATTCCTGGCAGTCACAGGAGAAGTAGTAAGACTCTCTCAGCCTGTTGTTGCGGTCGTCTGTTGGATAGAGCAGGTCGATGTAGCTGATGAGCACCTATAGAGGGAGGAATAACACACAGCATGAAAGAATCCTTAATAATGCAAAATCCCCTTTATTGCAGATTTCCTTTGACTTGAATGTTTCAATTTACTCCCAGATAGACCCTTAACTAGAGGTTCCAGGGTCAGTTTGAGAATAGCCCCACAGTCTCTTCAATCAGCTGCTGAATACCACACAGTACTGTGCAACAGATGTCATGTCATACTGTACACCAGATGTCATGCTGCTAATACCAAAGCCTGTCTTTGACTTTCTCACAAGTTGACGTCTCCTATCCCATGTTTCACTACTTTTACAAACATAATACCCAAACTACCTGTGTTGAAAATATATAGCAGATTCGAAACATTCTAATGTATTTCAACATTTTAGGGAATAATTTGACATTTTGACAAATCTGGTTGGTCGCATTGTTGCAGAGGGTATCGATGAGAAGATTGACACTACTCTCATGTCTTCATGGTAAATACAAAGCTAACAGCAGCAGCCTTTTTGAATAGCTTAGACTGGAACAGGGCAACAGCTAAGGTAACAACCTAATTCCTACACAAAAGTAACCTGTGGCATCTTAAAGACAAGACTCCAGGAAGTTCAAAATGTTGATATCTTGTCAATTCTCAAATATTACTGGAAAATAAAATGAAGTATTTTGTCATTTTAATATAACATTTTTGTTATTTACTACTTCAGAAGTAGTTTAGTAACTCTTTTTTATTTGGATTTGGCTCAGGCTGCAAATTGTGTTGAATGGAGCATCACCGACAGACACGTTTCACACACTCTCGTAATAGACACAGCTCCTTTCTACACACACACACACTTTGCCCCAACCCCCTCTCATGACAGCTGTCCCCTTTCCTCACTTCATCTCCAGGCTGCATGTTCTTCACCGCCCGAATCTCAGCCGACGTCCCGTTGTATGTGACTATGACGCTGGGAAGACAGCTGTGGTTTATCAATGCCACACTGGGGAGAGACAGAAACAAAAAGGAAAGATACAAATTAAAATCCCAGCTCTAATTTCTTGTAATTTAAAGAAGCAATAAGAATTGCCAACTTATTGTTACTATGAATGAAATAGATTGCTAATTTTAAAGTGCTTTAACACTTTGCTACTGCACTGAGAGAGGTCTTGAGTGTTCCTAAAATATGTGACCGTGTATTTAATCTTGGCGGCAGATGGAAATAGCATCAAAAGGAGCTGACAGGGCAAAAATCCCTTTCTCACTGCAAGTTGTAAGACCTCCGGCTTCTTTGGAAGTCTGTTACATGATGCTCTGGATACTGACACTTTAATTGTAGCATTTAGCAATCATAGAGTAATACTGTATATGGCCATTGTTAACCAGTATTTTTTTTTAAATTCAAGATCAAGAGCTGTTGTTCAAATCAGATAACCAAAAATAAAATGAGGCAACTTACAGATCTCCAAAGAAGCAAATAACAGAAAAACACTACTAAGACATTTAGAAATACAAAAGAGACTGTGTTAGGAGGGAAGAAGATACTCTGTAACATTCTGTACCTTTAAAGGTGTTCTTTAAATAGCACAGGATTAAAATCTGCTTTTATGCATGTGAGATTTTCTTCTTACTCTGGGTAGACTGCAGTCCCCATGTGGGACAGTTCATCATCCTCTATGGTGAAACCATTACAGGACACCTGTTGGATAAATGGCATACGGAAGAGGAATAAAACAATGTAAATACGACTAATCTTTTGCCTGTTTTACGTGAAATCATATAACTTCAGATTACTTCATTGTGTGTGTGTGTGTGTGTGTGTGTGTGTGTGTGTGTGTGTGTGTGTGTGTGTGTGTGTGTGTGTGTGTGTGTGTGTGTGTGTGTGTGTGTGTGTGTGTGTGTGTGTGTGTGTGTGAAGTAGTAGTACCTGGGAGAAAAGTGTGACGAGGTCTTTATGGTTGGGCAACTCTAGATGTTTGGTAAAAAATCGATGCAGTCCGGCAATGTCGGACTCGTTCATCTCTCTTTTCTCGTTATCTACGTCCTCCTCATCTGTTAGAGGCAGAGGGACAGACATGTTGATTGATTGAACGATTCATCTCTTGCTAAACAGGGAGGCATGCATTGCAGAAATCATTTTACACTATGATTTACTTTAACTCATGAAAAACTAGTTTGGGTCATTTTTAGGAAATCAAGTTACCATTTTAATGACTTAAAATGTCTTGCATTCAATTCAGTTACCTTTGAGAAAATCTTGCACTTCAGTTTGTCTTTAAATCTATCTATGATTGACCAACCTCATCCTGTTTTAACTGCTAACATTGCTATTGAGCTTACAAGGTGAAATAATATTTGCAAAATGTAATAATATATTTTTTATTCCAGGCTTTTTGTCCTTGGTCAAACCTGCTGCCTACATTACCCAGAATGCAACTTGACCGCAAAAGGTTCAGTATGAGTTTTGGGTGTGTTATGCTAGTAGCAGCTAATGTAGCATCAAGTCGCTATGATAACGCCGAGCTACAGAGGTCTTGTAAGCTAACTTCTCTTTTTGTTTAAACATATAGACATATGAAATATAGACAGTCTATAGTATTTATTTTCAAATTTTGAACTGAACCTTAAAGGTCTCCTATTATACAATTTGTAGGCATATATTATAGGTCTCAGAAAAAAAGAATTGTTTTGCTCAAAATACCAAACAGATCACGTATTCTAGCCATGCCTCATACCCCTCTATTTCCCAGAAGTGCTGATTCTGGGTCTGTAGCTTAAAAAAAGAAAAAGAGAGGAGAGGTCATGTAGGCGAATTCTACCCAGATACTCAGCTAAATGCTGCTGTGATTAAACGCCATATTATGTTCCAAAGCACATCAAGGATTATTTCTGAAACAGTATGGAGCTAAAAAGCTTTTTCTCTCGCGGGTTAACCACAAGGTGAACATATCCTGCTTCTTTACACATACTCTTTCCAGTACAGCGTTAGTTCTGAGTGTTAGCGATGCTTGCTAATGTAAACAACGACCATATTACTTCCAAAACACGTCGCGCATTGTTTCTGATAGCGACGTTTCTGATAGGGCCGTGCAAAAGCCAGCCCACATTTCCGATATTATGTCATGACCGCAGCAAATCTGGATCAGCACCGTTGTACCCCTGTTTTTAGAGATTTGGGTACGGAGGAAAAGAGAGAGGGTTTTATTTTGTGAGTCTCCTGACACACCGGGGACACATATTTATGTATAAAATATATAAAAAAGTGCATTTTGCATAATAGGGGACCTTTAACTATGACTTAGTCATTTAAACACCATTTAACTTACAGACACTTGTGTAGGCAGCCCTGTTTGTGAGTCTGAAGTGCTCCTGTTTCTCATTCAAGTTGTTACACATGTTACATTCTCTAATGGCCATTCCATCCACACCTATAGGATATATATAGATGTGGCTGTTGGTGTTTCCCTCTCTCTAATCTGAATAGGTTGCACTTTTTTAAGAGGGATATCTGTGGACACTTAGGAGTGAAGTAGAATCTATCGGAGTCCCTGAACACCCTATGGGGAAGGGTAAGGGTTGTTCCCAAAAAGAAAAAATGAAATCACAAAAAAGGATTGCATGTGTGTTCAAGACGCAATGTCTTACGTGATTGTATCTCTTCTATGAGCAGCATCTTCTCCGAAGCACATCTTTCTTTCTGTGTTTTCTGTGAGAAAAAAAGCAGTGAAACACAGATATGAGCTCAATGAACCACAGGATGTGCGAGACAAAACATTTCAAAAAGTTGTGCTGCTTTTTATTAACTTTCCTACCTTCTTGGCGAGGATCCGGGCCACGAGGCGGGATATTTCTGACGGGCACCAGTTCTCTCCGAAAGCAGTTAAGGCAGAGCACTCCAGTTTGTGCATTGCCCAGTCCCCTTTCTGCACACAAACACACATACATATTATAACAGCACACAAACGAGCAAACATGTAGTTTGAAGCCGATTAAAAACGTGAACACCTGTGGTAGAGCCAACTATTTACAGTTTAGGTCTCACCACAACAAAAGGCCGAACATGTGGCGTTTACGGCCCCTGGGCCACACTAGCACCAGCTGAAGCATTAAGCCGTCAGTGGGATGTGACTCCTCACTGTGTTGACCTATAGTGTTACCCTCACCCCTTTAACCATCCACATGCAAACAGATCCATCCACCCAGCAGAAAAACAAAATCATAGGATCCCAAATAACATTCAGACATTTCACACACAACATCCTGAACACCTTTATCAGCAGAACATGTCACAGTTTCTTAGCCTGTTGGCTTTTCATGATTCATTTCCAAACCATTATAGCAATCCACAGACAAAAGGGAAATGACAGGGAAGTGAGAGGACAGTCACAAAGAGAGATGAGAGGTTTTTTTATGTTCAGTTTTATCAGTAAAAAAACATTACCCAGTCTAACTCTGGGTAACCCAGTCTATGTTTAGAAATGATCTCCCAACCCCCTTTGGTGTCAGGACCCCCTGGTCGAGTACCACTGACCTACATCACTAGGGTTCATCCCCTTCAGGAATCATTACACTGCAGTCATTCTGCACAGTCTCCAAACCCCCGCCCCCTCTTACATTCTCATACCTGGCATTTGGCATTGCAGTAGAAGGCTTTCTTGCATTTCCCACATCTTGCCAGGCCTTCTTTCCTATTCATGACAAAAAACAGGGTCTATTAGCTTATGGATTGAAAACAGAATACAATTCAAAACGTACAGAAATGTTCTATCATATCCTGGTACGACAAAAAGAAAAGATATGGATATTAACCTGCATACAAAAGACTGATCCGCATATAGCCAACGCTGTGAATGTCTGTATCTGAAAATGTTCTTGAATGTGAGTCTGCAGCTGTAAGTGTGGGTTCGGACATATAAACATCCTCCGTTACTTTGAGACAAGAAGCAGCAGTTGCTGGTGGCCCGTCGTAACTGATAGCAATGAAGGGTTTAAAACATTCTGTGGTATTAATAGAGTTGGCATTGTGTAGGAGCAGCTGTCTCTCTACCTCACTGAAGAGTGAAGCAGTCCAACAGACCACACATTTAATTTTTAAACTCTTGCTATTTAGTAGTCAGGCCTATAGTCAAGCAAACTGTGTTGTGAAACATGACAGGCTAAAGCTGGGAGAACACTTCCTTATGTAGGGCGCAGGTATGATACAGAGGTTCACGCTGATGATTTACTCTCACAGTCATGTATTCTGCAATATGTGCAGAGTATCCAATTAAAGAGAGCTGAAACACACATAGTTAATTCTCTACAAGTGTTGTCTATGTCTGTGTTTTGTAAAATCCTGTGTTTTTAAAAGAAAACGTAATATTCACAATGTTACTACTGATGGACAATCATCCTACACACCAAGTCAAAGCTGTGTCAAGAAATACTGTGATAATTGCGGCGGAAAAACACACAAAATACCAGTTTTAGAGTGTTATTTTTAGTAAAATGTATTTCATTTTGAAAGTGGTAAGTTTCTGAGAAATAGCCTATAGCTAGCCTAAGCTTACCAATTGTATTTATGTAACTGGCAGCATTTTGATTTAGTTGTATAAATTAAACGTGTCATAAAAGTGACTGGAGTTGTCACATTTTAAAATAAACCTTTAAGTAAAAAGTGTTCGCTGTGCAAGTTTTGCATGATGCGATTTTACCTTTTATCTTAGGTTTGCCTTTTGTGAATTTATATTATTGCAATCAGTTTATTTGTATTTAATCATAAGAACTTAGCAATGTGTGCGATGCCAAAGTAAAGATGTGTTTGAGGGTTTGTCTTAAAGTTATAATCTTCTGCATTTCTTTCATGCCATCCACATCACCTTTCTTAACGCACAGCAGACTGGAGGAGATCAAGAAATGTGCACCGTGACTTATGATTAAACAATTGATGATGCTGCGTGTCATTTGAAATGATTTCAAGAGAATAAATATGCACTTGTGTGTATAATTTGTTCAAATGTATAATAACTGATTTGTGTCTGCATTGCAATATACTGTATATATTACCAGAGCTATCCTTGCTATTTGAAACCCATCCATAAATCACAATGCAGCTGCAGATGAAATAAACTATTAATCATGATGCTACTCAGGTAACAGCATCTTAAGCTTATGTTCACTATTCATAAATACTCGTACAGTGGTTCTGAGAGGTTAAACATATAGACACATGATCTACATGAACTAGATAACCAAAATAGATTTATTTGAGTGACGTTTTTACGACAAGACGCCTACATATGGTGCAGTGCTTGGTAGTGAATAGTATAGCTACTATAGAGACTTACTCATTAAGACATTTGGTAAATTGAGATTCTGCATCAGTAATGTATGTAGGCAAATTAAACACTTTTTAAACTATCAAATGACACTCAAATACTTTGTCGTAGCAGGCATGGCTAAAATAACCCTTCACTTACCTGGTGAAGCAGAACTCACAGTAGCAGCCTCTCTCCTTTACTGACAGAACATAAGAGTGCGCAGGAGTGGAAAACAACAGCTCTCCAGTTTTGAAGGGCTTAGTAACGCGGAGACCTCGCCCTTTACCCGGACTGTCAAACCTCTCGATTCCCGCGATGCTGCCCGTCATAGTGCCTGCTTTTGAGCTGTCTTCCTCCAAAGTGACCCGTTACCCAGGAAGACCCGGGAGTGAAGTGGGATGTGGCCCCTCAGCTCCGAGCGTTGGGGCGTCAACCTCCCAGTAATACATCTCGGTAAAGTGAGTTTACTGTGGGGAGTTCGACAGACATTCAGCAGTTTTTGTTTAAAAGTCTAATTTGTTCGAAAACATGTCCATGTCATGTGAACCACTGACTTGAGGGAATGTTCACATACTATAGCCTACAATAGTTTTTAAATATACTTTCTACTTGATTTGACTGACATGACAATTTTTACGTGATATATTTTACTATAATGTACCATATTATACTTGGACATGTTTTCTACATAAAATACTATGACTATTTTGTTCACATACTAAACTTCATTCAACATATTAGCCTACTTTGTTACTATTACTCTGATATTTTCCAACATATACTATGACTTTTTTTAACATACTATACCATTACTTTTTTCAGATATTTATGACATTTTTCTGACATTTTTCTGACATAGGCTACTATACTATGACTTTGGTACTTGTGGGTTATCTGTCGCCACTTTTTAATTTAATTTTCCAACTTTTTCACAAATACAGATGTGTGTGTTAACATGTCGCCATTTTCACAAAAATATACTATTTGCTTATTAAATTATTTTTATTTCTCAAAATAATCTCTAAAATCTAACCGTAACCCTAATCCTAACCCTAAAACAAAAGTAGAGACAGATAACCCACAAGTAACATTACTTTTTTTCGCATGATATTTTTCGACATACTATGACTTTATTTTCGACATACAATATTATTACCTTTTTTTTGACATACTATACTATGACTTTTTTATAATATTTTTCAACAAATGATGACTTTTTTTCTGATAATTTTTATAATACAATACTATTAATACAATACTTTTATATTATGACTTTTTTTCGGATATCTTTGGACATATTATGATTTTTTTTGCGACATAGGCCTACTATACTTATCTTTTTTGGTGATATTTTTCGAAATACTATACAATTACTTTTTTTCCAACATATTATACAATACCTTTTTTTCAGATATTTTTCAACATATTACACTATGATAAAAAAAAAAGAAAGCTGGATATTGTATTTAAACAATTTCGGCATTCAACAATACTGTACATATCCAAATTACAAAAAACAAACAGATATTGCATATACATATCCCACAGTTCATTTCCATAGTGTATACTTTTAACTGCAGTTCAATAAGGCCATCTGGTGGTGAAGGCCTAGAATATATTTTCAGATTATGCAAATGTGTTGTACAATTCAATTCTCAGTGTTTTGGTAGTTGTGCTTTTGTATATTAGTCCACTGAATATTTGTACAAATTGTAATATTTAGCTGTTACAACACTGGCTTTGATTACAGTATGTATTTTATACTTTATTCATTGTGCAGGTTTGACCAGGTCAGATGGTATAAATTGAAACAGCCCTCAAGTTTCCAGCTGGTGTTCACTTCTGTTATGTTGTGCCATCATGTGGGTGTGAATTGTAAGTGCACCCTCAAATGATGGAGAAGCCCATCCATGATGCATCACAGTCTACTGGCCAACTTTGGTACAGACAGATAATCCAAAAACACTGAGTGACTCTTAGTATCAATCAATCAATCAATCAATCAATCTTTATTTCAGACTCAAGGTCCATATCACATAAAAAATGACAAGATACACATCAATAAATAAGATAGTATGAAGACACGCTCCTGATTTTATTCCAAGAAGTAGAGAGAGAGAGCGCTAAGGTCATGAACATGATCTTAAGTACATTTAAATATTCATTTGAACACCCATGCAAACACATTAAACGCACAATCGCCTCCTCTCTCTCTCTCTCTCACACACACACACACACACACACACACACACACACACACACACACACACACACACACACACACACACACACACACACACACACACACACACACACACACACACACACACACACACACACAGCACAAACCACTGTGAAGACTTGTCTATCATGTCTATCTGAAGGCTTTATCCAACCTTGCCCCAGTTTCCTCTGATTTATTATAATTCCATTTTCCAGTCTTTCAATCTAAAGATTTGTTCCTCTTCATTTTTTAATAACGTGCAAGCAATAGAGGCATGTCCCTGGGAGATTATGTCGTCGTCTTTGGCGTCTCGTCTTGATTACATCAGAGGAACCTGATTTGATTTAGAAGAAAACCCCCATGTTCCAGTACATGCTCTTGTTAGACCTCCCCACTGTGCTGATTTCTTGCTTTGTCAGAGGGGATGATCTTGATGAATATGATCTGAAAGAGAGGGAGGGAGAGGGGGATTAGGTGAAAGGATTATAATTTCCAATGACGAGAAATAATAAGAAACAATAAATCCTAAGTAGATTTAGTTCTCAAGGAAACCCTGTTAGGGTAAATCAACAGAATAAGAGACAGAATCAAAAAGAGACAGGACAGAGGTATTAAATAGATACAGTCAACCTGACCTGTTTGGCCTGAGATTCCTCAGCTCAAATGTAATGGTTGTTACCAAAGCATTTGTACTTTTCATTAGTTTGAGTTAGAGTTCATCTAAACTTAATTTGACATTTGTCATTTCCCCCTATTTTCATAGACCAAACTATTTATTATTTATTTAAGAAATTCATCAAAAGATAAATAACAATTCAAATATTTGTAGTTAAAGCCACACATGTAGACAGTGGTCTGTCTAAGCTTTGTACAGATCAGGCTACAGTAGGTCGACCGGTTTATTGTTAATATAAGAAAAAGTGTGGAAACGTGATGATTTGCAGTTCCATTACTCACTGTGTATTTTTATACACACATTGTTAAAAGGCTTAGGACAAATCTACACTTCTGCCGACTCATAATTTATCTGCATGTTGTCAGAGCTCTCTTCAACCTATACCTCTTCAAGGATCAAACTACATAAGCACTCTGGCTGTTTTTACACCCTTAGAAGACACTGTAGGTATAACGTATGGCCATACTGGTGATGGATAAACATTCATTGTCACATTGAGAACCTCGTAAAACAGCAGCTGCTAATGCCTCAACAGCCACAAGGTCGTGGAAGAGGGTTGTGTGTGAAATCCTGTGCCGTTAAAGACCCTGTGCTACTTTCGGTGTTGCAGAGGCGGTGAACCAGGCCTCCTCACCTCGTACCCATGACCTTGTCATCACAGGCCATTCCCAGGCTGCTGTGCTAAGTAGGGGTCATCAGCAGGGCATGGCTTGAGAGATGAACGTTGCTGTGTGTTTACGTACAGTGGAGAGAGTGCGGACACGGTAATTGGTCATTCTGTGCTGTGTTTTGGAGGGGTGCGGGGAAGGGTTGGATACCAAGACCCCATGTAATTGTGCCTTTATTCCCCTGAGCCGAAGCCCAAGCAATATACAATAAATCCACATTCTTCCTGATGAACCCACTGACTGAGACAATGTGTGCCATCCTGTTTGTCGCTCGTCAGTCGGTTAGGGAGCCAAGCCTTAAGCCTTAACCCCCCTGTCTCCACTCCTGGCTGGGGGGGGGGAATGTGCCGCCTGCCCGCTTGCCCGCCCGGCCGTCTTAGCCCTGTGGGCTTTGCAGGCGCGGAGCCTCATCTCCCACTGTTTATCCATGTGTCTTTGCTTTGGCTCAGGCGCTACACTCCAGACCACTGCGGGCTGAGTGGGGTCCACTGCCCTGTGTCACCCACCTAAGCTCTGCTTTCACTGGGGGGCTTAGCGCCTCACCCCTCGGCTGCTTTATGAGCAGACAGCTGGGCTAATCTGTCTCCCTCTTTCTTTCTCCTTGGGTCTTGCCTCATCTCTTATTTTGGCTCCTTTGGTCATCTATTTGTAGTCTCGTTTGATCTCATGCTTGACACTGCTGTTTCTCTCTCACACACACACACAAACACAAGCACACAAACAGTTTTTCCTTGTCTGTGATTTTTACTGACTCAATACAGAATTGAGAGAAGGTGCCTCGCCGAAGAAAGGTCAAGGTTTGTTCTTGGGCTCATCAGGATACTGCAACTGAAATCAACTTTACACAACATGCAATCCAGCTTTAGCTTCAGTTGGGTTGAGTTCGCTTTGATGTGTTTGTAACGATTTTCTCTGAAAGATGAATTAAGCGCGGTGAACATTTCTGAGTTCTGCATGTTCATAATGCACCTGCCGGGCTGACCCTGGTACACCTGAATTGATCTCAGAGCAGCTTCATGACATGTGTCCAATTTGTTTGGTCCCCTCTGAATTCAAGGAGCTTGATAGACAACAATGTTGCTTTAACTTGTAAATATTAAGTATATATTGATTGGAAATCAAAATGACTATAGACAAATTAAACCACCGGCCTTAAGATTTATTCCATATGAGATTTACTAACATTTATTTCAGAGTGCAACTCAGTTTGGCTTCTAATGGGATATTTGATATACTTTAAAGTTATTTTAAATGGTCAAATTATTGTTGATCCTGGACATTATGGTGAACTCATAAACTAAATGACTTAAGTTTTTATTTTGTGAACATGTGCAGCAGACTGACATCACTTTACCCGCAATTTTTCCATCTTCAAATTGCATCTATTTTATCCTCCAACCTTCATCCTCACACCATCTCTCCCTCCACCCTCCCTCTGTTCTCCATCTTTCTCTCCTCCTCCTCCTCCTCCTCCTCCTCCTCCTCCTCCTCCTCCTCCTCCTCCTCCTCCTCCTCCTCCTCCCCGCCTCCTTTTTCTTTTCCCTGTCCTCTTCAGCCGTCCGGCTAAACTTAGAAGCGACAACAGTTGCAGGGTGACACCAAGGGCTAAATAAGACCAGAACAATAGCTTCCCCCCTCGTCTCCTCTTCTCACCCCCTCATCTCCCACTTTAATAGACTGCCATTGTTCTCTCTCCTCACTGTTGCTCTTCCAGGGAGTTTGTTAGCTATGCTAATGAAGGTTGGGCTTGTGTGGGTTTAGCGAGTGGGGATTTGATGCTCTTTAACTGGGCACTTTTAGAAAGGAGAGGCGATCATAAGTGTGGCCGCGCGGCTATTTACCAAAAGTCAAATGTCAGAGGCGTGTGGATGCAATACAGCAGTGGAGGAGATCTGTTACATTCCTCGTGCACTTCCTTCTATTTGATATCCTAATACTGAACCGGACATAACCAGAATAGTCAGCAAAATGTATAAAATAATGTATTCTGCAGGAATATGTACCACTGACCCTCTAATGCACAATGTACTGTATGTGTCAGCATGTCGGAGTCCTTGCAGAAAAGAAGGGGCGAGTAAGACAAGATGCAGGGACTACAGTAAGTATAGGGCAGTCAGTCATCCAATCAGTCAGTAAGTCTGTAAATAGCCCGGCCGATGGCTCCTTTGAGCTTTCCTCTAAGAGGAATTCTCTTTCTCCTTGGTGTATTAATAGTGCCTGTGCATTGTTTCCTACAGCAGCACTGCTGCAATCAAAGGAAGTTGGCCTGCTAAGTATACAAATATTTTCCTTTGTCGCTATGTTTGGCAGGCATCTAAGAGTAAGATATGTGTGTGTGTGTGTGTGTGTGTGTGTGTGTGTGTGTGTGTGTGTGTGTGTGTGTGTGTGTGTGTGTGTGTGTGTGTGTGTGTGTGTGTGTGTGTGTTCTCGTCTGTATGAGCAAGTGTGTGCATGCTCATGGGTATTGTGTCAGGTTGTATGTTTATTTATGTGTGTAATCGTATATGTACAGTGATACATCCTTTAATTGTTTGTGTGTGTCTGTGGGAGCGTGTGTATAAGCCACTCATTGACAGTGTGACCTTTTATTTAAGAGGTCATGTGCCCTCACAGGTTGTTGCAGCATTGGCATGCTTTTTGGTGGAACTCATGTGAACCTATTGTACAACTGGCTACTGTTGTATCAGATAACAGTTTTCTTTTTTATAGCCATGTAACAACTTAAGCAAACATTCTGGTTATAATGCAGAATCTTTAATGTGCAAAGTGACCTCTTGATATATTAAATTAAGTTTTCTATTTTGTATGTCATATCTTCAATTCATTGAAGAAGAACATTATAATCAGATTTGTCTGATTGCTTTATAAATGCTTTTGGTGAAAATGAGATATTGGAGCCCACCTCTCAATAAAGTAATTAACTCTTATTTAAATGGAACCCATTACATGTTAATGCTCTCCTTGGCCTAAAATGTTCAGTGTAAATGATAGTGCAAGCCAAAATATGATTGCCTGACATTTAAAATGTCACAAGGACTGATTCAGTGGTATGTCAAAGCCTTGACCTGTCATTCTCTGGTGTGATTGAATTAGTTTGGTTGTCATGCTTTCAAGTACACACTCACATACTCCTGCAGACATTAAAATACACATGTTAGTCATCTGACACACACACACACAATACAAGACACACACAGAGTGAAGCAGGTTGGTCGTCCAGTGGAGGCTTCATCGGTCACTTGGAGTCTGCCAGTGACTCACCAAGGGCACAATGGAATTAGTGAGATTCTCCGCAATGTGACAGCTTGCTCTGGCTAAATGGTGTAATAATCTACCCCTCCTCTCACAAACCTCTAGCACGCACACACACACACACACACACACACACACACACACACACACACACACACACACACACACACACACACACACACACACACACACACACACACACACACACACACACACACACACACACACACGCACACCCAACCCCCCCTTTCCCCTGCCCACACCAACTGGCACAGATAACATTGTCTTAAGCTATAAAAAAAGATTTTTTCCCCCTCCCTCCATTGCGGTAATTATTGAATTAATGCAGATGGAGAGAGACATCTGCATGTTAAAGTGTTGGCCTCTCTCTTATGCACAGCAGATGTTCCCCTGTCATTTACTCAAATTACGCTGCTTAGATACACGGAGGGGCAGAGAGAGCGAGCGAGAGAGAGAAAGTTACTCGCCAAGGCGACATTGTCTTACAGCAGTCAGAGTGTCAGCTACCAAATGCTGTGTCTGTCCTTCAAGTAAAGCCCTACTTTCTGCCCTGGAGATGTTTCTTAACGACAGTTACACTGGTTATTAGCTCTGCTATCATCTAACAGCTTAACAATGTATAAATCAAAGGGCTTTTTATGAGGCAAAAGAAACACGTTGAAATAACGTTTTTAAAGCATGATCAAGAGAAAGATTAAAGCTATTCAACTAGAAATCATTACATAAGATACAAAAAGACACATAATATAAGTCAATGAGTTAGAAATGTTACAATAGTGCAGAGAAAAATATGATAAGGGATTGCATTTAAATTGATAAATGAATAAAGTGAGGTTAATTTAAAATCAACAGGAAGTTGATTCCATCTCTCTGGAGCTAAATGCTAAACAGCTAAATCCTCATTTGCACTGCGCAGTAAGGCTCTGTCTGATGCTTCTCGGCATGAAGCAACGCGACATGACACAACGCAACTGGACTCTAAACTAGAAAAGGTACTAAAAACCAGGTATCATCACTAGTGAAAAACCTTAAAATGAGTGAGTGGAGTGTAACAGAGTAGAGCCCTACCAAATATACGCCATAAGGGATCTACTTATATCATGCTTTGGTTATTCTTGCAAAACAAACTGGATGGGATCAATTCAGCCGAAATCCAATATAGGATCTAATCAGACAAATATGAGGTTAGACATGTCATCTTAATAAGAAATATTTACTAGCTAACCTTTCATTGATAGCATCACTGAGTAGTTGACCTCTTGACCCTTACTGCTAGTGGGGACATTTCATTAAAGATGAGTCTGGAGGGACAACATCCTCTTGAAGATTATCTGTTGATTATTTGGAGCCGGGACGAGACACGGTGTGTGTGTGTGTGTGTGTGTGTGTGTGTGTGTGTGTGTGTGTGTGTGTGTGTGTGTGTGTGTGTGTGTGTGTGTGTGTGTGTGTGTGTGTGTGTGTGTGTGTGTGTGTGTGTGTGTGTGTGTGTGTGTGTGTGTGTGTGTGTGTGTGTGTGTGTGTGTGTGTGTCCTAGCTGAAAGATAACTAGGGGACCTTCTCCTTGGGATTACAGTCCAGGTCGATTCAGCCTCATCTCTCCGGATTACGTTGATAAAAACATTCTTGTATTATATTTTCTGTGCTTATTGTATTAATACTCTCAGGCAGTTCCCGGAAAAAGCTCCGTCCCACGCCTGCTTTAAGGTAATCTTCTTCCACTTGAGCTTTCAAAATGTTTTGGGGGGGATGGCTGTCTTTGTAATACCTTTTCTCTCCCACTCTTGAGGTTATATATAACCTCTTGTCTTTGACTCAACTGCTTCATATCATTCCAAACTGTATATTATACATATTTTAATATGTGCATCTTCCGGGACTGGAATAGCTATATTATACCTACAAAACATTTTAAAGGTTTAAAGGTATGAGAGGAGAGGTTTACTCCAAGTACATCATTGCATTGCTTAAAATCCAAACAACTTATAGGATGTCTTTGATTGTGCTCCAATTATAGGGTAGAGACTTTTACAGTGATAATCTTAAGTATACTCATATAGCGTATTCTTAATTTCCCCGAAATCGTTTCTGTTTGTGGTGCTGGAAGGCACATTTATATTATTTATATAACTACGAACGTAGCTGAAGAACGTCCTTAGAAATTATATTCGTAGGTTCTTTAAAAGAGCGCTGACAAAAGTCCAGGCCTCATTTTAGAAAATATGCTTATATAATTATTTTTAAATGAATCTCAGTTTTGGAAAATTGTTAAAATAAATGTGGCAATGTCTGCTATTGATGACTTTACGTATCTCACATTCACAGAACTGATGGTGATATGGTTGTAACAATTAGCAAATTAATCAGATAATTAATTAGGTGACGTCAAATTAATCTGAAATTATTTAATAGATCAATTGTTTAAGCTACTTATCAAGCACACATGCCAAACATCTGCTGGTTCTAGGTTAATAAATGACGTGTTTTGATGTTGTAAATTGATCATCTTATGGCATTCAGACTGTTTGTGCAACAATAACAAAATGCAATTTAAAGATGCCATTTTGGGCTGTTGAAAATTGTAATATTTTCCAGTATTATGATGAACTGACATTTTTTTTAAGAATCAACAAATTCAATCATAGTAAAAAATAAAAAATAATAAATTGCAGCCATAGAGGGTGTAGAGAGGTCAGCCTGTCCCTTTATTTTTGACCTGGTTCAGCACAAACAGCAGACTGCGCTGGCACATGTCCTGATGCAACTTGTACCTAATTTCCCTAAGAAGCATTCTATGAATCAGCCCGTCCACACACATTTATCCACACACAAACACACACAAGCACGCACACAAGCCGTTTCCCCTGCCTCTCTACAAAACCCAACAATCCTGTGAAATCCGTGCAACTTCCCTCTGTTCTCCAACCAAAAGCCTTAAAGCCAACAGATGCTTTCTCGTTATCAATGCCAGTTATCACTCTTAGCTCCCTCTGATAAGACTTTACTTTCTGACCCAGATGTTAAGGAGTTCAATTTACCAGATGCACCAGAAGAGCGGGCAGGGAGGCAGAGGGATGAGTGAGCATCGGAAATACCCGTAGGGTTGAGAGATGAGACGTAAAATGCCTTTTTTTTGTGTTGGTCTGGTGTTGTTTCTGAAGCGGCGTTAGCGCAGTAAGGAGCTCAGCGTCTAAAGAGGCTTTGGTATAGGGGGAAAGATGGGCCATATTACAGCGAGGCCAGAAGCCTGCTTGATTAATGGGCCAGGATAATCACCTCATCAAATCACTCTCACTTATTAAATCTTGTTTAATATCGTAATGAGGGCCCTCCTGAGCTGCTTTGGTAAATTCCCCCTCTCTCTCCAGCTCTCAATTCCCTCTTCTGCCTTTTTCGCTTCAATAGGAAGACTGATGGTGTCAAGTTCTTCACCGTCCTCATCTTCCTTTCTCTTTCTCTGTTGTATCCCTATTTAATGACTCCTTAACTTTAAGGAAATGGTGACAGATAGATGTCTCCTCTTTCCTAAACCCTTTTGGAATGAGGTTTTAGAACATACAGTGGCTCAACTATATACATAATTGTCCTTATACACAGCCTCAGTCTATTCATTTGATCTCCTTTATTTATGATAGATGATGTCCTGGATTGTATCATTATAAATCACAGTATGTGTGGGTCAGGACCTGCTTGAAGAGTGATACCACTTCCCAAGGCTTTGGTACACTGGAGTTTATGGAAACACTTCAGGTGAGGTAATATCTCCCCTGTCTCCTTCTGTGTGATTTGTGATCTCTAGCTGTGGTACCACGACATACCCAGCATTACTTCCCCGTGTGCATGTGTGCGTGAGGTTTCAGGGACGGGCTTGCATCTCCTTCACTTGACCTCCATGTGCCTCAGAAGAAAACAACATGCCATTGTCTTATTTATGGTCCTCCATGTGTCACTCTTGTACCATCTTGGCAGAACAGCCGTCAACGCGTGCTACTTCCAAGGAGGGGTTACATATTTCTCTCTTCCGCTTTTGCCCTGCGCCTTGCGTTCTCCATTCTTATTGTGAATTATAGTTGTCTTTCAATAGCAACTACCCTCATCCCAAAACAAGACCCAATCCTTTGTGGTCTCTGAAGGCAGGCGGGCAGGCAACAACTGGCTCAAGGTGACCAGTTGAGGCTTGAGAGGGAGGTTAGAGCTGCATCTTCCCCCTGAGTGCCTTCCATTTTTTTGCCGTTATTGTTGGGGAGCAGCTGTTGTGTACCTGGACCCCATGAGTGGCGCCTGCTGGGTATCTTGGCAGCCATGGTCCATAGGCTTTGGATACCAGAGTGAATCAATTCTTAAAGATGACTGTCTGCGTGTCACATGGACGGGCCTAGAGTGAAAGGCTTAGGGGGCTCTGGAGCTGGAATGCCCTTTGATGGAGGGACTGGAGAATGAGGAGGGAGGGGAGGAAAGGAAAATACGGGGGGAGGAGATGGTCCTATTGTTGTGCCAAGGAATGCCCTTGACAGAGATAGGAGGGGTATTGTTTAAATGCCCATGGACCTTTTTAAACTTGGGGACATATGGGTGATGGAGCTGCGAGGGTGATGAACATCTTAGCATGTTTACTGTTCTCATAAAGGCCATGAGAAGTGTTCCTGTATGTTGTCAGTTCCTCCTTATTGCTGTTAACTACGTGTTGAAAGTTGCTCTAACAAGCGGCATGTGCGGGGGGCTTAGCGTCAAGCAGCCATGTGCACGTGTAAAGGTTGGCCAATTATTGGGCGGCTGATATAGCCCCTGTGTCATTCAACCCACAACACCAAACTCATTCTCAGCAGAGATTGACAACAGCTGAGCTGGACTCTGATGAGCAACCTGGCTCACCGGCCTAACCTGCCTAATGTCCACTGAGAAACCCGAGTAAAAGAAGATCATAAAGGAGGACAAAAACAGATTGGCACGTAAGCTAACCTCCCTCCCACCCACATTCTCACTCTTTCTCCTTTTCTTCTTCGTACACCCCTTTTGAAAACAATACCCATTGGACCACCCCCTCCCTACCTCTCTACCTTG